>NC_064639.1:878445370-878757593 GCF_023864345.2 Schistocerca serialis cubense
CTCATTAAAATGGCACGCAGGTAACGAGACGACGACAGGTTTTTAGCCATCATGAACGGGACAGCGTAGAGGAAACGCGAAAGTCGAAAATGCGTATCAGGCCTAGCCAAGCGAGGATTTTTAGACTGAAAGATGAAGCGAGAGGATCATCGACAGCACTGATTCATAAACTCGGCGAAGAATTTAAATGCCAGAACCATTAGTATCTATGTGGCAAGATAAGTGTTTAATCAGTCTATTAAACACCACAGAGAAACCTACAGAATTCAAATGTCCAATATTAATAGACGGACAAATAACGAGTGGTGCGCCCGACGACAACATTGGACCCAGAAGTACCACCACGTCGTCTTTTCAGCATCACGACGGGTGTATCCGTTGTAACCTCTCCGCAAAAATATGGAAGTCAATGTTAAGTGAAATGTTGTCTTCCCACAAAACTGAATAATAAAAATGAGCTAACCGTAATCTCCTTGCAAAATTAAAGAATAATAATGGCCCAAATATAAACTCCCCGCAGTAATAAAACTCAATGATAATAATAATGTGCAAAAATGTTAAGTTCCCACAAAATTAACGTTAAGATGAACCTGATTAATTTTATAAGGGCAGAAGCGCTGACCTTCGGCCCTGTGCAATAATTAAACCTGAACACAAAAACCAAAATTCTTACCTCAGTAAACTGCATCTATATCTGCTCTTATTTTTCGGCACAGCTCCGTGCAATGCTGGTCCATATTTGATTTTGATTCTTGGAGGGAATGCATAGGAAATATTAACTTGAAATGAATCTTTTTCTTTAAAAAGGTTACTTTGTAGAAAAATTATTATTGGGGCAATTCTTGAACAAATTCATTACAATTAACATATGTTATTAGCTGAGCGCAATGCTGCTTCATTATCTTCGATAACAATATACCTCGTCCAGAACCGTGACCAGAGACCCATGTCGACGCCCGCCGACTCCTCACACACAACTTCCGACTCCCTACACGCAACTGCAACTCGCGACTCCCTACATGCAGCTGAACACTCGCGCGGTCAAGCGCAGACTAGCAACGATAAATAACTCTCTGGTCAGAGATTCTGTCATGCCCCGCCATCGCTTTCAATGAATACACTGAATACATACGTGTTTCACCGTATGCGGAGGCGTGAACGGGAACGGTCGTTACGAGACTGCATTCGTCATTACCTTAGATTCGCAATACCTGGCGTGACGGTGAGTAGTACCGTTGGATACAGAACAGGACCACTTCTGGTTAGTATTCACAGCAATATGTACAGCTGGGATAACCGTTATCACGTGTTGAGATGTACTGCTATGCCCTATGAAGTGTCCGTGAGATTATATTTAAACAAGATAACCCACGACCACATGTTGGCACATTGTTCGTGCCGTCATGACCGATCGCGACGTCGAGGGTATTCCAACTATTGCTCTGGCCAGTACGTTCTCCAGAGCTTCCAGTCACTGAAAACATTTCTTCATGATTTGTCGAGACATTGGCATGCGAATGGTAGTCAGGACTAACGAGGAATCCCTTCTGTGCGAAGTCGCTGAAGGACAGTGATGTTCACGACATTCAACGCCTCACATATTGTCTACCATGCTGTCACAATACTAGCTGCTAATGGCAACAGGGGTCACGGCTGGGGGTTGGATACTGGTGAGCACAGCATGAGGCTACGGAGCGCAGTTGAAGTGCTAACTCAACAAGTGACTGACAACAGTGCTAGTGATGTTGATACAAAACAGAGCAGTGGCAACGATAAACAAAGAAAACATTGCATTATGTCTACAACAGGTGTCGACATTTCGTCAGAAAGGAACCCATGGAATTTTGCACAGAGAGAAAGAAGTGGCAAATGAAATATTAATGTTTCTGCAAGGGTATTCAGTGGACTGTGTGGCGTCGTGCACACTCGACTTTGCGGACAGTACACATGAGGAGAATTGATGACGACGATACGTGCTTAACAAGTGAAAGTGAGACTGAAACAGGTATCGAACCATGTAGTTCATCATTCTTGTCGTACAGGAGGTCACAGATACCGTCTTTACTGAAATGTAGTAAAGGACATCAATATGACCGCGTAAGAAAAACAACGGATATTCAAGGGAGGAGAAGGTTCACTTGTTACAAAAACTGGTGTTTGCTCGTTTCAAGTATGCTCCATACAATTTGCAGGATGTGCATGATAGTGACCTACTATGTTATGCACATTAAATCGCCGGTGACATATATTACAGACATTCCAAGGGAAGCAGTGGATGCTTGCATAACGTCAAAAAGTGCTACAGAATTGACAGACGTAAGATAACGACATTCAAAAAAGGAGTCAACTTGACGATGCACAGCAAACTGCGGAATCGGGCCGAAAATTTGCAGATAAGATAAACAAACTTATCCCACCGTTCAGTAAGGAATTTGCTTTCAACTCCGACCAATCTGGATTTGAGGAGGAAATGCGTATCAAAGGAATCATGAAAATTAGAGGTACCTAGAGAGTTGTATCAAGATCACTAACATTAATGATCCAACACTTTTGTATACAATTATGCCGCCTGTTAATCTGGATGGTAAATTGGCTGCAATGTTATTTATTGTGCTGCGAGAAGTTATAGGTGCTCTGCCCCTACGATTTCTTCTCGTGTGCTTGACCTTGCGAGGCTAGTATGGAATATTTACGTCACAGATAGCAAGAGTGGGAAAAATAGGCGTAAGGGAACTACAACTATGATATGAGCACTGCTTTTGGCCAATACGTGGTCAAAACAGCTAGCAGTTCCTTGAGTACTGGTCTGTGTATGAAAATCAAACTCCTTTAGAGCAAACTATCCCTCCTAGAAAGTGTGTGACATTGCAATTCATACCATTTGGAACTCTTATACAAATTCAGCATCTAGATATTTGTCCTTTTGGTGCCTATAAAACATAATTATCTATAGATACGCCTTAAAGTGTAACCAGTTTTCACGATAAGCTCCACGACAGACTGTTTTGTATTCGGTTACATACCATTACATTCCATCAGTTTCTATCGCCCCGTTAAATCAATATGATTCTATATGCATTCTTCAAGAGTGGAAACCTAGCTGAACATCCTGCACCATTTGTAACTCCCAAGGATTTCGGCTTCGATCTCGAAGGTACGAAGCTTTGTGATTATTGTGACGCGCCTTTCTTTACTCAGTATTCATGGTGCGAGTTAATGGCTTGTTTTGATAATTTCTTGAATATCGACGATGTCCAGATTGTGAAGTGTAATACATACAGCACATCTCATAGTGGATTGGTCTCTTCACTTCCCGGACTCTCAATTTCTATTGCTCTCCTGGATGCACATTTCGAGTCATAGGCAGTTAATATTTTTCCTGTCATAGCTGTTAACACGTTACTTTCAAATGAGCCTTACTAAAGACTGAACTTACTATCTCGAACTCAAAGGATTCCTTGTAAGATTGTGTGATTTCTGTCACAGAGCTGAAGCAGAACGATGGAATGACGTTCTCCTACCTGCCATCCCAGCTCAGATCTATTCGTTGTCTAAAGGTCCGGTTTTTTTCGCTCAGGCGACACAAACCACAGCCTGTGTTGCCAATCTCTGAGTGGCGAGTCACACAGGAGCAAGATTTCTGTACAGCGTGTATAAAAAATAGCATGGGTAAAGTGAAAGAGATGTGGGGGGGGGGGGGGGGGGGGGAGGCACGAAATGAAGAATCGCCTGTGTGAAAAAATGTTTTTGAAACGATCCTGGATCTCAGGCCGTCTTAGATCCATTGTTGGTGCCACATATGGCACCACTGTGTACTAGTTTTCTCACCCCGCGTGCCTTCAAATCACTTGTAGGATTTAATAATGTGTTCACCGGCACTACATAATGGGCTGATTCTCAGTCATCATGGAACGGTAACTGCTGAAGATAAGTACCACGATCGAAACCAATCACCTGATTGAAAGATTTTAAATTTTAACAACTCGCATGCAGTCTGAGGCAGTTTTTATTTAAAATTTTCACCCTGTAGCGGAGTGTTCGGTGATAGGAAACTTACTGGTAGATTGAAACTGTGTGCCGGACCGAGAATTCTGGACCTCTGCCTTTCGCAGGCAAGTGTTCTACCGACTGAGCTACCCAATCACGGCTCACGACCCGTCCTCACAGCTTTAATTCTAGTTCTGAACACCTAGGTTATAACTTCCTGGCAGATTAAAACAGTGTGCCGGACCGAGACTCAAACTCGAGATTTTTGCTTTTCGCAGGCAGGTGCTCTACCGACTTCTTTCCGCTTTGGTGGTTTCGTTTGGTCTGGGCGCAAGTCACATGACATCCGTTCAAGTTGATCGTTGATTCCTTTCCTCAGTTTTTTTTTATTGCAGCAACTGAGAAACCCAAGAAAGACTCACGACCCGTCCTCACAGCTTTAATTCAACGATGATCATAGGGAGATAAACAAGTGCTACACATTACGATGGAGAGAATCTGACGCCTGTAATTCAGGTACCATTCCAGATTTTCCCCTTTCCTATCTTCTTCATTTGCCGCGTTGCTCTTCGTAACTGGCCTCCAGAGGACGAATTCATCGTGTGAACATTACTGCGCAGTGTCTGCACCGACACAGCTTCCATAAACGTAGTATGCCGCTTTGTAGCTAGTATTCATTAGCTGTTGTTGTCGACCGCAGGAGATCATAGTCAGTCAGATCTTCACTGTTGTATGTCTCACAGTGGTGTCTGACCGTACCAACGACTGCACTGTGTTGCACTGCAATTCAGTGGCAACGTTCTTGCCATAAAACGACATTGGAGGCATGGTCTAATAACAGGAAGGAGTGTGAAGTCTGCAGAGTTGTGTAGAAAAAGAAAGTCTGCTCTAACCAAAATCGCAGATCGCTTAACGTATCGTTTTCCTATCATCGGAAAAGTATTAAGGATAAGGTTTCCAGTCGTTTAAGGAAAGTCAGACTATGCAAGTCTTTAGGGTTGTACAAAACACTTTTTCGATAGTCTATGTTGTACATCCGTACTTTTATAAATGTCTCCTCTAAACAATGTTATGAAGCAACTTTAGCTACACAGAGATGAAAAAAGTCCTGGGAAATCTCCTAGCATTGTATCGGACCTCCTTTTTCCCGGCGTAGTGTAGCAACTCAACGTGGCATGGACTCGAAAAGTCGCTGGAAGTCGCCTGCTGAAGTACTGGGCCATGCTGCCTCTGTAGCCGTCCGATATTGCGAAAGTGTTGCCGGTGCAGGATTTTGTGCACCAACTGACGTCTCGATTATGTTCCGTAAATATACGATGGTATTCATGTCGGGCGATCTGGATAGGCAAATCATTCGCCAGAATGTAACAGAATGTTCTTCATACCAATCTAGAACAACTGTGGCCTGATGATATGGCGTATCCATAAAACTTCTGACGTTGTATGGGAGCACGTTCATAGGCGGCTGCAATATTTTCCAGTCAATGAGCGATAGACCAGAGAACCCAGTCCATGCCACGTAAACACGGCCCACACCACTGTGAAGCGACCAGCAGCTTGCCCAGTGCCTTGCTGACAACTTGGGTCCAAGACTTCGTGGCATCTCAGCCACACTCGAACCCTACTATCAACTCTTACCAACTGAAATCGTCATTCATCTGACCAGGCCACGACGTACAGTACGTCCCACATTGATTTCTAATGTTTTTTTCATTCAGTGTTGCTTGTCTGTTATCACTGACAGATCTGCGCAAACGCCTTTGCTCTCGGTCATTATGTGAAGGCCGTCGCCACTGTGTTGTTCGTGGTGAGAGGTATTGCCCGAAATTTGGTGTCCTCGACACACTATTGACAATGTGGATCTCGGAATATCGAATTCCCTAACGATTTTTGAAATGGAGTGTTCCAGGTGTTTAGCTCCGAGCACCATACTGCGTTCAGAGTCTGTTAATTGCCGTCGTGTGGCTATAATCACGTTGAAAACGTGTTCACAGGAATCACCTGAGTACAAATGACGGATCCGCCAGTGCACTACCGCCATCTGCGTATGTGCATATCGCTATTCTGTGACATCTATCACCTCTGTGGATGTTCATCCATGCCTCCACTTCATGTTTTCTGGTGTTGCCTACCCACCTTCCATTAGTTTGTGTACTTTGTGTTCTCAGTATTTTCTTATCTCTTGTTTTAGTATCCAACAGGGATTCCGATTCTCCGCTCAGCCTGAGTACCTATATGAAGGAAACTTTAGGTTGCTCCTTCCGCAGCAGACACTTCATGTGACCCGGTGGTAGTAAACACCGGCAGACTGAAATTCTTCGGCAGTTCTCGCTGTCCTCTTAAGCCTTCGGTACGCGCCATTTAGCAGCAGAGCTATTGATCTTGTCTGTGTTTGAGTTTTTGATTCGGATCACTTCCAGCACTGTTTTGCACATGGTGGCTCTCACTACCCTCTGAATTTTGTTTCTGGCTAGCCGTTCACTTCGTGATCTCCATTATCACCGCAAACAGGAACTGCCTGTTTGTTCCACCAGCCTCTGCTCCACCACCAATGTGAGTGATCATAAACTGTTCCACCTACGCAATCTAGGGTACACAATTAGTGATCCAGCAACGAACTTCCGAAACTATCACGCTCTCATTTACGTGGTGGTGAAAGAGACTAGCCACATGAAATTCTAGTGCACAAAGAAGAAAATGAACTACAGTTTTTAACTGTTTCCAGGACTCTTCTTGAAATATAAAACGAATAAATTGACAACTTTCGTAAGTCCGTCATGGAAATCATGGCATTTTTATAATTCGAGTGTAAAGTCCTCGCAACTACTTTTGTGATAAATAATATACAGTGAAGTAAGAAAAGTGATGGGATATCTCCTAATATAGTATCGGGCCTCCTGTCGCCCAGAGTAGTGCAGAAGCTCGACGTGGCATGGACCCAACAAGTCGTTGGAAATCCCCTGCACAAGTATTGAGCCATGCTGCCTCTGTACCCGTCCATAATTGCTAAAGTGTTGCCGGTGTAGCACTTTGTACACGAACTGACCTCTCAGTTATGTCCCATAAATCTTCGATCGGATTTATGTCGGGCTATCTACGTGGCCAAATCATACAGAGCGTTCTGATAGGGTGGAGTGTCATCTATGAAAATTCCATCGATGTTTAGGAATATGAAGTCCATGAATGGCTGAATATTTTCCTCAAGTAACGGAACATAACCATTTCCATTCAATTATCGGTTCAGTTGGACCAGAGAACCCAGTACATCATTCCATCCGAACACAGCCCACACGTTCATGCAGCCACCACCAACTCGCACAGTGCCTTGTTGACAACTTGGGTCCATGGCTTCGTGGGGTCTGGCCGTGCTCGAACCCTACCATCAGCACTTACCAACTGAAATCGGGACTCGTCTGACTAGGCCACGGTTTTCCAGTCTTCTAAGGCCCAAACGATATCGTAATGATCCCATGACAGGCGTTGCAGGCGATAACGTGCTGTTAGCCAAGGCACTCACATCGGTTGTCTGCTGCCATAGCTAACTGACGCCAGATTTCGCCGCACTGCCCTAACAGATACGTTCGGCGTACGCCCCACATTGAGTCCTGCGCTGCGGTTATTTCACGCAGAGTTGCTTGTCTGTTAGCAGTGATACTCTATACAAATGCCGCCGCCCTCGGTGGTCATGCGAAGGTCGTCGGCAACTGTGTTGTCCGTCGTGAGAGGTAATACCAGGAATCTGATAGTCTCGGCACATTCTTGACACTGTAGATCTCAGAATATTGAATTCCCTAACGATTTCCGATATAGAATGTCTCATGCGTCTAGTTACAACTACCACTCCGCGTTCAAACTCAGCTAATTCCCGTCGTGCGTTCAAAATTACTTCGGAAACCTTTTCATGTGATTCACCTGAGAATACAAATGACAGCTCCGCCAATGCACTGCCCTTTTATACCTTGTGTACGCGATAATATCGCCATCTATGTATATATATCGATATCCCATGTCTTCTGTCACCTCACTGTGTCCTATAGATTTAATAGCGTTGTATATGATGACCATTCAGTTTGTTTGAGGGAGATGTTTCGGAATTGTAGACCATACTGAAACACAAATGCTTAATTGTCTTTACTTTTAACTTCTTTAGTGCTCCTGTTAGTTTTCCAGATTATATCTCTCTTTGGGCAACGGCCTTGCCGCAGTGAATACACCGGTTCCCGTGAGATCAACGAAGACAAGCGCTGTCGGGCGTAGCCGGCACTTGGATGGGTGACCATCCGAGCCGCCATGAGCTGTTGCCATTTTTCGGGGTGCACTCAGCCTCGTGATGCCAACTGAGGAGCTACTCGACCGAATAGTAGCGGCTCCGGTCAAAGAAAACCACCGTAACGCCCGGGAGAGCGGTGGGCTGACCACACGCCCCTCCTGTCCGCCTCCTCAGCTGAGGATGACGCGGCGGTCGAATGATCCCGATGGGTCACTTGTAGCCTGAAGACGGAGTGCATACATGCACATCTCTACGTTTACGTAACGTAATTAGCGAAAGGATGTGGGGAATAAATTAACTGCCTGGTGACTGCCTCTTAAAATAACCTAAACGCATTTCTCATGGCTCTACTTTCACTGCTGCATTTTGCAGTGGCGTCATCCCTTTCTGGCTATTATATTCTCTCCAAATAATATACAGTCCTTTGTCATAGAAATATGTACATTGTTCTCTGTCACAGTGTGACAAGACGGATTTCTGCGAGGGAGTGTCTTGGTCGCTTTACATGCATCTCACTTCTGTATTTGAAGCAACTTAGATCCCAAAATTTGTTTCTATTTGACGCGGAAAATTTCGCTAACTAATCACATGTAATTGTTTGTTAATTTGAAAAATTTTCTTTTCCAAGCGTACGTTAGATATCACTTTAACCTGCTTGTAATTGATTCCCTAGTTTACCATGAGAGTTGTTCTTTCATAGCTTATCAATATTTATATGATGTTTATGTAAATAGTTGAAAGTTATAAACTAAACGAAGATGTTTCAAAGATATTCGACTGTCACATGTTCCATCTTCCTTTCACGGTTTAGGGATATAAGACGTTAGTCTATGTGTACTGTCGATTCATTTGAAGACACTAAATATTCTTGACTTTTCTTCCCGTCTTCATTTCCCGGTAACCCCAAATAAAGTGCACATTGGTTGCAGGTGTCCCTCTTGAACACTGAGCCGACAAAGTAAAGTGTCTGTGTACATATTGGCAGCGTTGACAGCCATACCTCTTTGGCTTCACAATATGTGGCAGTAGCAGCACAGTTTTTGCACAGTTGTGTTTTTGAATATTCTTCTGCACGCTCTTCAGATACTTGAAACCCATGTGCGTGCATGTTTTCGTAGTTAGATGCTGAGTGAAACAATCAGTTTCCGAAGGCGAACGCCACAGAGTCTGCAACGGCGGTGCTGTAGCTAGCGGTTTGGAAGACAACGTTGTGTCTGCGAGGAACAGAGTGGAGGGAAGGAGGTGTGCGAGGGGCAGATAAGGCCGCGCTGTCACCCAGAGGACAGATCATCTGGTGGCTGCGGCTGCTCCTCTACACAACAGAACACTGTAGGGACTCGGTAGAGGGAGCGGGCGTGTCAGCGGTGATTAACTCTGCCTGCAGCCTGGCGCGGGGAGATAGGTCGGCTGCTGCTTGGCACTACGCACACCGCAGCAGCTCACTGGTGGACCAGTCCCTCAAGACACAAGCATCGGTTTCACGGGTACATTTAATAGCCTATAAAGGCTTGAAGCCAAGTTCATACAATAAGTTGAATTAAATAACATCTAATGTTTTTCGGGTGTTTACTCATTTTCAGGTTCTCTATCAAATGAGACACCTAATTGCTGACGTTTACTATCAAATTTCCATGGCGTAACGCGCACAAGATTGTCGACTCTCACCTCATTGCTGTTATTTGTGGAGGAAATACAAAATGTGTTACCAAGTATTTTAAAAACGAAAAGCTGGATTACTGTACTAATTGCGAGACATCTATATCTGATATCTTCTTTCTTTTGTTCTACTCCCTTCCATCGCCTTCTCTTACCTCAGTTTTTCGATTTTCTTTGGTGTTTCTCTTTCACAACAAAACGAAATAAGTCTGGAACTACGAATGGACAGAGGTCATAAAATTATGTACTCCCATGACAAATATTGCATCTACGGAAACACGATTTATACAACCTAAAATCAACTTTAAATTAATGTTCACGGGACAGGAGTGCTGAATAAAGTAGTCACTCCAACTAAAAGCCTGGGGCAAATAATATTGTCTTTTTTGGAATTCTGTGGTGCCAACAAAGAAGAAACTTTACGTAATAATAATTGTCATGGTGTTTCATGCCAAAGAGATCAGTCTCTATGTTGTACGATGAAATATTTTTTGGTTATCAGATAAATGTCATCTTAAAGTAATATTTCTACGGGTTTCCTATTCATGATCATCAGACAAAGTAAAAATGAGCAGGAACTCGTAGAAACGTTACTTCAAGCCAACACTGACGCTCAGCTGATGACCCAGAAAATATTTCTTACAGAAAATGTGCATTACTACTTATGTTTCACGTCGTTAAACAGTTTCCTTACAACATGTATCCAACGTATAAGGGATCATGAATGCCTACATACACTACTGCCCATTAAAATTACTACACCACGAAGACGACGTGCTACAGAAGCTAAATTTTACCGACAAGAAGGAGATGCTGTGATATGAAAATGATTAGCTTTTCAGAGCATTCACACAAGGTTGGCGACAGTGGCGACAGCTACAACGTGCTGACATGAGGAAAGTTTCCAACCGATTTCTCATACGCAAACAGCAGTTGCCCTGTGTTGCATGGTGAAACGTTGTTGTGATGCCTCGTGTAAGGAGGAGCAATGCGTACCATCACGTTTCCGACTTTGATAAAAGTCAGATTGTAGAGTATCGAGATTGCGGTTTGTCGTATCGTGACACTGCTGCTCGCGTTGCTCGAGATCCAATGACTGTTAGCAGAATATTGAATCGGTGGGTTCAGGAGGTTAATACGGAACTCCGTGCTGGATCCCAACGGCCTCGTATCACTAGCAGTCGAGATGACAGGCGTCTTATCTGCAAGGCTGTAACGGATCGTGCAGCCACGTCTCGATCCCTGGGTCAACAGATGGGGACGTTTGCAAGACAACAACCATCTGCACGAACAGTTCGACGACGTTTCCAGCAGCATGGACTATCAGCTCGGAGACCTTTGCTGCGGTTACCCTTGACGCTGCATCACAGACAGGAGCGCCTTCGATGGTGTACTCAACGACGAACCTGGGTGCACGAATGGCAAAACGTCATTTTTTCGGATGAATACACGTTCTGTTTACAGCATCATGATGGTCACATCCGTGTTTGACGACATCGCGGTGAACGCACATTGGAAGCGTGTATTCATCGCCCTACTGGCGTATCACCAAGCGTGATGGTATGGGGTCCCATTGGTTACGCGTCTCGGTCACCTCATGCTCGCATTCACGGCACTTTGAACAGTGGACGTAACATTTGAGATGTGTTACGACCCGTGGCTCTACCCTTCATTCGATCCCTGCGAAACCCTACATTTCAGCAGGATAATGCACGACCGCATGTTGCAGGTTCTGTACGGGCCTTTCTGGATACAGAAAATGTTCGACTGCTGCCCTGTCCAGCACATTGTCCAGATCTCTCACCAACTGAAAACGTCTGGTCAATGGTGGCCGAGCAACTGGCTCGTCACAATACGCTAGTCACTACTCTTGATGAACTGTGGTATCGTGTTGAAGCTGCATGGGCATCTGTATCTGTACACGCCATCCAAGCGCTGTTTGACTCAATGCCCAGGTGTATGAAGGCCGTTATTATGGCCAGAGGTGGTTATTCTGGGAACTGATTTCTCAGGATCTATGCACCCAAATTGCGTGAAAATGTAACCACATGTCAGTTCTAGTATAATATATTTGTCCAATGAATACCCGTTTATCATCTGCATTTCTTATTGGTGTAGCAATTTTAATGTCCAATAGTGTATTTCTCGTGTAACGTCGCCTGACCCTGTGACTACAGCATCACTGCATACCAGGAAAGAGCCTCTTCTGCTCAGCAATGTTTGCCGGCGCTATATGGTGGGCTGCCACTCGCCCTACACACACACACATACACTCTCACACTCTTGGTTCAAATGGTTCAAATGGCTCGGAGCACTATGGGACTTAACTTCTGAGGTCATCAGTCCCCTAGAACTTAGAACAACTTAAACCTAACTAACCTAAGGACATCACACACATCCAAGCCCGAGGCAGGATTCGAACCTGCGACCGTAGCAGTCCAGCGGTTCCGGACTGAGCGCCTAGAACCGCGAGACCACCGCGGCCGGCTCTCACACTCTCCAGTCGTTAGCATGGAGTGATAATTGTCCGAAGATTAACATACCAACATCGAAACCGGTTACTCGATTAATAAATTTTACATTTCAACAGCTTACTTGCGATCTTAGTCTGTTTTCATTTAAAATATTTTTATTTTAATTTCGATCGTGGTTTCCCCAGGAACAATGTTCCAAAAGAAACTATCATTTCTCGTATTGTTCTGTTTTTATTTCACAGTAGAAATTATTGTTTCAATTTCAAAGAGCATTTTCTTTCGTTCCCCGTCCCGCTTAAATCTTAAGTAACAAACATTCAGCGGCATGTGGCTGGTGGTAAACTTTATTTTAGCAGCTTATATCAGTGTTTGCGTATATTCCAGCATATCTCAGGAGCACTTGTGGAAATTTCCATCGAAATTCGTACATGCTTAACAACGGGAGTACCTGTAGCACCTGTAGCACCAACATTTGTGAGGTGGAAGTGAGAAAGTGATGCTATGTAATCATAACTCTGGAACACCTCGAAAAATTTTTAATTAAACTTGATAAATAGTACTTTCCTGTAATATGCCCTTAGCATCTTTACGGATGATGTGGTGGCGTGAATTTGGAGAAATGTAAAAATAATAGAATTAAATGTTTGAGGGTGGGACTTGAAAGTAGGCAAATAGATGCAAAAGACATTCTTTGCTGGGTTTCAAGCGAAGAGAAGACCGGGATTACAGGCTTATGGAACATGGGGCCGTTACAGAGCATGGAGGCGTAACATTTATTCAGCTTGTTGAAGACTATAGGGTATGACAGTGTATAGAGATTTTCTTTAATGAACCAGTAACGGATGTCGAGTAGGTGAAGATCGTGCTGATGAAGTATAGAGTGCTAGGAAGAGGAAACATAGAGGTTTCTCTATGTTACATCAGATAAATTTCTTTAAGTAATATTTCTACGAGTTTCCTATAAAAAATCATCAGGCAAAGTAACTTCGGCCAAAAATGAGTAGGGGAATGATTGAAACATAGCTTCAAGATGACACTTCCATTCAGCTTGTGACCCAGAAGTATTTCAAAAGCGAAAAATCTCCATTCCTATCTACGTTATTATGACACTTGTCAAATGTAGAAGGAATCATGGAGGACGTGTTCATTGTCGTGTAACGTCTCCTGCCACTGTTACTACGGCAACGCCGCACAGCAGAAAAGCGAGGTTTTACTCGTGGAGACGGGAAAAGCGCATTATCATCAACTCGCTAACTGTGAATACGTGTCAGCGTCGAATCATTACTGTAATAGAGGTAGCATCTGACGTCATGCGTCATGTGGATGTGTCGACCGAGCATTTCCCCTGACACAGTCTCCTCCTATTACATTACCTGTCTCTCATTCTCGCTGACGATCAGAAGAATAAAAAAGAGTGGGAGGGACACGAATACGATGTATGATGCCGCGCTAGCAGCTAGGGCCAGAGAGACTAGAAACTTGTATTTAACGATAGTGAAAAGTACAGTGTCGAAATGCAGTCACGTTACCCACAGGTCAACAAGTTACGAAGACACGTGACAGTACACAAAATCATCAAACCGTCACAGTAAGCCATACATTCTGCAAATGTCCCGGTGAAACAATAATAATGAATCCCCACACACCGTCCACATATCAGTAACTAACCTGCGGAAGCTTGCGCATTTGGCACCCACAGCGTTACAAATAGCTACATAGACATACACAACATTACGATTGGTAACTAAACACTTGTGATTCTCTCCTTTACAATTTATAATTACAACATTTACACGACAAATAAGAGTGGCCTTCACTATAGTGGCAAATAAACTATAATACATCCTCAATTAAAATCAGATGCTGGGCACTTTCACTGTTTTTTTCCGAGTGATTAACATGACTGGCATTAACGCCTTCGTCATAGATGCAAGTCACAACAGAGGATTTGTCGTCGATTGTTTTTACTTGAAGTGGGAAAAGCATTAGTAAACCCGATAGTTTGCATGAGAGCAGCCACTCACTCCTTGCCTAATTAAGTTAGAGAGAAAGCTGCTAAAATGGCGAGAATCGAAGACAGCAATAACGCAGCACCTTCTGATCAACGGATATCTAAACCCAGGCGCGACGGAGTTTGTCCTCGGAGTAAAGACATAAAAGTTAAATCACATTGTGCCCGCTGTCTGAAAGCTATGTGTCCAAACCACATTAAGTATGTAGGTGAAAAGAGTCAATGACAGTGACTAAATTCATATAACTTTTGTATGATTTCAGAGAATAAATGTGCAGTGATATATGTAATGACTTAAATCTGTCGTACAGAATTAAAAATACCATAAATAAATAATTTCACAAAAAGTTGTAAGAAATATTGTATATGTTTCAAAAACAGTAATCTGATACATTATTAATGCAAACATATACACTCAAATATGGTAAAGCAAAATATATACCGTATATATTGACGATATGCTGTACAACTATGTCTTTACAGCCACTTTCATTTGACCTCTCAGGAGCACCCCACGTGACTAGTAACGTTACGAAAATACGCGCGTCCGTATAAGGGTTCATTTTATTTCGAGCTTCCTTCTATTGTAACTGTAATTAACCGCTTAATAGAGAGGACAATAGAATGATCACATTTATAAAGTACTGAGGTATGAAATTGGTCGCAATTACTCAAAGAAAACTTGCTCAAACTGACGCCGACCGTTAGAAATTATGTAAAGCTACAAACTTCAGTGATACGGTAACGATAGTGTTTCGAAGGATTGATGTGAGGCAGGATGCAGAACCTCAGTCAGTCAAATACTCCGTCAGTTTACAATGGCACACCACGTAGTTCTTGGACCCTGACATTCTCCGTTGTTGTCGACGGCCCTGCTTTGTAGGGTCGCAAGTCTACTGAAGTACGGTGGCTCTGAGTCCATTAATACCACAGTGCAACCGTCAACACTCTCCTTTCCTCATTCTCATTATGTTAGATTGGATCAGGAATTACGAATGCAGCGAGATGCCACTGCGGAATACATATTTCCCTGTCGCCACCCATCACCTTATCCTCAGTCACAGTTTGCTTACTCACTTTAAAAGTTTGCAAACCACCACCTTACATCTCAGCAAGGAGGTTATGCCTCTAGATTTTAGGTCGACAGTCATTAATCGCCTTGGAATTCAATACTACCGGTCTCCAGTTACCAGTTATTTCATTTCCTTATGTCAACATATTAATTTCTTCAGAAAACTGCCGCGCGGAGTGGCCGCGCGGTCAGAGGCACCATGTCACTGAGTACGCGGCCCCTCCTGTCGGAGGCTCGAGTCCTCCCTCGGGTATGGGTGTTTGTGTGGTGTTCTTAGCATAAGTTATTTTAAGTAGTGTGTAAGTCTAGGGACCGATGACCTTAGCAGTTTGGTCCCTTAGAAATTCACACACACACACACACACACACACACACAAAACTATTGCTTTCCCAGCCCACAGCTGTGTCATTTATTCTAATCAGTTTTATATTCAATCTTTACATTATCAGACTTCTGCTTGAAAGCACGCCGTAGGCTGTCCTGTAGTCGTCTAACCACTGTTTTGCCCTCACCTTGTAAACCATAGACTTTTCTAGGGTGCCGCCCACGTACGTGGATTACCAGTACTTGCAGCTACGTCCAGCACTTAGAGTGAAGACTTATTCATTTAATTTAAAATCCAATTTCAGATTCAGAGGTAATAGAAAATGAGTCCACGACCACAATCACAGGTCGAATGGATGCTCATTCAGTCAGTTGAGAAACTTCATATGCAACTTTCTCCCGTTAGATCAGTATTTCTCGAGTTTCTAGACCCACAGTCGTGTTGCGAATGTATACGACCGTCAGATTACACGGCCACAATCAAATGAAATGATTGTATGGCATTGATAGCCGGTAGTCTTTACCTGGGGAAGTTCGGCCTCTGAAATCCAAGTCTTTTCAGCTGACATATTGGGCGACTTGCGGGTCGATGATGATGAAATAATGAGGGCAATACAACATCCAGTCTGGTAGAGGAGAAAAATCTCCGACCCTCCGGGAGTCGAGCCCGGGCCCGCTCTGACTACTTTTTTTTTCAAAAATATTAGAAAAATATTAAATACAACAAAGTATAACACATTCCGTCTTTTTTTTTGGGGGGGGGGGGGCAGGTAGGCATGGCACACCCCAACATTGAGGGTGGTCAAGGAAGACGCTGCGGTGATAACCGGCAAAAGTATGTCGGTAAGATGGTTTTCGGATGAGGGTGCTATGCGCGGTCACAATTTTGTACCAGAAGTCGAGGACTGTATGCGGACCACTCCGGAAGAGATATTCTAAAGCCAGTCCTCGAAACTAGATGAGTGTATGGTGCTTAGCAAGAGGGTAGTGAAATGTCGGGGTCAACAACAAGAAATCTGGGGTTACCGTCGTTGGTGGGTCACGGAGGTAAAAGCCCACGATTCGTTGGATGAGGAGTCAAACGTTTCGTTTTAGGGGAAATCGCTCTGAGCACTATGGGACTTAACATCTGAGGTCATCAGTCAGAACCTAGAACTATTTAAAGCTAACTGACCTAAGGACATCACAAACATCCATGCTCGAGGCAGAATTCGAACTTGCGACCGTAGCGGTCGCGCGGTTCCAGACTGAAGCGCCTAGAACCGCTCGGCCACTGGGGCCTGCATCAGTTTAGGGGTAACGTAAGACGGTGCTTGTCGGTGTCTTCGAGCTGACAGTCAGGGCAGAGTGGGGTGGTGGCCAATCCTATGCGATAAAGTCGACTAGTAGTCGGCAACTTGCCGTAGACATACCAGAGGCAGACACAGACGACGGTAAAAAAGTGCGCATGCACACACCCCCAAACCGTTCGCCAGTTAATGACAGAGTGCTGTAGCACCATGGAGTCCCAAGGGCGGGACAGCATAAACAAACGATAATAGTCTTTTTGTACGGGGAAGACGGGTGACTGGAAGATCGGCCCGAACATAGCTGAGTTCTATGAAACAATTGGCGACATGGTATAATAACGGAGAAATAGGTGCCACATTGATCGCTGGATCGAGAGAACCTGGTCTGAGGATATTTAAGAGACTGCGTGTTAAGGACGGGACCCGCCCCCGCCAATTCCGCAACATAGTATGGGCAAAGAGTGCAGAAGATCGTGCCCGCACGTTGACGAGTCCAAGGCCGTCTTTTGTAGAAGACAGCGCTAGAGTGTTGTAGCGGACTTTGAAAAGTGCCCCTGCTGACACGAAGCATCCAAAGGCTAACTGGATGTGACGGCCAAGGAGTAACGGCATTGGGAGAATCTGGGCGACGTGTACCAGTTTAGGGGCGATATACATGTTGACATAGGGCACACGTTGGAGTTGGTTTAAGTTACGGTGCACTTGACAGCGAACATGGTGCCCAATCGACTGCAAAAGCCGTCGTTAAGCAAGGGCCACTGTGTGGTGTGTGGAGTTCGTAAATTCGATGCCCAAGTAACGAAGGGTGGTACTGACTGGGAGTGGGGTCGGCACCATAACAGGGAGGCCACGCCCAATGTGGATCATAGTCGATCTGCGGACATTAAGAATGCTTCCCGAAATACGTCCATACTGGTGGATCCATTGGATGGCGTCATTAAGTTCCGTGGAGGAGCAGATGAGAAAGAGGAGGTCGTCTCCATAAGCCCTGCAGTGAAAGGTGCAGTCACGTAAAGTGAGACCCTGCAGTCTAGAGGTAAGACCAGTGATGAGGGACTCAAGTGCAATGGCATGTAGTAAAGTAGACATAGGGCATCCTTGACGCACAATAGTTTTCAATAGTTGATATGTTACAACACAGAATTTCTGGGTCATTGTGATCTTTGGTTGTCAGCAGTGGCGGGCAGTGGGCTTTAGATTAAGAGGGTGGGGGGGCAAGCACGTCTGACCAAACAAACGCATGCAACATTTTTCTCTCATCATAACTTTCATCTAACACAATTTTTTACTCTGATACCAAAATATAAAAAATTACTCATGTACATATAGTTTTTAATAGTTTCTACGGACAGGACAGTAATTTATGGAATAAAATTAAAACGACGTTCTTACCTTAATTAATAGATTTTTAGGCAAAGTCCATTTTTCTCTCCTTACCTTCAGCAAAGTGGTCGATTGGCACATTCAAAAATGTTTTTCCTATAGATCACACAGCTAACGCACTCAGTACCTTCTCTTTCATTGTATTTCTAGTGAAAATCTTTATTCTTTTCAGTGTGGAGAAACATCTCTCACTTTACGCTGTTGTCATTGATATTGTACAAATAATTCGTGATAGTTTCACTGATTCCGATAAAACAGCTTCTAAATTATTCTCGTAGATACAATTCAGAAGCGTTAAAGCTCCGTTTGCAGCTTGGGACACATTTTACTGTATATAACTGTCAATTGCTGTCACAGTTCATTTTCATTCCTTCAAAATAATTTAACTGTTGTCTGAAATTCTTTTTCAAGGACTAGAAGCTTGTGTTTTCCAAAGAAACTGGACAGGTGGTTGCTAAATGCGAAACGCTCGTCCGCATTAGCCATAACGACCTCGCAGACTTACTCTGGAACTGTTCTACGTGAGTCTCAAAACGGAAACGTTTGGGGCCAGCGATCTCTTCATTTCCATTCTCGTTACCCCATGGATGATCCAAAACAAGAGAATTTCTCGTCAACTGTATCGTTGATTTGAAATCAGAGACATTCTTAAGAGCTTCACACTATCAACATCTCTGCGTTGCAGCTCATAAACAAAATGCCGCAGTGAGGCAAGCCCTTACTGTAAAATTCAGGCCAAAAGAGAAACTCTTGGTCGTTGTTCAGAAGTTTCCGAAGTCCAACTGCTTTCCTGGTTGTCTAGTAATCATTGCCATCGTCATCCTCAATGATCGCAAGGCACTCAGCTAAATACGGCGTTCACATATCGCGTTTTAAAATTATATCGTGTGTCAACGTTTCTTGGAATACGTCTCTTCACAACATTGTTCAAAAATGGCTCAAATGGCTCTAAGCACTATGGGACTTAACATCTGAGGTCATCAGTCTCCTAGACTTAGAACTATTTAAACCTAACTAACCTAAGAACATGACACACATCCATGTCCGAGGCAGGATTCGAACCTGCGACCGTAGCAGCAGCGCGGTTCCGGACTGAAGCGCCTAGAACCACTCGGCCACAGCGGCCACCAACATTGTTCGGTATAGCAGTTCTCTTCACTAACTTCACCGAGCGAGGTGGCGCAGTGGTTAGCACACTGGACTCGCATTCGGGAGGACGACGGTTCAATCCCGTCTCCGGCCATCCTGATTTAGGTTTTCCGTGATTTCCCTAAATCGCTTCAGGCAAATGCCGGGATGGTTCCTTTGAAAGGGCACGGCCGAGTTCCTTCCCCATCCTTCCCTAACACGAGCTTGTGCTCCGTCTCTAATGACCTCGTTGTCGACGGGACGTTAAACACTAATACCTCCTCCTCCTCCTTCACTAACTTCGAGAAGAAAGTAGAGAATCCCCGTAAACTGCTAAAATATTCGAAGTTGTAAGTGTTTTGTTTCACAGCGCTCTCCAATGACGTAAGTTGGTTGGCTCTTTCATACACTGCTCATACTCTTGCCTGCGCCCTATTGTGCCTACCACTCATAACCGAAGCTCCATCATAACTCTCAGCTATTAGTTTTTCTGGAGATTCGGCAATCTTTAATCTGTTAAGTTGGTTGAATACTACACTACTTATTCCTGCAGCTGTACGATATTTTGGTGCTATGAAATTTATGAATCACTGTTACGAAACTTATAAATCTTTCATATACTTCCCCTTTTAATTTATAACGAACAATAAATACGAGCTGAGACAAGGTTGCACAGTCTGTCGTTTCATCAACTTAATTTGCGACGTAATCCATTTGTGATATTTCTTTACAAATCAACTCACGGCAAACAGCATAAATAGAGTCCAGCAGCTTATTCTGAAGTATTTTGGAAAGCCCCAAAAATACACGATTATTGGGTTTTTCAATATGCCCCTTCAACATGAAATCCACGTCTGCCATCAGATTGGCCAGACCCCGAAAAATACCAGGATTCTCCGAAGTATCCGTTTTGTCATGTCCCTTTAGTGCAAGTTCAAACTTCCCACAGAACTCGATAGAGTCGATCAACTGTTTAATGTTCGTTACCTCATCTGTGGTCCAAGCACGTCCTGCAACATTCATTACCAGACACGTGTAACCGAACACAGCATATTGTAGAACAAAAGCAAACTGGTGCTTTTCATTTATTACCATTACGTTCTACCAAGAGCCGACGGATGATTCTGTTAACATAAGAAAGCATTTCTTATTTCACATCCACACAGCCAGTCCGCATGTTTATTTAAGGAAGGAGCACATTTTCTGGTAAAACTACTTTTGCTTTTGCACGCATTTTGAGACTGTACAATTTTTAAATCATGTCTTGGTGATTCTAGCTTTTTAATTTCCAACTTTCTCTCAAAAGTAATACTTTGACAACCAATAGTTAAAATACTGTTTACGCTATTCACACCAGTCATTTCAAACCGGTAATAGCTCGTCAGTTAATGGCGAGGTCCCACTTTCAAACAATCTAATTCACAACGGAAAAACCAAACGACTACCACAGGCGCGATACCTCTCTACTTCGGCCGCTTCGCGCGGACGCCGTTCTATGCAGGCCTACACAAAGCACTGCCCCATCCAACTCCCAATACTTCTACTACTCTTTCACATGCGTCCATTGCCTGCTTTTAAGCCGCCTGGACAGTTCGCCGAGAGTCCGACAGCCTACCCATTCCAAAAACATTGATATTCGCTTGCAGGGGTTGGTAGTCTACCCATTCTAAAAACATCAATCACTCGCATATACGGGCTGGTGCTATACGAAAATTAAACGAGTCGTTTCGCACATGTCGCAGTCTCTCAGGTTATAGACATAATTGGGAGGGCGCCGTCTGGAGTCCTCAAAGAATAGCCACCACTGGTTGTCAGTAACATTGTCGTTACCTGTGTAACATTCTGTGAGAAGTAAGTGAGTGAGTGAGTTGAGTGTTGGTCAGACTAGAGAACGACCCGGAAATAGCTTCCAGAACATCGGGATACAAATGCAGAGGGAGTTGAATTTTGGAAATATGATTTGTTAAACATTAATTTGGGATATGTCAAGATCCTTGGATAATGTTGTTGCTGCTCGCTTATTTTATGACGTGTCTGAAAAACGGAAAGTTATAGTGGAATTTTTTTAATTGGTTGCACTCAGAGTTAGAAATTCAGCACTCCCTTACCATTTGAACAACTAACCTCATACCAAAGTAATAGATTTGTATAAGTGATTTTTGTAAAGCTGATTGCAATCATTGAGGTACCAGTGTTCCAATAGAGTTTTAGAATGCTAGTCTCTCTTCAACATCATTTAGTAAATGCAACAGCCTTCACCGGCTCCTCACGAAAATTAGGATTTTTTATTGTTTGTCGCCGTGTCGCATGTTGCGTAACACAATGGCTGCTGTCAAAACTTAATGTGCTTAGTATAGCTGCACTTCCTTGCACTGCACGAGGTGTTCTTTCCTTTTTAGTTGATTCGCTACTGCGCCGTATTTCTAATGTTCATCACTTTCGAACAGTACAGGGTTCCCGATGCCACTTCCTAGCACTGCACGAGGTGTTCTTTCCTTTTTAGTTGATTCGCTACTGCGCCGTATTTCTAATGTTCATCACTTTCGAACAGTACAGGGTTTCCGATGCCACAGATAAGCCATGAAAATTTATCAGGGCCACTGAATATCCGTCAGGACATAGTAAGATCGTTCAGTTAAGATTTGCATTTCAAAATTATTACCAGACTAATTTAGGAAAAGTTTAGTCCAGATGTCATTTCTTATGGGCACAGTCTTAAGCGTAGAGTGTAGCGTTATATTTGCTTGTATGTCATTTAATGTTTGGAATTTTATGTTGTCTGTTTGCCTACGAAATTTAGCAATAAATTTTCTTCGAAACATTTTGGTTATTTATTCTTTTAAAGACTGATTTGCAATTTTATATAGCATTTTTTTTCTCTTGTGTATGTCGAAAATGCAAGTCAAGTATTGTGACATCATGCAATATAACATTGTTCATTGCTCTGGCTCTGAGCGATATGGGACTCAACATCTATGGTCATAAGTCCCCGAGAACTTCTTAAACCTAAGGACATCACACAACACGCAGTCATCACGAGGCAGAGAAAATCCCTGACTCCGCCGGGAATCGAACCCGGGAACCCGGGCGCGGGAACCGAGAACGCTACCGCACGACCACGAGCTGCGGACTCATTGCTCTGCACGATAAAGAATTTCAAAGGAGAGTTTCTTTAGCATACAGGTTTAGGAGCCGGCTTGTGTGGCCGAGCGGTTCTAGGTGCTACAATCTGGAACCGCACGACCGCTACGGTCGCAGGTTCGAATCCTGCCTTGGGCATGGATGTTTGTGATGTCATTAGGTTAGTTAAGTTTAAGTAGTTCTAAGTCTAGGGGACTGATGACCTCAGATGTTAACTACCATAGTGCTTAGACCCATTTGAACTATTTTTACAGTTTTAGGTTTTCTGTTTCGGCGTAAAGTCAAGCGCCGGCACGTCGGCTTGGAACGTTACAGCAGAGAGGGCTGTGAGATGACGTCAGCCAATGGTACGCTTTCTAGGACGACACCGAGACAGGAGCGACCTCTACACGGAGAGAATATAAGCGGCGCGCCGCCTGGCAGCGGCCGGATTGGACCTACCGCCGGTCACGATCATGGGGGGCCCCATCCCATGGTTGCGGACTAGAGATGGGTAATTCGCGAACGAACGGGTGCAAAGGAACTGTTCACCAAGATGAACGAAAGGACCGAGGAACGAATTTCAAGGAACGATCGGTTCACAGTTCACTTCGGTCGCGGCGGTCTACTTATAGTTCCCGGGAACGAGGAACGATCGGTTCATAGTTCACTTCGGTCGCGGCGGTCTACTTATAGTTCCCGGGAACGAGGAACGATCGGTTCATAGTTCACTTCGGTCGCGGCGGTCTACTTATAGTTCCTGCGAACGAGGAACGATCGGTTCATAGTTCACTAGTTCACTTCGGTCGCGGCGGTCACTTGGGCAGTTCTCGTTCCAGCATCGGTCGCGTGTTCGTCTCAGTCTCGGTCTCCCTCGGCCGCACTCGTCGATCTTCGCATGACCACCTGTCTCGGTTCCACTGCCGACTGCTCCTAGTTAGTTCAGTATCCAGTTCGTTTCGTTCACTGCGCTCGCCCATTTTACACGTGTTCCAAACTGTTCTTACACTTGGGTCTGGCTATTCAGCGTCCACGACCGGTAATCAAGAAGTATTTTATAGTTACATAAATTACATAAAGTCACGTTGTATGTAATAGGTACGTCTTTTCAGGTAACAAAAGGGCATATCAGCTCACTCCATTATATCGATGAACAACAGAAGACATACTTATAACAAGGCAAGTTTGTTTTTGTTATTCGTATATTTTTTGGTTTCATCGACTTGATTTAGCAACTAACTTTCAATAATTTGCTTAATTTCTAGTGTACGAAAGTTCATATAAAACGATTTTCGTGTATCTTTCATATACAAAACATTACATTTAGGAGGGCTCTAATTATTTTTAATTTTGGTTGTTTCTAATTTGCATTACCTGCTAGTTTGGTTTCTTTGAAAAAAAAAAAGTGGGTTGTGGGTCATTTTGGCTCAGTAGCAAAAGCGGTGATTCTCCAATTGGAAAGACAAAGATTGCCATAAAATCGTATTTACTTATTATCTCAAAAACGTTTGTTCAGAAGTAGCTTTGAAACCAAAAACTTTAATATTGCGAACTTAATTATTATATTATTGCTGCATTAACTTTAATAATGCAACATAAAAACCTAATTTTTACTAAGCGTGTGATGCAAGTATGATGAGAAAACCACATTTTATTTTATGCTTCCATAAAGTCTACTTTGCCTACAAACTCAGAGACAACGTGAAGTATATGTAGGGTGTAAACGATTATCGTTTGTCCGCAACTCGTGGTCGTGCGGTAGCGTTCTCGCTTGGTGCGTCCGGGTTCGATTCCCGGCGGGGTCATGGATTTTCTCTGCCTCGTGATGATTGGGTGTTGTGTGATGTCCTTAGGTTTAAGAAGTTCTAGGGGACTGATGACCATAGATGTTAAGTCCCATAGTGCTCAGAGCCATCTGAACCATTTTTTTTCGATTATTGTTTACAACATAGTGGAAGTGGAAACGAAGAATTTTATAGAAGACACTTGTGGTCTGTGAAGTTGGGAAACAGCCACCAACAGGCTTACAAGACTACATATGCTATAGCCCATGCGCGTCGCGTGAGATTTTCATGTTCTCTTCTCCAGCTCTCTACACATCGTCATCGATTGTTTCGCCATTGTTGCTTGCATTAGCTTGTTATTTCTTCACTGCCTAATTATTACATCAGAATGAGATTTTCACTCTGCAGCGGAGTGTGCGCTGATATGAAACTTCCTGGCAGATTAAAACTGTGTGCCCGACCGAGACTCGAAATCGGGACCTTTGCCTTTCGCGGGCAAGTGCTCTACCAACTCTTTTTTTTTTTCTCGCTGACCACTTTTTTTTTTTAATGGCCGTCGCGGTCAAGCGGTTCCACACTGCAGCGCCTAGAACCGCTATTTTTTTTTTTTTTTTTTTTTTTTTTAGTGGACCGGTGGGGGCTTGGGGGGCAAAGTGGGCAGGGGTCGAAACCTGAGGCCTGGCCACAGTGTCCCCCTCACCACCACCGAACCTGTGGTGCTTAGGGAAGTGGGAGACACAGGAATCAACAGTAGTGGAAGGCGTTGTTATTTACTTATTTGCATGTGTTTTTGTAATATTCACTAATAGCATGAAATTATGGGAACACATATGCGAAAGAGAAAAGAAATATAAATTCTGGGTAAAGAAAAAGAAAGGAAAAAGGAAAAGTAAAAAGAAATAAAATCCGCGCAATCTGCGATGCGCTCTCCCATCCGCGGAGGTCAGAAGTAGAACAGATCGTAGGCGGTTGAAACTCAGACACCGCCGGGGAGGAGGGGTGGGTGCCCTCTGTGCCAGGCACCCCCCAACTCAGTGGAGGCCTAACAAAGACCGCTCGAAGATAGTTAGCAAATAATGTTCGGTAACGTGGCGTGTTTTCGAAAGCTGCGTGGGCTGTTCGTAAATAGGTCCAGAAGTCGAGGGTATGGAAACATTCGAGGCACGACTGTGCCTGGTGGCACCCGGAGATAGCAGGCAATGATTTGCTGCACGAAGCGCCATACATCTTGCGATGAGGCGCATGTCAGACGGTGTTCATCAGTGTCCAGTTGCTGGCAAAGGAGACAAAGAGGGGATTCTGACAAGCCAATGTTGTGCAGGCGCTGCTTCGTGGCAAATTTCCTGTTGACTATGTGATACCACAGTGCCCGGACGTTCGTAGGGAGGAAGGGCTGGTGGACGGTAGTCCACACTATGGGCCACTGGATGGAGGGGTGTTTGGTCTCCATCCCATTCCGGGGAACACAGCGCAGCAACAGGCTGTAAAAATCCTTAGTCCTAGGTGGGCGTGTATCTGGGAGACTGGTATGTATGTAACTGTAGTCGACGAAAAAGGTCGAAATATGGGACAAATGAGGCACGATATGGCCGACAGACACCGGTGGTGAGGTGGAAGCAGGTAGGAGGACCTCAAGCAAGCTGCGTGTTAGAGATGTACCCTGGCCCATCCACTGTTTTCTCATGGTACTCATGTACAGGGCTGCAGCTCGCATACGGTCATTGACGAGCCCGACGCCACCATACCGTGAGGGCAGGGTAAGTGTCTCATAACGGACTTTAAACATTGAACCAGCCGTGAGATAATAGCCAAAAGCCGCCTGAAGGTTGCGCCCAATTGCAGTTGGCAGAGGGAGAACTTGCGCGATGTGAACCAATTTTGATGCCACATAAAGATTAATAAACGCAACCCGTTGAAGTGTGTCCTGGCGGCGCAAGAGGTTCTGACGGACGTCGTTGCGGAGGACGTGTAACAGGCGACGGAAATTCGTTGCCGCCGTGCGTGTGACCGTGGGGGTAAAGGTAATGCCCAGGTACCGGAAAGTCTGCACAAGCGGCAGGGGTGCCACTTCACCATCCTGGAGGCCTCGTCCAATGTGCATTGCAGAAGATTTGGCGACATTCATGGCACTGCCAGCGGCAGCCCCATAACGGGTAATCAATTCGAGGACATCTCGAATCTCAGAGCCGGAGCGAATGAGGAGGAGGAGGTCATCAGCAAAATGCCCGACAGCGAAAAGTGTGTTGGCGTAGGGTGAGGCCAGAGAGCTTGGTCGTCAAGCCCCCAATAAGGGGCTCAAGGGCAATAGCATACAGGAGGGTAGGGAGGGGGCACCCCTGCCGTATCGAACGGCAGATAGATACCGGCCCTGCTATACGTCCATTGACTTGGACACGTGAACTGGCACTGTCGTAAAGACGCCGGATGACGTCGAGAAACGGAGGGGGGATGCCCATTCGGGCTGCCACCGAAAACAGGAAACGATGACGCACTTTATCGAAGGCGCTGTCGAAGTCTATAGCGACGACCGCTGCCCGGAGCCTGCAGGCCGCCGCTATCGCAATTAAGTCGCGGCATTCCCCTGTGGCAGTCTGTATGTTAATCTGTCCGCCAGGCGTCGTTTGCTCTGGCGAGAGGATATGAGGGAGTGTTGTTCGGAGCCGCATTGCCAGTAAGCGCGCGAAAATCTTGTAATCGGCATTGAGGAGGGTGAGCAGTCTGTAACTCGTGACCATCGAACCACGGGCTGGTTTGTGGACTGGTATAATGATGCCCTCAGCAAAGGCGGGTGGGATTGCTTGGTCAGATATTATCAGTTCTTGATACATAGTCGTCCACCGTGGGGCCATGAGGTCCCGAAAGGTACGGTAAAACTCAATCGGTAAGCCGTCAATGCCGGGTGATCTGTTGACTGCACCCTTGGCGATTGCGTTGTTGACTTCGTCTAGCGTGACCGCCACTGTCAAAGCATCCGCATCCATGTGGGGGAGGGTGCGCGTGACGTAATGCAAAATGGAGTCGTCTGCTGCAGTTTCAGCGTCGTCATCACTATAAGTACGACGGTAGTGCTCGACGAATGCGCGGACGATGTCATTCTGAGTGGTCACCTGCGTTCCATGAGGCGTGGTCAGAGTGTTGATGATCTTCCGACGACGCCTTCGTTTGTCGGACACTATATGGTGCATGGATGGAATTTCTAAATCCGCGTGATCGTGGCGCCGCGTCCGTATCACGACCCCTTGCAGTTTCCGGCGTGCCAGCGCAATTATCTTCGCCTTAGTTCTTTGCCGTTGCAACTGGTTGTCCGGGGCTGGCGGTTGAGCATCCAGATCTCGGAGAGTCGCGTAATAGAAGTCAACAGTGGTGCGATGCCAGTCGGCCATGTCCTTCCCGTATCTCATCAGTGTCCTCCGGATCGCCGGCTTGGCGCAGTCCAGCCACCACGTCAATGTCGAGTGGTAGCGGGGAAGGCGTCGTTCGCAGGCTGTCCACGTTTCAGTGACTTGTTGGCGACATGCCAGGTCATGCAAGTGTGAGGTATTGAGTTTCCATGGCGCACGGCTGCGCCATACTGATTGCGGCGGAAGGAGGACCGTACAGATGTAAGCGCAATGGTCGGAAAAGGCCAGAGGCCAGCGTTCGGCGCCCCGTATCGCAGATCTAAGAGTTTGTGAGACATATATCCTGTCTAGTCGGCTTGTGGAATGACTTGTAAGAAAGGTATGACCAGAAAGGTCGCCATGTTGTACTTCCCAGGTATCGTGAAGCAAGAGGTCTCGCACCACTATACGTAGCTCCTGGCATGTAGTATAGTGGGGAATCTGATCTTTAGGATGCAGAACGCAGTTAAAATCACCTCCTAGTAGGCAATGGTCATAACGCCCTAAAAACAGGGGAGCGATTTCGTCGGAATAAAACTGGGCTCTTTCATGCCGTCGGTCGGTGCCTGAGGGAGCGTAGACATTAATAATGCGTGTCCCCATGGCAGTGAGTGCCATGCCTCGAGCTGATGGAAGGAAGGCGACATCGGACACAGAAATCCCGTGGCGGACGTAGATGGCCACCCCGCGGCCCATAGGATCGCTGGCGGAGGCGTGGGCGGTATAGCCATTGATATCCGGGAGACGAGCCAGGTGAACTTCCCGCAGAAGGGCGAAATCAATATCCGAAGCCCAGGACATCTCGTGCATAAGGCGGATTTTCACCCTGGAACGGATGTTGTTGGTGTTGATGGTTGCTATCCTGTAGGCCTGGTGTCGGATTGCGGAACGTTATCCCGCTGGCCCGCAGGGGACTCTGGGGAGAGTATCATTAGTAGTGCGGCCGTGACGGCGCAGGGTCCCGTAACGGGTCCTGCTCCTTGACCTCCTCCTCGTGCCACGCAGTGGAAGCGGGCACTGGTGTATCTTCCATTTTGTCTGCAGAAGATGTTGTAATTGTGCGTGGTGTAGTGTCGCCTGTGATACGTTCATGATTTAGTTCAGCGTCAGCACGGGGCGCAGGCGCACTGATAGATGTCTCCGCGCTCATTACGTCTTCGTCAGCAGTAGCGGTTTCTGAGGCCTCGTGCTGGTCGACGGTTACGTCCTCCTCGACTTGTAACGTCTCCTCTTGGCCGGAAACGGTGCGACGTCTTCGCTTGCGACGTTTCGGGGAACGTTGTTTCCTTGTGCGACCCTCTGTGTCCGACGACGGAAGGGAGTCGCGTCATTCTGGCAGAAAGGCCGCTGTAGGAACGATGAGCGAGTCGATCTCCATCGTGTTTCCGAGATCAGGGTCAGAGTCTGGTTGCGCCGGCATCTTCGGAGCGGCGTCAATGGCCGGTCGAGGCGGCGGGTCGTCCGAGGCGCTCTCCGTCGGTGTCTGGTCGGGCTCGTTGGTGGCGTCGTTTGTGGTGACCGGGCGACGTTGCAAAGTGGTAGGAGAAGCCAGAGCAGCGGCATAGGTCACCGGTAGCGCTGTAGGTTGCGACGTGGGTGGTTCTTCGGCAGATGGAAGTTGCATAATGCGCCGTTGTAGGCATTCGTATAAGGTGGCCTTCTTTGCCGCACCCGGAACAGGTCCGAGGCTGGCCATCGTATATAATTATGGCACGGCATTCGCCGATCTGTAAGTAGGACGGGACGTGGCTTCGGAGATCTATGGTGACCTGTCGGACCCCGTTTAGGACAGGATACGTCCGAAACTGTGTCCACTTCTCCGCAGTGTGGCCGTGGACTGTGCCGTATGGGCGTAGTGTCGCGACGACTTCCTCAGCTGGAAGTTCGAATGGCAATTCGAAAATGCGTATCGTTCGCATACCTAACCCTGCGTGGTCGACGGTTACCTCCCCCACATTGCCATCAGCGTGACAGAAGCGGAGCCCCTGTTTGGTCTCACGTAGTATGCGTTCGCACGCCGCGTCGTTAATGATTTTCACATAGACCGTGCTGCTCACGATGGACAAATGTATGCCGATAATATCGGTCGCCGGGATCTTCACTTCCTCTCGCAGAAAACGCTCCACCTCGAGTGCTTTGCGTCGGGCATAATCGTTGCAGAAAGTAAATCGGAGTGTTGATTTACGGTAACGGTTCGCCATGGAACGTACAAGGTAAGCCGGCACTTAAGCAACGGCCGTCAGAAAGTAAACAAGGCGAGCTCGCGCGGCGCACGAAGTCAACACGTACGCGTCCGCTCTGTTGCCCTGCCGAAGGCACACTGAAAGGATATTGCGGAGACATGGTTTAGCCACAGCCTGGGGGATGTTTCCAGAATGAGATTTTCACTCTTCAGCGGAGTGTGCGCTGATATGAAACTTCCTGGCAGATTAAAACTGTGTGCCCGACCGAGACTCGAACTCGGGACCTTTGCCTTTCGCAGGCAAGTGCTCTACCATCTGAGCTACCGAAGCACGACTCACGCCCGATCCTCACAGCTTTACTTCTGCCAGTATCTCGTTTGCCAGTTTGGAAGGTGCTTCGGTAGGTCAGATGGTAGAGCACTTGCCCGCGAAAGGCAAAGGTCCCAAGTTCGAGTCTCGGTCGGGCACACAGTTTTAATCTGCAAGGAAGTTTAATTATTACATATTTGTCTGTTTGTTATATCTGCTCGTAACGGGCAACACGTCGTCCATAATTGGCGAGCAGTCTGTACTCGGGACAGGTTTTCCGTGCGCCACCCTATATTATTTCCCTGCGATCAGCCACACAACGCTACAGTTGGTTAAACGAGAGGTTCTGCAGAATCACAGAAATTACTTCTAAAAGTGTGTAAGAATTCTGTAATGAATAAAAACTCTATACTCCAGGGGGGAGGCAAGTGCCCCTTCTTGGGGCCCTCCATCCTTCAGTCACCTACACTACTAGTTTTTAGTTTTTCACAAGAACCATATACCAAGCACAAATGAACGGTGAACGAGTAAAAATGAACGCTTCCCAAAAAAGAACTATCAGCAGTGAACTAGTTCCCAAGGATGAACGAGTTTGCCCATCTCTATTGCGGACCGGCAAATACCTCGGGGTCAGACTAGACAGGCACCTGACGTGGCTGCCCCACGTCCGCGACGTCAGAGGGCGGGCGAGCAGTGGGGAGACTACGTGCGCTGTATCCGCTGCTCAACCCCTCGTCTACACTGCCTCCAGGCCACGGCCTCTCCATATAGCTGGCCTTGGTTCGGCCGGTTCTGGAATATGCGACCGTGGTGTGGGGTAAGGCAGCAGCGACGCACATTGCGAAGCCGCCTCGCTACCCCACGAGGCTGCTCCATGAGGAAGCAGGCATCCCTTTCCTGTGGGATCGCTTCCGGCAAATCGCCAGGGTACTCTACAACAACACAGAACACTCTGACAGCCGTCTAATTCGTGGGCTGGGCCAACAGGTCCACCTCAGGCCGATAACACGTTGTCCTGACCTACTGCGGGAGTAGTTCTCTCCCGCAGTCCCGATGAAGATACAAAAAGCGTCTCTACAACCAGGGACGCTCACCGAGGACAGCTCGTCAAGATAGGTCCCATTGCTAACGCCATAGCTCAGCGCAGGAACAGCAGCTCCGCTGCTCACACTGCCTCTACACCTGGCATATCTTGCCAGTGCTTTACAGCGAACGAGATAGTGCGGCCGGATTGGAAGAGTAGTGGTAATGCAAACGCTACAGCAGTGACTTATGAACTGGATTGTTTTGGTTGCATTGAAATTGTATATACCGAAGGAGATTGTTTATCTGCATGTTGCCATTTGCTTCTGCACACCTTTATGAATTCGCAAAGTTGAGTATTGTCAATTGAACTTACTGTAATAAACTTCATTAATAAGATTTGCTTGAATTGCTGTCTAGCGACCCAAGAAAGCAGCTTTCCTAGGCACCCTATATTAAACGAGTGGGCAGAACACGTTTTCTAACTATATCGGAAAAGGTATATGCAAACACAGTTATACAACTGCAAATAGTTTGGCACTCATTTTATCAGGTAGCGTTTGTAATTACACCACTTGCATTGTTCAAGATAACGAAAGACAGTCACGAAGTTGACTAATAGGAAACCAGTTCAGTCCAATACAGTTATAGTTCATAGTATTCAATAGATTATTTATTTTTAATTATCGGAGTAACATCCAAAAGAAGTGAATGGGTTTTATGGTTAGGGAAGCTGAAAACAATCTCTGTAGACAACAAATGTAATAAAAATGGCAACAAACATGGTGCTTTTGGTAAAATGAATAGCCCCTTCAAAACAAAGATCTCACTGTGCGCGAAACGAGAAGTTTAAATCCGTGTGTATTAACAACTTTGGTAGAGGGCAGTGGATTTTCAGTGCGAAAGCGTTGTTCAGTGAGAAATTTGGAGACGCAGGTTATGAATTAGCAGGAGAGACAACGGAATAAATAAATGAATTAGCAGTAAGAGAAGGAAGTTTGACTGTAATTAAAATGGAGTTGGGCGCAACCTGTAGCCACGTGAATAGAAATTGTTTGCTGAATTCCAAGAGCTAAATAAAGAGGTGCATAGACAATGGCCAACAGCGCTAAGACGACAGCGGCCGTGATGGCAGCACGTAGTAAGGGTGCAGCATCCGAAGGTCGTAAATACGAGCATGGCCGTACCGCCTAATCGGGCTACTTCCCACAGTGACTGTGCACTAACAGCTAAGGGGAAAGCGTAGAACCAGAACCCACTGCAGGAAGTTGCAGTAAGGGCAGCACAATACTAGCGCTAGTACTTAACAATGACCGGCAGGAGTGGCCGAGCGGTTCTAGGCGCTACGGTCTGGAACCGCGGGCATGGACGTGTGTGATGTTATTAGGTTAATTAGGTTTAAGTAGTTCAAAGTTCTAGGGGACTGATGATATCAGAAGTTATGTTCCATAGTGCTCAGAGTCATTTGAACCATTTTGAACTTAACAAAGACTAAATCAAATAATTTTTTTCAGCAAGTGATATTTCTACAAGTGTGCTATGCATTCAAAAAATTGATAACTATTCTCTGCGTAAACAGTAAGGCAAATACCTAAAACTTTTGACACGCAGTGTAACATGTTTTGCAGATAATTTGTGAGAGCACTGCTTACTGTTATCGATGTTTTCAGTCTAACCCATATTATTTACGGGTTTAAGAAATAAAATTGAGACGTTTCCACCTAATACTATATCTGTACGTGTCGTGTTTCGCGACGGTGAAATTACTGTAAAGTGACTAATGACGAGTACCGGTTATACAGGTCGGAGCAGGTAAGAAGTTTCACCTACACGTGAGTTCCCTCTGTGTCATTTCTGTACCGACAGCTCAGTACGCATTTGTATTCGAATTCATCCCCGGTTTCTGTTCCAGGTTCGTACGTTCTGCCTTTGTAGTAGCACTTTGTCTTGTCTATAGCCAGAAGAGAACCTAGACAACAATAGGATATTTCTATCATTATTTTGTACATCTTTACCCAGCAACCAATTGTGTGAAGTATTTACCTTATTACGTAACCTTTCACAAGGGCACAGTGCTGGTTATTCGATGACTGGAATACACCAGAGCGTAGTTCAGCCGTCTAACTATCTTCCGGTGCAGTGGCACCATCTCTCACAAGGTGTGTGTCTGGAATCTTCAGTGTATGTGCCTGTCTAGGTGAGTTTGACGAATTGCGCCTAGAGTTTGTGTCTTGTTTATGACACTGAGAGAATATAAGGAGAAACCAGGTGCACACACGGCCCGCTCCTGTCGAATACCAGCAGGATATCGGCCGCGCTTAATATACCTACCCGACAGACGGATGTCCGCAGCTGATGGTCTCGCGGTCGCGTTCTCGCTTCCCGAGCAAGGGATCGCGGGTTCCCGGCTGGGTCAGGGATTTTCACCTGCCTCGAGATGACTGGGTGTGTACGAGCGCTGATAACCGAGCAGTTGAGCCACAAAACCAAACAACAACATCATCATCATCATTCGACAGACGGATGACCATCATTAGTGCCACACGCCATCAGTCCGTGAGACACTGGCATAAAATCTGCCTGACTGTTAGGAACCGTAAGCTGTCGGCACAAGGACCGTGCATCCGAACGTTGAGCGTGGAGAGTTTCTGACGTCATAGCGTGGAATAGCACGTTCGGCGGTCTTTCAGAACGTGCAGAGCAAAATCTAGCGTGTCAAATGTTCTGAGTGCGCGTCCGAGCGTTGACCAATGAAATGGCACAACGCCACCTACGTCACATGGTCGCCATCCCCCTTCAGCACAAAACTGTGAGGCGCCTTATTGACATTCAGTTCAAGCCTACACGAAAATATGCCGTTTCTGAGCACCAGCAATTTGAGAATCACTCGCAAACCCGTTGCTAACTGTGTGATTCGTTGCAATAAAATAACGGGAAACATCATATTCGTGGCAAAAGAATTATTGTAACTTCCCTATTATGAGAGTATGTCATTTGAAGTCGGCTGGTGTGGCCGAGCGGTTCTAGGCGCTTCAGTCTGGAATCGCGTGACCGATACGGTCGCAGGTTAGAATCCTGCCTCGGGCATGGATGTGTGTGTGTCCTTAGGTTAGTTAGGTTTAAGTAGTTCTAAGTTCTAGGCGACTGATGACCTCAAGATGTTAAGTCCCATAGTGCTCAGAGCCATTTCAGCCATTTTTTGCGTTTTAATAGAGCTAACGTGGGAATTTTATGCGCGCTCGTTGAGTAAACAGTGTGATTTACGAACTAGAAACATCTCTCAACTGTTGCTGTAGTGCGTCGCGATCGTGCGTACCACGTTGGGGCCCACGTACCGTATGCACAAGTCGCAACGTTCCTGAGCATTCAGCAGCACGTTGAACTTAGCACGCTCAACGTTGACGTTCAACAGCACAGTCCGTGTGCCGACGGCATTAGGCCACCATCTCTCCTGCACAGTCGTGCCTTACAGATCCCGGTTACCGGGGAGTTTAATCTGTTATGAGTGTGTCGCCCATTTTCATATATACGAAAGGGTACCAAGGAAAAAAATAAATAAAAAAACGGAATAACATTGCCGTGGTCGAAGCTTGTGTAATACGCTTTTCTGCCACTAGGCATGTATAGCGCAACTAATTCCCAGTTCAGTGCCACCTGTGTTGTCCACCTGGCTTGTTCTGTTCATCTACAGTGACAGCTTTTGCTGGCGCTATTTTGTTGTTGTTTCTTTTTTATGATGGCAAGTTTAAGTGATCAACGTACAACTGCGAACGCTTGTTCTCTTCTCAGTAAAAATGATGTTGAAACTGTTTTAACGCTGAAAAGAGCTTAGCAAGATGACGCTATAGGAAAAACTCAAGTGTGCAGGTGGTTTGCTAGATTTAAAAATGCCGACAAACGTCGTTCTGGACGCCCGAGTCGACGACAATATTGAAAAAGTGCGAGAACTTGGGCTCACAGACCGTAGTCAGGCAACTCATCAACTGTCAGAGATCAGTGGGTTATCTTGGAGCTCGGTTCAGCGAATTTTAAAGGAAGATTTGAGAATGAAAAGGGTTGATGCCAAGTTTGTTTCTCAGGTTCTGACTGAGAATTAAAAGTAACCTCGAGCTCTAACATGACATGCTTTGAAGCAATAACGTGAAACTGATCCAGATTTTCTGTCAAAGGTCATTACTGGTGATGAGTCATAGTGCTATGGTTACGACCCGGAAACAAAGCAAAAGTCAAGCCAATGGAAGACGTCATCGTCACTATATCCAAAAAAAAAAAAAAAAAAAAAAAAAAAAAAAAAAAGAAAAATGTTGTCATGTCAAACATCAAAGCAATACTGATTGATTTGCTTTATTGATGTCATGGGCGTAGTTAATTCAGAGTTTGTTCCGCCAGGTCAGATCGTCAATCAAACCTTGTATTTGGAAGTTTTAAGAAGATTTCACAAAAGTGTTCGTCAAAAAAGACCCGACTGGTGGCAGACAGGAGACTGGTTTTTCCACCATGAGTACGCACCGGCACACACAGCCATCTCTGTTAAATGGCTCAAATGGCTCTGACCACTATGGGACTTAACTTCTGAGGTCATCAGTCCCCTAGAACTTAGAACTACTTAAACCTAACTAACCTAAGGACATCACACACATCCATGCCCGAGGCAGGATTCGAACCTGCGATCCTAGCGGTCGCGCGGTTCCAGACTGAAGCGCCTAGAACCGCTCGGCCACTTAGGCCGGCCATCTTTGTTAGTTTTTCACTAAAAATGGTATGATTCCTTGCCTCACGCACCTAACTCGCTTGACCTGACTCTTTCTTATTTCCACACTCAAAAAGGGGCATGAAAGGACACCGATTTGACAACATTGAATAAGTCAAAAAAATAAAAAAAAAATAAAAAAATGGAGGTTTCAGTCATTTCTAAAGACGACTACAAAAAAGTGTTTCGAACAGTGATAACACTGGTGGGACAAATGTATTAGCTTCAATAGAGAGTATTTTGAAGGGGATATGGTTGTTTAGTAAACGACTAGAAAATATATAGCTTTCAAAAAATAATCCGTTTTTTTTGGGGACCCGCTGGTACACAAGATCTTTAAGACCTGAAATCAAAGCCTGTTAAAACCAATTGTCTTAAGTAGAGAAATATTTATACGATCTATGCTGTTGAATTTTTTTAGGATATACTGTACACATAAATAGCGAAAACTGGTCATCATAGAATTCGCAGCTATAATTACTTGTATAGCTCTGATGTTACCATATTTTCTACGATAGCCGAAACTGTCACTATTTATTTATATTGAAAAAAGGAATTCAGCTATAAGATATGTAACAAAGAAGAAAGTTTAGACAGGGTGACTGTTGGAAGATGACGTAATTCAATATTTAAAAAATATTTATGAAATGTACCACCAGACAAATGCTTAGAAAGTTAAAATTTCACTCTTTGAGTTCAATTGCTATTACCAAAGAGCGAATGGCAACTATATCAGCGTCTTTTATTTACTTGTTGTTCATTGGTTTAATCATGTTTCAAAACGGCTGTAGTCTATGAATTTGTTGGATATGGGAAAGTCACAACACCATAAACTGTTTTGAATTGCAGAAGAAAGTGTGGAACGTCGATGTTTCATGCTATCACAATGTAAATAAATGTAACGTACGGTGTAAGTAGTAGGTAGAACTCAATATTGTGTGAGTGCGTCAGTAACTCAGTCAGTCAGAGCCGTTAAATGGTTGAAAACTCGTCCAGAGTAACTCCTACAATCTGTTAGGCAAGGCAGATTACAGCAGACCGGCGTTTAATAGAATATTCATTTTTTTTAGTCATCAATCGTTTGACTTATTTGATGAGGCCCGCCGCGAGTTCCTCTCCTGTGCCAACATTTCATCTCAGAGTAGCACTTGAAACCTATGTACACAACTATTTGCTGGATGTATTCCAGTCTCTGCCTTCCTCTACAGATTTTGCCCTCTACAGTTCCCTCTAGTACGACGGAAGTAATTTTCTGATGTCTTAACAGATGTCCTATCATCCTGTCGTGCGGTAGCGTTCTCGCTTCCCGCGCCCGGGTTCCCGGGTTCGATTCCCGGCGGGGTCAGGGATTTTCTCTGCCTCATGATGACTGGGTGTTGTGTGCTATCCTTAGATTAGTTAGGTTTAAGTAGTTCTAAGTTCTAGGGGACTGATGACCACAGATGTTAAGTCCCATAGTGCTCAGAGCCATTTGAACCATTTTGAACCTATCATCCTGTCCCTGCTCCTTCTCAGTGTTTTCCACATATTCCTTTCCCCACAGATTCTGCTCAGAACCTCCGTATTCCTTATCTTATCAGTCCACTTAATTTTCACCATTCGTTTGCAGCACCACATCTCAAATGCTTCGATTCTGTTCTGTTCCGGTTTTCCCATAGTCCATGTTTCACTACCATACAATGCTGTACTGAAAATGTACATTCTCAGAAGTTTCTTCCTCAAATTAAGGCCTATGTTTGATACTAGTGGACTTCTCTTGGCCAGATATGCCCTTTCTGTCACTGCTAGTCTGCTTTTTTTGTCCTCCTTGTTCCGTCCGTCGTTGGTTTTTTGCGGCATAGGTAGTAGAATTCCTTAACTTCATTTACTTCGTGACCATCAATCCTCACGTTAAGTTTCTCGCTGTTCTCATTTTTGCTACTTCTCATTACTTTCGTCTTTCTTCGATTTACTCTCAGTCCATATTCTGTACTCATTAGACTGTTCGTTACATTCAGGAGATCATGTAATTCTCCTTCACTTTCACTAGGGGTAGTAATTTCATCAGCGAATCACATCATTAATATCCTTTCACCTTGAATTTTAATTATTTGATGTACAGATTGAACAGTAATGGTGAAAGACTAAATTCCTGCTTTACACACTTGTTAATCTGAGTACTTCGTTTTTGATCGTCCATGCTTGGTATTCCCTCTTGACTCTTGTACATATTGTATATTGCCCGTCTCTCCCTATGGCTTCCCCATATTTTTGTGAGAATTTCGAACCTCTTGCACCATTTTACATTGTCGAACGCCTTTTCCATGTCGACAGATGCTATGAACGTGTCTTGATTTTTCTTTAGTCTTGCTTCCATTATCAACGTCAGGAATGCCACTCTGGTGCCTTGCCTTAGGAAATGTAATTGACACACGAAGGAATCAGCCCGTTTAACAGGTCTCACATTTTGCTCGTAAGCCTGTGGCTCTTGATATGTAAGCAGGTAAGACTAACGCAAAACATCCAAAGAACAGCAGTGCTTTTCTTCATGTGATCCTTTAGTAAACGCGACAGGCTAACGGAGAAGCCCTTCAACTCCTGTGGCAGACTTTATAAGAGAGCCGTTGTGGCCACGTGGGGTAGCCGCGCTGTCAAGGGCGCCTTGCCACGGTTCGCGCTGCTGCCCCCGTCGGAGGTTCGAGTCCTCCCTCGGGCGTAGGTGCATGTGTGTGTGTGTGTGTGTGTGTGTGTGTGTGTGTGTGTGTGTATGTTGTCCTTAAGTTTGTTTAAGTTACATTAAGTAATGTATAATCCTAGTGACCAATGACCTCAACAGTTTGGTCTCATAGGAACTTACCACAAGAGGCGTTGTGCTTCACAAACAGCTTTACTGCAGAAGTTCCGAAGGCGTACGCTCCGAGAAGACGCAGTCCACATATAGCTTCCAAATGTACATAGGGCGTTAAGACCACGGTGAGAAAATCACGGTATTTGAACTGTATGGATGCTTAACGGCAGTCATTCCCGCGAATCATTTCCATTTGGTATAGGGAAGGATTGGTAGTAGTACACGAAATAGATTCTACGTACTCAGGGAGATGGCTTCTCGAGTTCTGATGTACATATATGGGGAGAAATAATCCAAGCATTTGGTTGAAATGATAAGGGAAAAATATATGACATTATCTTTACGGTTTATGGATGAGAAAGCAAGGATTCTCTGTTGGGCACCGAAGACACACAAAAGAGGACTAGAAAACAGGTTATTCTGCTTGTTTAGGATATCACATATAATCTTGGCTTACACTCTAGGTACCTGCATTAAGAGCCGAATCCTTCGCTTCCAGATGCGATACTCACTGCAGTTGAAGCTTGTAGGGCAGCATTCACTGGCGCCATCACTGCGTACACAGCCCAACTCGTCATGGTACCGTATGGCTCTGAAGTTGGGGCAGTCATCTACTCTACATCTTTTAGCTCTGGCATCTATAACAGTAAGGACACGTATATTAATTTGTATTTGTGACTGTTTTCCCCACTGAATGCTGACGAGAGAATCCGAAATGTAGATTATGTAATAGTTCATGAAATAGAATAAAGCAACGTTGGACTATAAGACATAATAGCCAGGGTGTTGCTCGTAATACTACTCTGAGAGCCTGTACATCATGCCGACTTACTTTTAAATGCTATTCATTGTTGCGCGTTTTCATCTCGTGGTCGTGCGGTAGCGTTCTCGTTTCCCGCGCCCGGGTTCCCGGGTTCGATTCCCGGCGGGGTCAGGGATTTTCTCTGCCTCGTGATGACTGGGTGTTGTGTGATGTCCTTAGGTTAGTTAGGTTTAAGTAGTTCTAAGTTCTAGGGGACTGATGACCATAGATGTTAAGTCCCATAGTGCTCAGAGCCATTAGAACCATTTGTTGCGCGTTTTGTAAAATCATTAAATTATAGTACACTGGTTTCATGCTTTATCGGTTTAGGATTCAAAAGATTAGCCAAGTACGTGTTTCAAAAGCTATTGGGATAGTGCTTTGTTGGTGGCACACCACCCAGAAGGTCCCATCAGAAAGAATTCAACAGTCGGAAAACTGCTAAAGCAAGCCACCAACGCTGTAGGACGGAAATTTTTGCTACATAGGCGAAAGTCTTTTGTATATTTGCTACTACAATGCCAGTCGTTACAGAAGTAACTTGCATAAAATGTCGCCCACCCTTTAGGTGATGGTGAGTGTACTACTGCGGGGAATCTCAATTTGGCTACGACTTCTTTACTTCCTCGACGTGTCGATCACGACCGGTGGGTCGTCGCACGACTCTCACGTTGATGTTTCAGTCACGGAGTGCTGCGCAACATGTGGTCCGGGAATACCGATGGCGTCATATTGCCTGCAGAGTAATTCATATCATGGCCTCACAATGGTTCATGGTATCTCTGTCTGTGAGAACCGCAAAGCATTCACTCATCGCCGGCACTGCTGTTAGACTTGTATCTCCTCTTTGCTCTGAGTGCTTGGAGACGAAAATCACCTGAAACATTCTTGGTACCTTCCCTGTTACGATAGTACGTGGGAAAACAGATAAAGCAATATATACTATAGCAGCAAACAACTGCTGTTGTAATAGTAAACATGTGTTTCAGTCATTTCAAATGAACACGCAGCAATTTGAATATTGTTGTTCATTTAATTACGACCCAGATTTCGCCCTTTTATGCCATTTTACAGTGAATGAGTTTATGTCATTAACATATATTGCAGGACATAGAGCTCAAAATTGGCCATAAATTAAGAAAAATATTTCCTCCCCAGTTTGGCCAATTTTGAGCCATAAATTATGAAAAATATTGTCTCCCCATTGTATCCATCTTGATATGGTTCAAATGGCTCTGAGCACTATGGGACTTAACATCTGAGGTCATCAGTTCAAAAATGGTTCAAATGGCTCTGAGCACTATGGGACTGAACATCTATGTTCATCAGTCCCCTAGAACTTAGAACTACTTAAACGTAACTAACCTAAGGTCATCACACCCGGTCATCACGAGGCAGAGAAAATCCCTGACCCCACCGGGAATCGAACCCGGGAACCCGACCGTTGGAAGCGAGAACGCTACAGCACGAACACGAGTTGCGGACAAGAGGTATCAGTCTCCTAGAACTTAGAACTACTTAGACCTAACTAACCGAAGGACATTACACACATCCATGCCCGAGGCAGGATTCGAACCTGCAACCGTAACGGTCGCGCGGTTCCAGACTGAAGCGCCTGGAACCGCTCGGCCACACCGGCCGGCGAGCTTGATCTCCAGCAATATGTGTTGACGATATAAACTCAGTCACTTGAAAATGGGATAAAAGCCCGAAACCTGGGTAGCAATTAAATAACAAACAAAAAACCCAAATGGAGGTGTGTTCATTTAAAAATTATTGTTATACTGTTGCTCAGTAAGATCATAAACTGTTTATTTCAATCTTATTTCTAATTTTCGATATCGTTACTACTCTGATAGCAATGCTCCTGACCTAAGACCTCAATTGTTACCTTAGAATGGACTAAGTCCTCCGAAACGAGTCGTAGTTTATGGGCTTTATTACAAATTGATTACCTCCTGCAGTTTATCTGTGGCGTAAATGAAGACTCGTGTGCCATCTCCATGTGTAAGCAACAGTCTAGTGAGTCACAGATCTGTGACTTCCTTCTCTGTCTCTTTGTGTTCGTTGAAATTGTGTTTTAATCTAGTGATGATCAGACGATCGTGAGCATAACTGGTCTTAGACTGGATAAACAAAACTAAGAAATCAGTTGTTGACACAAAACGGTTTTCCTACAATTTCATAAGAATTCTGCGTTACGTACAAACAGAGGTTTGAAGTTCTCATTAAAGCAGTTGATTATTCTTCCCTCCACACTTGTGGGAACGATTTGCTGATTTTCGCTAGATTTTTCCGTTTCGCATTGAAAGATCAGTAAACATTATAGACTAGAAATCAATGTAAGTAAAACATAATCAGTGGTCATCCGCAATAATGACATGCCAAACTGTTACCTAAAGGGTAATGGTAAAGTTACTGAACAAAGAAACAAATACACATGTCTGGGAACGAACATCCTATGGGGTAATTCGCAAGATATTGCAGTCCGTCCTACGAAAGCCAGAGCAGCGTCTTGTAAAATGGCTAATCCCCGAAGAGTCATCATCTCTCAGTGGAAAGAAAATTAAGATTTCTTCTTCTTTCATTCACCCGAGAGGCGTTCAATAAGTAATACAATAAATTTTTTCCTGAAAGAAGATTGGTTTCATTCAGGATCCCAATACCCCATATTATTCGCCACTCTTTTGGGTACAAAACCCTATTTCTAAACATAATCCGTTCAATGCAACGGCCTTACGCCGCCTTACTGATAAGGCCTGTATGCCAGCATGACACCACTCTACTGTCGACATTGGAACGAAGGTCTTCCAGCATCAATAACCTCCACATCATCCGCGGAGTGCATCCTGCAACCTTCATTGAGAGAGTCCACAGGAGTTACAGCTGTGTGCGATCGGTCGGCGCGCGGGAGATCGGAGAGGTTTGTGCGAATTTGTTGCGATGATGACAGACGCCTCACCCACCGCCTCAGCGTGCTTTTGTTCACTGCCAGGTCACAGTAGGCATTCTGCAAGCAACTACGAGTGCTGTGATGCTCTGGTTTTCCACCAAAAGAAGCTCAATGACAGTATCTGCTTGAAATAGACCTGCGTTACAGACGTCATTTTGAAGGCTACGTATAACACTGCCAGCTATCAGAGCTTCATGAAACTTTAGGAGCTAATGTGGACATATTCCACGATTTCCCATAACAAATTCAGAATTTTTCTCAACCGAAATTAGCCAATAAAAGATGTGTTGCATTACTTATTGAATGCCGTGTATTTCCCACCATTTTTAAGAAGCTGATCCCTGACTTTGACCTAGAAGACGCGCAAAAGACTTGCAGCGTTTGAAATGATACTGTACAGGAGAATACTAAGGGAACCCTGGCCAGATACATTTCTAACAACAGCACTTTTCCGCAAAATGAAGTTACAAAAAGAAGTTTTAAAGACAACGAAATGCAGGAAAACTACAATATCCCTGCCACATAATGAAGAATGGAAGAAGACGCAAACTGCTGCTGAGCATTCTTCAAGGAAGGGTAACCCATGAACGAGAACTAGGAAGAAGCAGAAGATAGGCAACATCAAGGACAGTCTGAACTCAGGAGCGTCGTGGTCCCGTGGTTAGCGTGAGCAGCTGCGGAGGCAGAGGTCCTTGGTTCAAGTCTTCTCTCGAGTGAAAAGTTTAATTTTTTATTTTCAGACAATTATTATCTGTCCGTCCGTCCGTCCGATGCGAGGTAACTGCGCCGTAGTATGGGGACGCTACACCTAAACTGTTGCATTCATTTGTTGCAGTTCATGTGACAAACTCTTATGTTTCCATCACTTTTTTGGGAGTGATTATCACATCCACAAGAAAACCTAAATCGGGCAAGGTAGAAGAATGTTTTTACCCATTCGCCCAGTGTACAAGTTAGGTGGGTCGACAACATGCCGTCACCAGTGTCGTATGGAATATATCAGACGCGTTTTCCTGTGGAGGAATCGGTTGACCTATGACCTTGCGATCAAATGTTTTTGGTTCCCATTGGAGAGGCACGTCCTTTCGTCTACTAATCGCACGGTTTTGCGGTGCGGTCGCAAAATACAGACACTAAACTTACTACAGTGAACAGAGACGTCAATGATCGGACGGACAGGTCATAACTTTGCGAAAATAAAAAAAGTAAATTTTTCACTCGAGGAAAGACTTGAACCAATGACCTCATGTTCCGCAGTTGCTCACGCTAACCACGGGACCACGGCGCTCCTGAGTTGACAGGGTCCTTCATGTTAATTATGTTGCACGTCAACTACTCAGTTCGTATATTTTCCTTATTGTTTTCATAGTTCCACACAATTTCTTCCTGTTTTCTCGATCGATCTGTGTTCAGTTTTTCAAGGCCCATCCACTGTGCCAGCTTATAACGAAATCTGAGGGGGGTGCGATGGGGAGGTTCCCTTGCAGTAACTCAGTCATAGACCACGGTATCGATTACGCGCGGCAGTGTAACTGATTACACCAAATTCCCTATCATATGCCTGTGATTTGAGGGGAACATTATTCACTCTGTTTAGGAGGAACTTGAAGGCACCAGTTTTCTATTGAAATGAGTTTTTCGATGCTACATTCAGAACAAAATCGCTGTTTTCTGTGGATGTCAAACTCTATCTTGCCACCATTTAAGGTGATATTTAAGTTTAAATATGGCAAGGAGGTGCTGAACAGAGAACGAAATCCTTCCATGGAATGCACTAAGTTTGTTATGTGAACTGACACGCTGTTTGTTGCTGCCTCAATAAGGAACAAAGATAGCAACGTAACGTTTCCAACATACCACCTTTCTGGCCTCCTCCGGATATTCTTTAAAAAACTCATTCTCGAAATGAGACCTAAAAATATTCGCTAAATTATAATTTATGGGGGAACTCATGGCCAGACCCTGTTGCTGTTTGTACACTTGGTCACCAAATGTAAAATAATCAAAACTCAATATCAGAGTTAAAATATTAACAACGTCCTTGATTTCCTTCCTTGGTCTGCCGCTAAATATGTTGAGGTTTCAAAGAACGATGCCACAAATTTTTTGTTTTTTTACGGATTTTTTGAGTCACCCACTTGACACGGAGCGTTTGGTTCCATGACAACATTGGGGGTAAGGATTATCTCAAATGATCAGGTGATTTTATTTGTAAGTAACGTCCTGCTCTCTATATTAATGCGTTTTAATTTGGAAGTTTTAGCCGCATAGTTCCTTATCTGATGTTTCAAACATGTGGCTCCCGTCCGATTCTCGTGCAACAGAATGTTTTTATTATTACAGTTTACACCAGATGATGAAACTTGAAGTGCTCCTAAATCAGTCGCACTCGGGAGGACGACGGTTCAATCCCGCGTCCGGCCATCCTGATTTAGGTTTTCCGTGATTTCCCTAAATCGCTCTAGGCAAATGCCGGGTTGGTTCCTTTGAAAGGGCACGGCCGACTTCCTTCCCCGTCCTTCCCTAATCCGATGAGACCGACGACCTCACTGTCTGGTCTTCTCCCTGAAACAACCCAACCCCTAAATCAGTCGTGTACACAGTAAAAGATTATGAATGAAACAAGTATCCTGCGGTTTCTTCACTTTTCAAAATGGACTTGAACAGTAGCGACTGCCACAATAGAAGAACTCTCCGGACAAGATATGCTTTGGATACAACGACCACAAGTAATTTACTTCGTGATTCTGCTACTGTCCCATCGAGTCGCTGGTAGTTATGGGTGGCGTTGGTAAATCATGGGTTAATTTTGTTTTCGTCATCGACTTCTAAACATCGTTGGGTGATATAATCGACCCCAAAACTTAGGTGTTATGTGATTAACGTGCATAAGAGTGTAAAAAGCAGCATCTACATACATCTAATATCGTATATATTAATCAGTGAGTACAACAATATGAACTTAACATGTCCCGCAACTTTTTGTCTAGAGATTGTAAAAATATCATTTTTGATAAAAGTTTCCCATTTAGTCTAATCCATTGTTGACAGATGACATCCTGCTTAAGAGAACAACGCCTCAGAAGATAGCGATGTAGCTAGGAAGCTCAAGTTCTTCGGTGCAATGTTCTATAGCTTTGGATAGGTTGCATCAGTGTTATGTTCCATACGTCTAATGTATCTCATTCAAGATCTATAAGGCGACGTTTCAAATAAGAACTGAAATATCCATTCCGGTGTTAGTATGCAAACTGTTCTTTCCTGGTTCCATTTTATGATGTTCATTGCATAAATAAAATTTGATTTTTCTCTTTCCCTATATTGTACCAACGTATTGACCATTCTTACTGATAGTCGTTTCAACAGTTGCTAGTAAATCCCTGATGCTTTCGATTGTCTTCAAAAATGCTAAAGCACCTTAAAGTCTATGTTTTTGAATCTGGGATCAGACGACGTTGATGTGGCTACTTTATTATCACATTCAGTTGGTTGTGAGCGCTCTCTTATTTTTATTACCTTTCATGAGAATCCACCTGACAGTCCTTTTCAGAGCAGTAATCAACCTAGACAGTTTGTCTGCCTTTTCAATAGGCTTCTTTGTCACCAAGCTCATCATATGGTCAAAACGACTCACTGGTTTTTTTTTTCAAAACACTTTTTTCTATTCCTTAAACCGCTGCACTGATCTTACGAGATGATGGTGGGATTCATAAAAAATGTTCACATTACCGATTTGGGCAAGTAGTTGCCATTTTCAGAAGTTGTTAACGCACTCAAAAGCTTTCTATATGTATACAAATTAATTTAGTTAATCACTTTGAATATCATGAAATGACTTAACATTTTCAGTAAATGTAAGCCTACATCATATCGTCACATGATAAAAGTCTTTTGTCATGTAATGGTATGATCTACATTAATTGAAACGTTAAATGACTTCAAAGTGTCTAAGTAAAGTAATTTTTGTTTATATTTCAGTAAGTAGCTTTTTAGTGGATTAGGCTTATCTGAAGATGGTAACCACTTGACGAAACTGGTAATGTGAATATTTTTTATATGTCTAAGCGATCGCAACGTAATAAATTGTTATACAAACATATACAGAGGTCGCGTATTTCCAATTGGCAATACGTGATTTTTTTAAAAGAAAGGGTAGTTATGAGACATGTCCAGAAAATGATACATTTAAACGACAAAAAAAAATGTGACAGTTCCTAACAAGTAGTCCTTTTTTTCACGATCACCTAAGCTCGATATTTTGTAAATGACGTCGACACTCCTATGTTAAAAAGGCTGCTGTATCGATATATAACATCCACGATATATATATATATATATATATATATATATATATATATATAATTATTATTACGAGTGGAATATGAACGTGTGGAAAATTACGAAACTCAATAATATTCATTCAACTATGTAATTATTTCTTAAAAAGATGATAATTATGTAAAACTGAGACAATATTTGTTTCACATTCTTTGTTAATCTGTGTCATTCTTTTCTTTTGTTTTGTACCCTTTTGTCGTCTTCTTCTGACGTATGTCGCCGACGCAAGATGCGAATCGATTTGAGGTCTGTTGAATGAAAAACATTTAATGAAAATTATTGTACTTTTATGTTCATTTGCTGGTAAAAAACAAACAGAGCCAAAGGCGTTAAAACTATTTATGATTAATTATTGAAAAATCACTTCCTCTTTTAATTACAATTTTGTATTAATTGTTTTATCATAGCTGCAAGAAGCGCAGCCATTGTTAGTTGCGATTATGTAGCAACTTCGTCTGTACTTCTAGTTGAAAATAGCATGGGTTTGTATTAAACTAATTTCCAAAACAATTTAATAATTTTTTTATTGGTGGCATCAATTTAAATGATTAATTATTTATTGAGCAAAGGAAAATCTTAATTAAAAAAGGAATCCTCTATCTTTTGTTGGCCGCCATCTTAACTTTTATCACAGGGGCAAATCTAAATTACTTGAAACTGCAAACAATATTGCGATGTGTAAGAAATAAATGTGCACCGGTGGTACTGAACTCTATTTATAAAAGAAAAAATTAATCGAATCAGATTGCATTTTCTAAGAACAGTGCTGATGATATTTATTGTTGAACAAGATTTCATTGCTGATGTATGAGGCCAAAATTAAACTACGCAGAATCACGGAGAAAAATATTTCTGGTAGAATACGTCAGTGTTGTGTGCGGGTGATATTCTGTGGTTCCTTTTCATTATCAAATTGCTAAGAATAATTAAATCCATCGAAGACAAAAATTATAAAAGCACTGATGTACGATCTGTTATTTTAGTGATATGAACACAGCTTACAGTCAACATTATTACACTACGTCAGGTGGAATTCTTGTGCAATTTGAACAAAATAATTATCTGGGAGAAATTGTAGTATGAATAATGCATTATACATGTGTATGATATTGTCAGTATCATTTACAAAATCGAATCAATGCAACTGCTAAAGAAACAGAGTGAATTCGAACCGCAGAATGCCATAGAGTATCGTATCATCCATATTCATTGCATTTGTCCATGTTGATGATACACAATAACCGCCACAGATACTGGGACATCGAAGTCTTAACAATATCATCGACATTCCGTAGATTCTCAAATGACTCTAAGCACTATGGGATTTAACATCTGAGATCATCAGTCCCCTAGACTTAGAACTACTTAAACCTAAATAACCTAAGGACGTCACGCACATCCATGCCCGAGACAGGATTCGAACCTGCGACCGTAGCATCCGCCCGGTTCCGGACTGAAGCGCCTAGAACAGCTCAGCCACAGCGGCCGGCTCCGTAAATGCAATGATCATTGCACATTGCTAGCAGCTAGCACTGAATCAGCAAAGACTGAATGCTTTCTGCGAAGTAGGATGTCCGACCAAAATGATCATACTCTTTGTTGCGATCTCTCAGGCTTTTCTCGTCACTGGTTAATGGTGAACACTGGGAACCACACAGTTAATCTTGTGGGTTGGCAGCCTCCTCCCAGTGTTAGTCATATTGTTCGTTTCATAACATGATAGTGGCAGTTATTAATCAAATGATGTTCACAGTAGTAAATTTAACTCACAAGTATTGGGAGAGTGGTTGCGTGACCGTATACCATCTTCATTTCATTGCGCTTCCCTAGTTTCTCACGTTATTATGTAACTGTAGTGCTTGTCTGCATAAAGTCAAACTAATGCTGGTTTCGCCATTTCCGAGTGAGCTGAAGAGGACGCTGGCTGGAAAAGAGTCGCTTAGCTTTCTAAAGGACAGATTCGGTAAACAGCTTGTGATCCGCTGGCAGGACGGTCAGTGGGGGATCCGAAAGGCGCCTTTGCGGCGCGCCACGTGGGTGTCTCCCCACACCACGCAACACCAGGCGATATATCGTTTCCTGGTTGGCCGTTATATGTCTTTCAGGAGGCATCAGTCTGGACAGCCGGAAGCACGGCAGCATTTACGCCAAATGGCCGCCCTTCCTGAAGAGCTGCCTGTAGAGCAGTTAGTTACTAACACCATCTTTCTAAAAGTCGTGTGGGTCGTGCGAGAGCCCATGTCGCTTGGGTGGTATTGTGTGAAGAGGAGCAAGGCGCCAGTCTCGGTTCCAAGCCTGGGAACCAATTTGCACGCGGTTCCCATACCCATAAACGCCAGTGAATTAGCTGTCTAAAGGTGCCCTTAAGGGAGAAGCGGAGATTTTTAATAGCATGTCAGGGTGGATGTACAGGGCTATTACAAATGATTGAAGCGATTTCATAAATTCACTGTAGCTCCATTCATTGACATATGGTCACGACACACTACAGATACGTAGAAAAACTCATAAAGTTTTGTTCGGCTGAAGCCGCACTTCAGGTTTCTGCCGCCAGAGCGCTCGAGAGCGCAGTGAGACAAAATGGCGACAGGAGCCGAGAAAGCGTATGTCGTGCCTGAAATGCACTCACATCAGTCAGTCATAACAGTGCAGTCAGGACGAAGTTCAACAAAGACCCACCAACTGCTAACTCCATTCGGCGATGGTATGCGCAGTTTAAAGCTTCTGGATGCGTCTGTAAGGGGAAATCAACGGGTCGGCCTGCAGTGAGCGAAGAAACGGTTGAACGCGTGCGGGCAAGTTTCACGCGTAGCCCGCGGAAGTCGACGAATAAAGCAAGCAGGGAGCAAAACGTACCACAGCCGACGGTTTGGAAAATCTTTCGGAAAAGGCTAAAGCAGAAGCCTTACCGTTTACAATTGCTACAAGCCCTGACACCCGATGACAAAGTCAAACGCTTTGAATTTTCGGCGCGGTTGCAACAGCTCATGGAAGAGGATGCGTTCAGTGCGAAACTTGTTTTCAGTGATGAAGCAACATTGTTTCTTAATGGTGAAGTGAACAGACACAATGTGCGAATCTGGGCGGTAGAGAATCCTCACGCATTCATGTAGCAAATTCGCAATTCACCAAAAGTTAACGTGTTTTGTGCAATCTCACGGTTTAAAGTTTACGGCTCCTTTTTCTTCTGCGAAAAAAAACGTTACAGGACACGTGTATCTGGACATGCTGGAAAATTGGCTCATGCCACAACTGGAGACCGACAGCGCCGACTTCATCTTTCAACAGGATGGTGCTCCACCGCACTTCCATCATGATGTTCGGCATTTCTTAAACAGGAGATTGGAAAACCGATGGATCGGTCGTGGTGGAGATCATGATCAGCAATTCATGTCATGGCCTCCACGCTCTCCCGACTTAACCCCATGCGATTTCTTTCTGTGGGGTTATGTGAAAGATTCAGTGTTTAAACCTCCTCTACCAAGAAACGTGCCAGAACTGCGAGCTCGCATCAACGATGCTTTCGAACTCATTGATGGGGACATGCTGTGCTGAGTGTGGGACGAACTTGATTATCGGCTTGATGTCTGCCGAATCACTAAAGGGGCACATATCGAACATTTGTGAATGCCTAAAAAAAACTTTTTGAGTTTTTGTATGTGTGTGCAAAGCATTGTGAAAATATCTCAAATAATAAAGTTATTGTAGAGCTGTGAAATCGCTTCAATCATTTGTAATAACCCTGTAGATCTGGTGCTTTTGCACACCAGTCTCTGTGGCTCTTGGAGGAAGAAGCATAGTTTCCTGCCTGCCCTCTGATTGAGGGAAGATGTGAAAAGGAATTACAGGACAAAACTTTTGTGGAGCGCGGGAGAACTATTGATTGGTATCCCATACGGTGAGACGTATCGGTGGTGCGTGGCCTCAGAACTGTACTAAAAAAAATGGCTCTGAGCACTATGGGAGTCAACTGCTGAGGTCATTAGTCCCCTAGAACTTAGAACTAGTTAAACCTAACTAACCTAAGGACATCACAAACATCCATGCCCGAGGCAGGATTCGAACCTGCGACCGTAGCGGTCTTGCGGTTCCAGACGGCAGCGCCTTTAACCGCACGGCCACTTCGGCCGGCTCAGAACTGTACTTAAGGTTAGGATCGGTTGGGTGGTATTTGCCAGCTGTCACTTCCTTCCTGTTGAATTTCTTCACGATGTTCACCTGCAACTAAGGTTTGGATATGGTACATGGCACTGGCCTAAACCTGCAGTCAGATTGCACAGCTACGCTTGTCACAATTGAGTGATGACAGACTTCCGTTGCGGCGAAGCATATGTAGCGCATTAGCATTCCGCCAGTTGTACACATCTAAGGAATGATCTTACCAACCACATATTGCAGTTGTCAACTTTATCGATGTTGACGAGTGTCTTTCAGTTTCTCTGTTGGTATTGCGTTCCTCATTGTATAGGTTCTCTTTGATTCCTTGCCAGTGATTCTTGTTTTAATAACAATAACCAGCGCAACGTCACGAAACGACAAGAAGGCGGTGACTCGCGCGCCAATGGAAAGAGTGGGCAGCGTCACATCTCCTGGAAGACAGAGTTCAGCGCCCCCTGTCAATGCTAACTTTTTAAAGAGCTGATGGGCAACGTCGACCGTAGACTTCGAGAGCAAGTAATAGGAATCCGATACTTAGCCCGCGCTCTGGGAGTAGTTACAGTGATTAAAGTACTTGAAAGTAGGAGGTACTGGAAGCCACTTCGTAAAGAGAATTACGAAATTAGAATCTTAAGTGGAGAATCGCGAGATACCACAGTGGTGGAGGTTTCTCTACTTGGATTGAAATGAACTCATCTTAAAGCTACGACGAGGTCGTGCGCCCTCTATTGTATCCACGGACCCAACCAACCAACCAACTCGCGCACGCGCGCCCTGACCGAGACATCGCTGGCTACAGATCCTGTCGCGGCCGTCGGCGTCTCAGGGCGTTACCGCCGACGGAAGAGGTCGCGCCATGACTGAGCAGCGCCCTCTGCCTTTTGCATATAAGGAGGAGCACTGGCCTCGAGACGGACAGTCTATTGTCTATTGCTACCCTTTCGTGGATTTTATAGCGGAGCCATTGCAGTGTGATATTTGCTATTGTATTCGACTTGGCTCAGCACACGGATTACTCTTGGATATTACTTGGACTTGTACTGCTGGTACACGTTTCGTCACAAATAAAGATAAGTTATCTCTCCATTCTAGCTGGCGCAATTCTTGACATTAATTATTTTTCGGCCAACAGACATAGCTACTTCCTGGTCACTACCCAAGCCTTATACAATTTGTGGTGGCTGCCCCAAAAGTACGCCGGCCGCGGTGGTCTAGCGGTTCTAGGCGCACAGTCCGGAACCGCGCGACTGCTACGGTCGCAGGTTCGAATCCTGCCTCGGGCATGGATGTCTGTGATGTCCTTAGGTTAGTTAGGTTTAAGTAGTTCTAAGTTCTAGGGGACTGATGACCACAGTAGTTAAGTCCCATAGTGCTCAGAGCCATTTGAACCATTTTGAACCCAAAAGTACCGGCGAGGACCTTGGGTTTGGGAGTCGTCACAAAACCCTCTTGACCACAGCCCTTCCAGATGGCAGTCCATGCATCCCGCCAGCGGTCCCGGCGTGTTCTCGCTCTGCACAAACCTGGGTCCTCCTGAGTCCCCAACCGAACTATCTCACTCACACGACCCGGAAAAACAACGACGTCGCCCAAAGATCAGGCAACAGTTACTGCATATCGATAACCACCGCTGCTGCCACTAGCGGACAGGCAATGCTTGCAAAACCGAGTGGCGCTAGTCAACACAATAAGTGGACAAACAACCGCAACCATGCCAACTAAACAATACTGTCTGGCCACCAACAGCATCAACTCGAGCCACAGCATGACTCATCAGCCACACTGCCTGACAGTGAGGCAGCCCCACAGCACGTCAGTCAGACAGCCTGATAGAGAGGCAGCTTCATAGCAGGACAGGTACTTTGGCTGACATTGAGGCAGCCTTGCAGCAGTTCAGCCACACAGCCTGATAGTAAGGCAGCCTCTGCAGGACGTCAGACACAGTGTCTGATGGTGAGGCAGCTCTGTAGCTGGTCTGCCACTTTAGTTGAAAATGAGGCAGCCTGCAGCACATCAGACGCACAGCATAGCGGTGAGGCAGCTTGTAGGGGTCCCTATTGGGGGGCAGCCGATATTAAACATGAATAAAATATGTTAATGTGTCAGTGACGGCTAACTACCACTGATTACTGAATCAAAAGCGATATTGTAAATAACTTGCATTTATTGTAAATTATCTCACGATAGAAATTAGATCATACTGAACAAATCAAGAATGAAAACAAATTAAACAAATTGTACACTGTTCTTAGATATACTACACTGGTAAGATTGGCACTCAGCTCTTAATGTTAAGTTGATGCGAAGTTAGATTTAATTATGCCCCTGGATAGCCAAATTGTAAATGTGATCTGACTGTGTTCCTATAATCTCAATGTTAAGTTGATGTGAAGTTAGATTTAATTATGCCCCTGGACTAGCAAATGGTAAATGCGATCTGACTGCGTTCCTATAATCTCAATGTGTCTGAAATAATATGCACTTCGGACACCACCACCAAGAAACAAACCAAACAACATGCAAAAGACAAATAACCAATAACGAATCGTAAGCAAAACTGCACGGATGCTCAGTGGATGGCAAGAACACGATCCAACAACTATTTCTTAACATTACTGCCACTACTGCAAGTTTTATTATATCGTCTACCAGCGTGCTGGCTCCGTCGATACTAGTGGGGCGACGAATGCCGCTGCGAAGTCGCTGAATTAAGATAAGTCTCTCAAATATCTTGAGCAGAATAAACTACTCAGAAACTACTACCACAAGCCCTATATTTCCTCTAAATGGTGTACAACACTTTCAAGACTGGCTCAACAACCTTTAAGGTGCAGCCCAGTGTGTCTTGTACTAACGTGCAATACCAGTATGATAGCTCTGTGCACTGGTTGACTACATTCAATGGTGACTGCCAGCCTATAAGGCGGAATCAACTGCAATTATACTAGTAGTCAATGCAATGCCTATAGTGGACGCTGATGTCCTACTGTAGCTGCAGACTCTAGATCATACACAGCACAGTATTCAGAATCTAAGTCCCTATCTCAGAGCTACCGAACTTTGCGACTGTCCGCTTTCACGGTACAAGACGCTCTCTCCCTGCCTCGCTCTGCACGATGCTCTTGCGACAATCTTGCCGCCAAACTCTGATCAGCCAATCCCGATGCTGCAGAGGCCTCCCACATCTCCCTCGAAGAATGATACCATTTCTCCATCTATCCAAAAATTTCTCTGTTCAAACAGCGGGCGTTGACCCTCAGCGTTTCCCGCACTTTCTTATGAACTGCCCAATCAGAGCTCAGCCCATTTGCCGCTAAAACAGCGCGCGACCGGGTGGCGACAGCGCGTACGTTGGACACTGTCTGCTCAACATTTCCCCTCTCTCTCTCACCTTGCACCCGGCGGTATTCGTTTTTGATGTTTGGCGGTCACTGGCCTCATCCCCTGGGACCCCCGGCCCCTGCACAATGCTCTTCCGGCGCTCGCCAACCTTCGCCTCCCCAGCTGCGCCCGACCACTCCTCGCCTCCACTGGCAAATTTATTTTGCTTACACCTACAGCATGCAACTAAATATTATCATTACCAGAGCCCGTATTATTTCAGACATGTGTTTAACCATCACGTATCTCTCTTTCTAATCTACCTAATAAGACTAATTAACCATTATATGGGTTTATTTACTTCAAACATGCAGAATAATCTGCGAAATGAATGTCACAAATGAAAGCCACCTTTCAAGCTCTCTCAGTGCCTCACAGTGAGGCAGTTCTGTAGCTGGACAAGCTTTCTGGCTGACACTGTGGCAACATTGCAGCAGTTCCACCCCACAGCGTCACAGTGAGGCAGCCCCATGGCATGTCAGATATACTTCCTGACTGTGAGGCAGATCAGTAGCTGAACAGGCGCTTTGGCTAAGTATGAGGCAGCCTTTCAGCAGGTCAGCGACACAGCCTGGCAGTGAGGCAGCCCCAGCAGCATGCCAGCCATACTGCCTGACAGTGAGGCAGCTCCATAGCTGGACAGGCACTTTTGCTGCCTTGCAGTGGTTCAGCCACACAGCCTAACACTGAGACAGCTCCCACAGCATATCAGTTACACTGCCTGACTGTGCGGCTGATCAGCAGGTGATGAAGCAGCCTTACAGCAGTTCAGCCACACAGCCTCACAGTGAGGCAGCCTGCACAGCAAGTCAGCCACACTGCCTGACTGAGAGGCTGCTCAGTAGCTGTACAGGCAACTTTGACTGACCATGAGGCATTCTTGCTGCAGTTCAGCCACACAGCCTGACATTGAGGCAGCCCCCAAAGCATGTCAGCCACAATGCCTGACAGTGAGGCAGCCTCTGCAGCAGGTCAGGCGCACTGGCTGACAATGAGGCAGCTGCCAGCAGGTTATCCACACTGTGTGGCAGTGAGGTAGCCTCCACAGCAGGCCAGGCACACTGGCTGACAATGAGACACCATACAGCACATCAGCCACATTGGCTGACAGTGAGTCAGCTCCGTAGCTGGACAGGCACACTATCTGACAATAAGGAAGCCTGTAGCATGTCAGCCACGCTGTCTGACAGCGAGGGACCTCCGTAACTGGATAGGCACACTGGCTGACAACGAGGCAGCCTGCAGTACATCAGCCACACCTTGACAGTGAGGCAACCTCCACAGCTGGTAAGTCACTCTGGCTGACAATGAGTCGGCCTGCAGGAGGTTAATCACACTGCCTGACAGTGAGGTAGTCCCCACAGCAGGTCTGACACTGGCTGACAATATGGAAGCCTGTAGCATGTCAGCCATGCAGCCCGACAGTGAGGCACCCTGCAGACTGTTAAGCACAGAGTCTGAGAACGAGGTTTCATGGCGAGCAGTAGTGGAAGTGTATGACGATGGCATGCAGACGTGCCTCTATGGATTTGATGAACGACAGTGCACTTTGGGATGGATGCATGGTTGAACTTGTGTCTGAGAATCTGGATATTAACTGTCATGAAGGTGAAGGCGCAGTGCTGCCTCAGCACACGAAGCATATGGCCAGACAGGCAGACACTTACTTCGTATGTCTGAGACAGGGGCATTCAAAGCCAGACAGCACCTCACTGTAGCATATTAGGCGACCATTTTCCCTTATTTAAACAAGACTGTCATCAGTCCTGTCTGTACTGTAACGTATAATTTACGGGCAGTTTTCCATGCCTCTGCATTTCTCTTCGGTACTAGTATGCTTCCTACCGGTGGAGCTCCACTGTTGCATGTTATTACTCTGTATTAGTGTGTTTCCAGAACGACGTTCTGGGTGCCGTCATATTGCGCAGTTTGCGCTCCTTGCCTTTACTGTGCTCATTGTGTGGAAATGAGTTATGGGCGATCCCGGACTTTTACAGTACTAGCGCTCTTCGAATGCTCTAGATTGCGATTGTGACAAAGTATCCGAGTTGGACATTATCCTTTTATCATCTGTGTCGGGCAATAGCTTCGAAAATTTATTACTGCCCCGGGAACAGGGTTGCTGTGCAACATAACAACTTATAACAACGTAAAGAAAATCTAATGCTTTTGTTGATGGCCATTCAGTAAAAGGTAAATGCAGTTTTGTATGAGAATAGAATTTTCTTCATGTACCATTGTGTAACATTTAGCTTGATGTAAGATACGTTCTGACAAATGCTGGAAGATGGTTCATACAGTTTTTACCACTTTCTTCTTGCAATGACCAAAATCTAATAACACATTAATTTGTACTACGTAAATCTAAAATAATCTTCAGTGCATTGAGTGTAGAAATAAGGAGTATTGAAACTTTATGTATTTTTGGGGAATCGTTGCCAAATATTGGAACATAAACTAGCTATTATAGCAGTAAGGAATACATCAATTGTTCTGTATATTAATTGTTTAATATATAGTCCTGTAACATTTTGGAAGGATACGTATCGTGACGTTTACTGTGCCGTGCACGTAAAGATGCTTCCGCGTCTGCTTCTCAGTTTTGATCTTTTCACGCACTTTGGTGTACAAGAAGCTGCTGAAGTGAGCTTGGCGAAGTGCAAAAAAATTTTAAGTGCAGTTACATCTGTGACTTTTGTCCGTATAAAACTAACAATTTTCACTGCGTTTGTACGTAATTAAGACAGAAGTTATGGTCGGCTACTGTATTACTATTTTTAAAATGATTCATCCAGTCCATTGTACAAAATGATGAAAGTATGAATAAGTGTTATTATTTTTGTCTACAACAAATCTTTACTTTCTTAAGATTCTCTGGCCCGACAACAGTGAGGTGGCCAGGAAGGGGATTATGTGGAGCAAACGGTAATCACGATTCTATCCTAGAGGCCGCGACCAGACATCACGCAAGGGGCACATCTGGGACATTTATTAAACATTTTAGAAATTCAAAGAAGCACATTACTACACTGATTAGTTTTCGGAAACTTGATAAACACTTGGCGAAGGTTTGATGGAAAGAATGAAAAAATAATTTTGAAAGTACGTTTCTGCCTACGCTTGTGGTAGAGGCTCTAGCGCTGAACGCAGAATTCTTGCTCTGGCGAGCTGGGCTTCGCGTTCTATAGCTTTGACGGCGATCTGCTGCAGGGCTACAGCTAACCAGATCGAAGGAAGCTCCCGTGCCGACTAATTAGGGAAAGTGGTCGTCTCGAGATACCTTGTGTCCGCTGATCTCTGCTGAGGGCCAGAGATGAACGAGATAAGCTTGGGGTCACTCAGATCAGAGAGAAACAGCGCTCTGGGACGGAAACGTGAGGAGCAATTAGCAAAAGAGGCTTCCTGTCTGATGCACGTGAGCAAAAGTTCTCAAGATCAATGCGAAAGAACGTTCAGAGTGTTAACTGAGAACTCTATAAAAGTTCATGAAAGGTAAGAAATTCATTTATTCCCTCTCGTCATGTATCTCATAGACCATAACTAATTGGTTAGATACTTTAATGTCCAGTACAGTACGATATTCATCGAAAACTTGAGGAAAGAATCAGTTTTCAGGCTACGTATACAGGTACTCTCTTTATTTACGTTGTAGTAGCGTCCCTCTTCCTCCGCGCACTAACTTCGCTCGGCATAAACTGTTTTATCAACCAACTGGCCCGTAAGGAACCGGGGCACGCTTAGTTCCAGTCATCCAATCATCGGCGTAGGTGAACTCCATCCACACGCCTATGTAACTGTCCCAGTCATTTTCCACTATCTCACGATAGTATTGCTGCCATTCCTTACTACATCTGCCTACACAGAGATTGTAGAGGCCGAACTTGAATTTCCCAAGTCTGGTGTAAGATTTTCGCTTCCTCAGAATAACTCACTTGCGTCGGGTAAAGGAAGTGTCACAAAAGTTCACCCATTATTCTCCGTCCAAGAATATCTCTGATCAATCCACACTAAAATTCAATGATAAGTTCTCACTATCGTTCCAAAACAGAAACCAGTGCAAACCAATGTATTGAATCACTTGCAATAACATTTAAAATGCACTCCACTGTATTTTGCCATATCTCATACAGAAAAGCGCCAAACGGTTGGTGGCCGCTAATCCCCGCGTCGCCATTGGCAGCCAGCTGTTTCTGACCAGCTTCTCATTATCTGTTTACTAACGCTTAGGTGCAGCGTCGACCCACAACTTACACTAATATTTATGTAGCTGTTTACAACTCCCATTGATACAAGAATAACCCCTCCCCCTCCCTTTCCCACCAGCCCGGTTTCAGACAATGACTGCTCCTTCTCAGCTACCCTTATAAATTCCCATTTCAAAATGTCAGTTTCGCGTTCTACCGTATCTTCCTTCGTCGTCGGCGTTGTCGTTGTTACCGTGAGGCACCGTTATACCAAGAGGAAAGGCGCGTCGATCTTAGAGCATGAGATATGATGACCTTAAGCCATTGACAACACACAACGGTCACGGTAGCACCTGATTCCAGAATAGCTGCAGTAGTTAGGATCTACGAACTATCCCCTCTTGACCAGGTCCCCAAAACTTGTAACGAGATCCCTTCAAAGAAAATTGCCATAACGATCGTCTATAAAGGCTTCGTACAACGAGAAGAAATGTTACAGTTTATGGAATAATAACAGATACGATCAAACTGTCTCGTCTCTTCTGTTTTATTTAACATAACTTCGTTCATAGTTTTATTTCGCATTCACCACTCATTCGCCGAAACCCATTGATGAACAGTTTTGGTTGCTTGACACCAACAGTCAATGATAATGATACAGTTTTTCCCCTTTTCATAAATTGAAGTCCGCTCTCCGCGATAAAATTAAAAAAAACCGGACTCAATACCGCGTCCCTCGTGAGATGCGAATAGACTTATCCCGGAATTGACCGCCCTTTAGGTGTACTCAATTTAATGACCACACTTCGCTATCCGCTATTTCGTGTAACTAAATGTCCATTTGTTAGTCTGATGGTATACCGTAGCTATTTAAAACTCGCCCCTATATTTTTTCACAACGCACAATTAGCACTTCTTTACTTGTTTATTTCTAAGAGTAAACGAAAAAAAAAGACGCCGTATCATCGGCTTCGTCGATATAAAGCAAAACACCTTAATATGCCCAATTTTACCTCTTCTTATAGGATCGGCTACCTTACTCATTAATTCACCACATATTATTTCCAATAACACTAAACAGATATCGCCGTTATATTTTAGTTGTATTCAAAAGCATGTTATTATTATTATGACTGACCAAATCGTAACAAATCACGCGGCGTGCGTTTTTAACGATAGCTTTACACTCGCCCAGCCTCTTTATTCAGGCAATATTATATATAAATATACAGACAGGACCGAAAGATCGATCAATAGAGGCAAATACGCTATTCAAGTTACGTTAAATCTATCTTGACTCGTAATGTTACAGCGTGAACGTTCAGTCTTAGAAGTAAAGATGGCCAATATAGCCGGACCATCAAATCCCTCGGCGCTTAGACGAAATGTCGCCCCAGTACAGCTGAGTCGATACCATTGCTCTCCATAGGGATCAACAACATTGATATTTTCTCGTTATATTAATAAATTATCTTTCAAATAATATTTAGCAAATAACTATTTTTACTTGTCTTATGGAACGACGGTATCATAATTTTGACTCATCAGAATACGAATCTATAGTTATTCTTCAGTTCTATTTAAAACATGGGATGATCTTTCCTTTATACTCTAAGCATAAACATTATATTCGTTTCTGAACATAAAAATTAATAATTTGTCCACTTTACTTTTGATCCTTTGTGATACATTCTCAAAATATACCCTTTATATTATATATAGCCTATTATCATTATTTATTATATTATTAAATATGCTACTTTTGTCTGAATGAAGTACAACTTAATTATTTGGGCTTTTTTCATGCCTCTTCTTTCCTGTCATTCCTACCACGATGATACAGGACGAATTCACATAAACTGTCTTGCCACATTTGTACACATATAACACGTACCATCTTCATCATACGCTGAAACGTCAAAGAAACTGGTACAGGCATGCTTATTAAAATACAGAGATACGTGAACAGGCAGAATACGGCGCTGCAGTCGGCAACTCTTAAATAAGACAACAAGTGTCTGGCGCAGTTGTTAGACAGGTTACTGCTGCTACAGTACCAGGTTATCAAGATGTAACTGAGTTTGAACGTGGTCTTATAGTCGCAGACAAGCGATGGGATGCAGCATCTCAGAGGTAGCGATGAAGTGTTTCGCGTATGAGCATTTCACGAGAGTACCGTGAATATCAGGAATCCGGTAAAACATCAAATCTCCGACACCGCTGCAGCTGGAAAAAGATCCTGCAAGAACGGGACCAGCGACGACTGAAGAGAATCGTTCAACGTGACAGAAGTGCAACCGTTCCGCAAGTTACTACAGATTTCAGTGTTGGGTCATCAAAAAGTGTCAGCGTGCGAACCATTCAACGAAACAGCATCGATATGGGCTTTCGGAGTCGAAGGCCCACTCTTATACCCTGAGTGACTGCACGACACAAAGCTTTACGCCTCACCTGGGCCGACCACGGTGGCCGAGCGGTTCTAGGCGCTTCAGTACGGAACCACGCAACTGCTACGGTCGCAGGTTCGAATCCTGCCTCGGGAATGGCTGTGTGTGATGTCCTTAGGTTAGTTAGGTTTAAGCAGTTCTAAGTTCTATGGGACTTCTGACTTCAGATGTTAAGTCCCATAGTGCTCAGAGCCATTTGAGCCTCACCTGGGCCTGTCAACAGCGACATTGGACTGTTGATGACAGGAAACATATTGGGCTGGTCGGACGAGTTTCGTTTCAAACTGTTTCGAGCGGATGGACGTGTATGGTCATGGAGACAACCTCATGTATCGATGGACCCTGTATGTCAACAGGGGACTGTTGAAGCTGGTGGAGGTTCTGTAATAGTGTGGGGCGTGTGCAGTTGGAGTGATATTGGATCCCTGAAACGTCTAGATACGATTCTGATAAGTGACACGTAATTAAGCATACTGTCTGATCACCTGCATCCATTCATGTCCATTGTGCATTCCGACGGACTTGGGAAATTCCAGCTGTACAATGCCACACCCCATACGTCCAGAATTGCTACATAATGGCTCCAGGAACGCGCTTCTGAATTTAAACACTTCCAATGGCCACCAAACTCCCCAGAAATGAACGTTATTATCTGAGATGCCTTGCACTGTGGGGTTAAAAAGAGATCTTCACCCCCTCGTACTCTTACGGATTTATGGACATCCCTGCAGGATTCATGGTGTCAGTTCCCCCCAGCACTACTCAGACATTAGTTGAGTTGATGCCACATCGTGTTGCGGCACTACTGCGTGCTCGCAGGGGCCCTACACGATATTGGGCAGCTGTACAAGTTTCTTAGGCTCTTCAGAGTGCTTCATAACAATAGGTTCATTAAAGAGAAAATTTTCCAACCTCCTGTAGCCACTTCACACAGGTTACTTTACACATACAATAGCATTCCTTTAATCCGATTAAACTCTTCAAATAATGTTTCGCCAACATGCCTCTCTTTCCATTTAACGTTACCAATTTATTTAATTACTTTTCTTCGTAACAGCCCCACGAAACCGCAGTTAATCTTCCTCCATGCTATCACCTTGTCAGGGAGCACATAAAATCATGTACATGTAATCTTCCATACACAACTGTTAGTTATGGTGTATGTTGTTTTGGACATGTCTGAAAGAACGGGCACCACTTATACAATTATGGTAATGATGGCCAATGATCTCTTCAGTACAGATACACAGCAAGCTCGACCTCTTACGAGAATCGGCTACATGCTGAGACTAAGGAGTCTGCTGAGAGGGGCCCTAAATCGTTAGTGTGTGGTTTGAGAATTTGAGCATGACGGGCCCGCATCTCGTGGTCGTGCGGTAGCGTTCTCGCTTCCCACGCCCGGGTTCCCGGGTTCGATTCCCGGCGGGGTCAGGGATTTTCCCTGCCTCATGATGGCTGGGTGTTGTGTGCTGTCCTTAGGTTAGTTAGGTTTAATTAGTTCTAAGTTCTAGGGGACTGATGACAATAGATGTTAAGTCCCATAGTGCTCAGAGCCATTTGAACCATTTTGAGCATGACGGGAGGTATGCAGTTGTGGTGACAATTATGTCCGGTTGGTATAGTGGTCAGCACATCTGCATAGCAACCAGGAGACGAGGTTTCGAATACCAGTCCGGCACAAATTTTCAACTTACGCCATTGACGTACGTCAGTGCCCACTGGCAACAAATGTGTTTAATTCCTTTGTGTGTCAATTATGGTTTAGTGATTGGCTAAAGCCCCAACGTATATCAAGTGATACGATTGCATTTCTTTTATTTCGTATTGCAGTAATTCCTTGAGAACTATCCACACTACCGATATGTTTTCAGTACTTTCCTCGCCCAAGCAGCTAGCAGTCATATACTGCATAGTGGCATTTAATAGCAGGAGAATATTTAGTTAACTAATGCTGAGACATACTATCAAATGGTTCAAATGGCTCTGAGCACTATGGGACTCAACTGCTGAGGTCATTAGTCTCCTAGAACTTAGAACTAGTTAAACCTAACTAACCTAAGGACATCACAAACATCCATGCCCGAGGCAGGATTCGAACCTGCGACCGTAGCGGTCTTGCGGTTCCAGACTGCAGCGCCTTTAACCGCACGGCCACTTCGGCCGGCTAGACATACTATCGTCAAGCTAGAGTCCACAGCACTAGGACTTTTCAACCACAGCTAACAGATAATTGAATATGTCACATCATTTCTCCACTTCACCCTAATCATTTAGATTTAATTACAGTATCCCTCCATACAGCAATTTAATAACTAAGGCAATGTCTATGTAATAAATTAACCTCAGTCTCAGCAATATATCTACTACGAACAAATAAATTATACTCCCAGTTCCACTTAATGAACATCCGTGTAAGTTCATGTACATAAAGTCCACATACTCTAAGAAAAGATTCTCTTGTCATTTTCTAGGTAACTATTGTTTATGCCGTTTTGGTCTTCCTTATTTGCTCATGAATGTGTACGTTTCGAAATATTTTGATGTCTGAGCCCACGCGACTCACCCGTTATAAACAAAGGTATTTTGTTGTATTGAGTATGTGTTTCACATTGCATGATTTAAACCGTCCTGTTCTTGGATTGTGTACAGTATTAAGTGGAAAATGAAAGCTGAATATATGTGTTCTGTGAACGAGAAACGAATCAAACGGCTATATAGAGGCGGCAGGACTCTTTTTCATCAAATACAGCCGAAATTGACTTGCCACAGAACACGTATAATTATCCATTTCTGATATGTTTTGAGCGTTATTATCGTATTCTTATATATTTTGCCTCCTAGGTAGAGCAATGTATGGTGTCCGTACTAACTGCCAACCGAAGAATTACACAGAAACAAAATACGTGCTTTGTGTAATTACTGAAGAGACTATGAACGCTACATGCGAAAAAATGCTAACTTGCTGATATCTTTATTTTGTAAAGAAAAACCACATTTTCTTGCTGCACTTTAATTTATTTCTCCCAGACGTGTGTCGCCTTTCCTTTTTACTCTAAGGCATCTTTAGTGGGATCAAAAATAACTTACAGTGCAGCAAGAAATGGGGGTTTTTATTTACAAAACAAATATTTCTGTGCTTGCTATGGAGGATGGCCACGCAAACAAACTTGTTGCTGACACTGTTTGTAATAGAAGGCCGGCCGGAATGGCAGAGCGGTTCTAGGCGCTACAGTCTGGAACCGCGCGACCACTACGGTCGCAGGTTCGAATCCTGCCTCGGGCATGGATGTGTGTGATGTCCTTAGGTCAGTCAGGTTTAAGTAGTTCTAAGTTCTAGGGGACTGATGACCTCAGAAGTTAAGTCCTATAGTGCTCAGAGCCATTTGAACCATTTGATTGGTAATAGAAGAAGTAGCACTATTTATGCGTGGAAAAAAGCATAATGTTGTCAGAATTTTCAGACATTTGTGTTCAAGTAGCTGTGGTTGTACTCACAAATCAGTGGCTCTGTTATGTTGAGTGGTGATGTTAAGTAAGCTGCATTACATGCAATAACGTCAGATGCCCTAACGTGTCTGTCCTCTTTGGTTAAGCATAGATCGTGACGTGTGCTCCCTGCTCTCTCCCACCCCAAGGTGTCCCAACACACGATGCGTATGCATGCGCACCGCTGCTGCCGAGCATGCATCGTGCTACTGAGGTAGAATGGAAGTATGGATTAAACACATTCAAGGTCGTATAGCGTAATATTCATTATTTCTAATTGTATCATATAGCAAATATTATCCAATAAAAGCATTTTCCCAATAAATATGATGAAGTTTAAAAGCCAAAGAATAATTTTTCCCTAATTCACAAAAATTCTTAAAATAATAATCATTTTTTATTTTGTGTTTTATCCATCCTGAGCAACTGCAGTCATGTATAAGGTAATAACAGGCAACCAACTGCATAAAAGAAATTTAATTTCTCTACCAGTTTCAGGCAATTAGTGCCCTTCTTCAGAAGGTTATAACTACCCTATTATATGTGACTGTCAATAATAAGAAGCATACAACAAAATGTCATGTTCATGACGTTCATAGCGTCTATCCGGTGGTACTTGCCAGATACTATATTTATATAAATTCGTACACACCACCCGGATTTCAGATGTAAATCTCATCTATGTACTCCCATTCTTCATAAAATTAATGAACGTTAAAAAGGCCCTTAGATCCGTAAACATTTTATAAGGAATCCCTCTTAGTTTTTCTTGATTTGCATAGGGCCAGCAAATGAGATTTACATGCTGAAATCCGGGTGGTGTGTACGATTTCATCCAAATAAAGGGTATGTGAAGTACAATTGAAGCGGAATTATACATCGCGAAAATTAATAAATTTAAACGTGACGTATGATGCAGTAGTTTTCACGTACTTCTGTGTTCACGACATAAATCGGGTACCAAGTGTCGTACAATGATATAACTTTGCAGTTAATGATACAACGTTCAGTAATATATGCAGACACTGTATGCAAAATACGTTGCAAATACTTTTAGATGTAAAGGTTTAATTAATTTAAACGTCATACCTGATGCTAAAATGAACAGCGAAAATGTAATAAGCGATAAACTTTTATCGTTTCATCATTTGTTGGGGCGCATCATAAGAAAATGTTTCGTAATCATGTTAAATTTTGTGTAATGTTTGTTGCAAGGCACTAAGTGCTCTTGTTCTCACATACTGGATGAGTAAATCTGGGTATTCATGCTTCGTGGTCCACACATCTTTCTCACCTCCACCCCCACCACTTTTATGGGTGGATGCTTCTTACCACCACAGCGATTCGTTCCAGACAGGAAGTAATGTGTGTACCTAGTGTGACTGAAATCAGTCTAATGGTTTCGGAGAAGATGTGGAACATATGCGCATACATACATTTATAAATGATATAATTTTAAAATATATGTGGATATCTTTCCTTTCGTAATCAGATTTTGTTTAAATGAAACCTATACGGTACCCAAAGCTATACTCAAGTTACCTGCGAAAACCATTTCGTCTAGTAATTTTGGAGATTAGCGTGTTCAAACAGACAGATAGACGAGAAAGTTTTATTAAAATGTCTATAACAAAATCTTTGTTTTCGTGATCCCATTTGAGAAACTAAAGCCTGTTCTGTACCCCAAACTATGCTTAAGTTACCTTCGGAAACTCAATGGAAGTTTGTCTAGTCGTTTTGGAGATTGGTGGTTTCAGAGGCAAACAGACCGAAACGACGATGTTTCAGATTTAGTATATTGTTAGTATAGATTAGATGAGGAAACGTATGTTCATCATTACTTATATCTTAATTTATTTATATCACAAATATTGTTTCAACAACACGATTTCATTGACATGGTGGGAAAATTATTTAAAGGGATGTAAGGTTCTTGTGTGGACAGTTTTCAATTAGGCACTGCAAATATCTTCTCATGAGGGTTTTCAGTTATTAGGAAAGGATACATAAAAGTCGCATTGCTTTTTAAGTAGGCGTACTTTAGATTCAAAGACTTTATTTTCAATATAACCATTTATATGTAAAATACCAATTTTTTGAAAGGCGGCAATCACATTTCCAACATGCGTTACCAGATAGAATTGCTGAAACACATTGGAAAAGATGTAAGAGGTGCAGTTCGTTTTGTATTATAACGGAATAGGGGAGAGAGGGTTACAGATTTAATAAACCATTTGCGGTGGCAAGTATTAAAGCACAGTTGTTTTCGATTTTCTCACTTGATATTCGAGTATCGAACGGTAGAGAAACGGTCTGAAAATGGTTACATGCAACCTCTACCAAACTTTTATGTGTGAAATGCTGAGTTATCATCTACACGTAGGTGTAGTACAATTCTGATGTGCGCAGGATTATTTATAAGTACCTTTGGGGTCTCAGAACATGACCATGAAAACTACAAGACGTATAGGTAACAGACACACATCAGCGGATAGAGCGTCTATCCAATTTTGTGTGGCGTGGCAACGTCAGTATGTGCATGCAGTTCATTGTAGTCGCTGACGCAAATCGGCCAGGTAGCTGCGACCGCAGCCACCTTTGTAAATCTGCTCACTGGGTTGCCTGCTTGCAGGCGCAGACTAATACGATGCGACAATACGGAGCGGATGACTTGTGAAAATATTTTGACACGACTGTCCCCATAGTGGAACTACGCCATGGCGCGTACTACGAATGGAAACTTGGAGAGGCGCTGTGTCCACTGGCGTGTCTCATTTTTCTGTGTTTAATGGAGTTTTCACGCAGTCTTCTATTGAATCGCTGCCGGGAAATCCTGTATATATAAAGTTCATAGATCTCCGAAGAATAGTTACGACCCGGATGCACCGTAACAAATGTGTGCGAAAAGGACGCGCGTAAAATCGGTGTTGAAGGGGAGGGCGACGGGGGTGGGGGGCGGTTTCGGTACTTAACAGTCACTCTCGTTCGGATTTTACGTACAAATACAGTCACCCTTAGAGAACTCCGTACTGGGGCGAGACTGATAGTTCCAGTTTGGTCTAGCGGTGTATCGGACCTTGAGGTAAGATAAATTTTAACCAACAGAAAAATTATTACTGTGTTTGGATTATACGTACACAAACACGTTTTTCTGGAAAGTCTTTGAAGCGCATCATTCTGTATTTTAAACTTGTAGAAAGCGGTAGAAACTTGAAAGAAGGTTGAAAAATGCATAAAGCCAAAACAAAATTTTTCCATTCAATAATCTTAACCCTTTGTCGAAAGACAGCAGTTTAAAATGCAACTACATGTAGCACTCAAAATTCATTATTACGTCAAATGAGGGGGCGAAAAGGTTGTAAGCGAATAAAATACGTAAAAGCTGCATTCTTATTTTGAGGCGCAATAATTTTTTATGTACACGTTTCCTTTCTTTCAATATTTTTTTTTACAGTCCTTCAATATAGCCTGCCAGCTTCTCTGTGACTGAATCCCAACGTCTCCGGAGCTCTGTTCTTCCAACCAGTGCACCACTTCTGTTCATCTGTCGAATAGCACGGTTAACGGTGGTATAAAGCTCTTATAGAGAAAGGTTTTTCCAATTTCGGGAACAAGTCTGGTAGACTCATGTCCCGGCTGAAGGGAGGATGCGGCAACACTTCCCATCCGCACTTTTTTGGCTACAACATTGCTGATATTTGTACAAAATTTATTTTCAGAAAAACAACCGAAAGTTCGTCAATTTTCGTACAGGTTTGAAAAGTTCAAAAAATGGCTATGAGCACTATGGGACACAACATCTGAGGTCATCAGTCCCCTAGAACTTAGAACTACTTAAACCTAACTAACCTAAGGACATCACACACATCCATGCCCAAGGCAGGATTCGAACCTGCGACCGTAGCGGTCGCGAGGTTCCAGACTAAAGCGCCTAGAACCGCTCGGCCGCAACGCCCGGCTTTGAAAAGTTGTTGCTATTTTGTCGTGCACGAATTGTTTCCCAGTTCTTCTGCTTATTACAGTCAATCGCATCACAGTTAATTCGGATTGGATATTGCAGTATTTTGCGCCAAAACTATTCACGTGAGTTTTTCTAGCGGCAGTTTCTTAATTTTCAATTTTTTATTATTGCAAACTTTAAATAAATAATGACTGGAATTTTAAGATAGATGATAATAGTGAGATATATTCTACGCAGTAGTTTAAATCATTCAGCTTGTGTTACAGGAAGCTTTTAAGTACGTTTATCTATGTAGTATGGTCGTATCATGAATTTATCTGCGTAGTATAAAATATTTACAAAAATTATTATCGTCAACTTCTCACAGTGGTTAACGTTACGTTCGGTATTCTTTGTTTGCTGTTATTTTGTGCACTGTATTATGTATTTATGTTTATTTTTTATGTTTGCGCGTACGTGAATACAATACGTATAACTATAAACGAAAAAGTTAAAAAATAAAGAATAAAAAATTTAAAAATTTAAGCAACAAAAACGAAATAATAAAAATAAACAATATGAAAGATAAAAATAAATAAAAAAGCCTCCCTCGGGCATTCGACCTTGACTTGTTTCGAAACTTTTGTTCTCTGAGGATATAGTAGTGTGTACTGGACAGGATCAACCATGGCAGGCAGGTAACCCTAGAGGGCCGAAACACAATGAAGAAGAAAAAAACAACCATACAAGAGCAGTCGTCACCCGATTCAACAAAATTAGGCATGGGTTACAACCTATGGCGGTCTAACGTCAAAATTATGGTAGAGTAAATGTTGGGTACAGAACGAGAAATGCTTCTATCATAGCACGAAAAAGGCGAATGTGTTCTGGGCAGAGTTGACACATAAGCGTTGTTTTACGCGTTACCCTACTTCCCCAGCGCAGTGAGATCTCTTAGCTGCAAGATTTTGGCACACCTGCGTCTTACAATTTCAGGTTACAGCCCCTGATCCTGTGGCAAAAATCCAGAAGATTCGCTAATCACAGTAAACAACATGTAACAATAAACTTCCTGGCAGATATAAACTATGTGCCGGACGGAGACTCGAACTCGGGGCCTTTGCCTTTCGCGGGCAAGTGCTCTTCCATCTGCCTGGGACACAATTTTAATCTGCCACGAAGTTTCATACCAGTGCACACTCCGCTACAGAGTGAAAATTTCATTCTGGAAATATGTAACATACTACGGCTGAAGAGCATGTGTTTAACAGCAAAAAAAGTTTTTCTGTGTCAATGAAATTTCTGGGTATAGATATGTTCCTGAGACGATAAAAAATTCTTTTGATTTCTGGGCCGGAGGGAGGGGAGGTTGATACTTTTACCAAGAGGATCATTCCTCCCACAAACCCAACCCCTGAAGAACAAATAGACACAAATTTATTTGCTTCTGGAGATCAAGATGCATATACAACAGGAAGTATGCAAGAATAGGGTGCATTTATAATGGAAGTTTCCCAGAGTAGGGATGGATGCACCCTAAACTCTAATGACACACTGAGTGATATTGAACGACATGGCAAATGCCATGCCGGATGACGAGATGGCATGTGTCATGATACACTACATGACATCGTGTATCATGTAACTTTGCTTGACATGATAGGTTATATTACATGTCTTGGATAGTAATACTAAAGTAGAAAAGCGCGAATATGTCGAGATGTTTTTAATTAAACTTCAGAAATGGCTCTGAGCACTATGGGACTTAATATCTCAGGTCATCAGTCCCTTAGAACATAAAACTACTGAAACCTAACTAACCTAAGGACATCACACACATCCATGCCAGAGGCAGGATTCGAATCTGCGACCGTAGCGGTCGCGCGGTTCCAGACTGAAGCGCCTAGAACCGCTCGGCCACCAGCGGTCGGCAGTTAAACTTCATTGAAGCTGCCAGTGAAATCCTTTACATCCCTAACTTCGCCCAGGACATATTCGCCTCTTTTGGACTATGATACGTCCATTTTACTTTCTCACAGATTATATATTTTCATGCAACTTTGAGACAACTCAATGAGTTTCATTATGGAGTGCGATTACCTCATCGGGATATCATACTGACATCAGTGCCAAAGTCCAACAGGTAGTGTGTGACTGGGAAGCAATGGCTTTTTACACAAATAGGTCCGCTACGTGCTTGTATGTGACCTGTAGAAATTCTTCCTCGAAACACGAACGATGGACAAGGCGGCCGTGCAAGGAAGAGCTGTACTTTCTACTGGAGACACCTGGCTGTCGGGGGCTTGCGACTGACACATGGGAGTCGTCGCAAGTAACTGATGTCCCTCTAAAGCAGCTTCGTAATCGTCGATGTTTCACTGCTCGTCCTGTCGACTTGCACAGTTACCATGTGCTCCTGTTTATTTAGCTGTTTTTTATGTTTTACGCTATTATACATGAGCAATTAAGACAGTGCCTTGATTGAACTGGGCATCGGCCTTGCCGCAGTGGATACACCTGTTCCCGCCAGATTACCGAAGTTAAGCGCTGTCGGGCGTGGCCGGCACTTGTATGGGTGACCATCCTGGCCGCCATGCGCTGTTGCCATTTTTCGGGGTGTACTCAGCCTCTTGATGCCAACTGAGGAGCTACTACACCGAATAGTAGCGGCTCTGCTCAAAGAAAACCATCATAACGACAGGGAGAGCGGTGTGCTGACCACACGCCCCTCCTGTCCGCATCCTCAGCTGAGGATGACGCGGCGGTCGGATGGCCCCGATGGGGCACTTATGGCCTGAAGACGGAGTGCTTGATTGAACTGAGCTCATGTAATACTGACGCTCTGTATTACAATTTTGTCTTCCCCCCCCCCCCCCCCCCCCTACTGAGTGGTAAGGTTACGTGCACCTGAAAATTTCTTTCTGTTGTGTGATTAATTACAACGTCCCTAATTTTATTTAGTGGCAACGGATAACACGACACGCACCCAAAGCCAACGCGATCAGTAATGTGGGCGGTAACTGCTTGCTTTGCTCATGTGTGACAACAGATGTCTATTGAATTGTCAAGGGGGGAATGGATATTTAATTTAGAATCACTTCAGATTGCTACAGTGGAGCTCCTACACCTTTCTAAGTCTGAAATGAAGTTAATCATCGAGTAACTGGGATTGGAGATGTGACTATCTGCAGTTACAACACATATTTTAACGTAATTGAAAATTTATTGCGTATTTGAACATGCTCTCGACTGATTTACATACTTTGTTATTACTTCTGATTCATGATTAAATTCCTAACTGGTTTCTCACGCTTACGCTATCAATGGTCACGCTATAGGGAGATCGGCAGGATCTCTCTGTCTAGAGCATAACCTCGCCATGCCTCGACATGCTGAAGTACACAGCGAAGCAGTATGCGAAGTATCATTGCTATACAAATTTAAGTGAAAGCATCATGAGCCAGGTCTGCGAAGCTACAAACCGAAATACGTGAGCACACGCAGTATTCAACCGCGCTGGAGAGTTGAGCCAAGAGAGGACGTTAACTAATTAAGTTCAATCAACATAAGTTTTGGATGTGTGTGATGTCCTTAGGTTAGTTAGGTTTAAGTAGCTCTAAGTCCTAGGGGACTGATGAGCTCAGCAGTTAAGTCGCTTAGTGCTCAGAGCCATTTGAACCATCAGTTTTGGCTGATTGTGAAAATATGGACGTCTATCGTGGAGAGGATGAAGTGATACGTTTCTCTCTCCCCTAACTCAAATACGCCCAGGCAGGAATAGTCAAAGGTATGTTATATCTTTAAAATATTTCAACAAATATGCCAGTCAATTGCAATAGCGAAAGCGGCTGAAGTCCATTATCATAGTCAGATTATTGTAGATTAGATCGGACTGCATGCGAAACGTAAGGGATAAAGGAACTATACAGATCATTAAGACTCGCATGCCTGTTTCAAACACCTAGACACTGTATATTAATATTCACAAAATTAACATTCAATAAATTGCACTTTAATAGACATGACACACTGCACCAATATCTTCCTGCCTTCTACAGGGTGTAACAAAAAGGTACGGCCAAACTTTCAGGAAACATTCCTCACACACAAATAAAGAAAAGATGTTATGTGGACATGTGCCCGGAAACGCTTAATTTCCATGTTAGAGCTCATTTTAGCTTCGTCAGTATGTACTGTACTTCCTCGATTCACCGCCATGATTTCATACGGGATACTCTACCTGTGCTGCTAGAATATGTGCCTTTACAAGTACGACACAACATGTGGTTCTTGCACGATGGAGCTCCTGCACATTTCAATCGAAGTGTTCGTACGCTTCTCAGCAACAGATTCGGTGACCGATGGATTGGTAGAGGCGGACCAATTCCATGACCTCCACGCTCTCCTGACCTCAACCCTCTTGACTTTCATTTATGGGGGTATTTGAAAGCTCTTGTCTACGCAGCCCCGGTACCAAATGCAGAGACTCTTCGTGCTCGTATTGTGGACGGCCGTGATACAATACGCCATTCTCCAGTGCTGCATCAGCGCATCAGGCATTCCATGCGACAGAGGGAGGATGCATGTATCCTCGCTAACGGGGGACATTTTGAACATTTCCTGTAACAAAGTATTTGAAGTCACGCTGGTACGTTCTGTTGCTGTGTGTTTCCATTCCATGATTAATGTGATTTGAAGAGAAGCAATAAAATGAGCTCTAACATGGAGAGTAAGCGTTTCCGGACACATGTCCACATAACATATTTTCTTTCTTTGTGCGTGAGGAATGTTTCAGGAAAGTTTGGCCGTGCCTTTTTGTAACACCCTGTATAAGCCACAGACATACTCACGTACTGCAAGCGGCCGTAGTACGAAAACAAAACCGTTACCATTAACACACACAAAATCAATATAAAAGTAATGTTAATTATGTATAACATACCTCCTTTGATTCGGAATATGTGCACACAGTGTATGCGCCACGTGTGAATGTGCGCTGTAGCAGACAGCGCGTACATTCGGCGCCAACATAGGACCCTGAAGAAAACCATCAAATTTCGAAAAAATCATTTAAAAAAGCGATCCTACTTCTGTTACCATCAGAAAACATTTTGATACTTTTTTCTGAACCGTAGATTAAAACTGAAAAAACTGCAAAAAGGTGGGAATTTAAGGAGATGGGACCTGGATAAACTGACTAAACCAGAGGTTATACAGAGTTTCAGGGAGAGCATAACGGAACAATTGACAGGAATGGGGGAAAGAAATACAGTAGAAGAAGAATGGGTAGCTTTGAGGGACGAAGTAGTGAAGGCAGCAGAGGATCAAGTAGGTAAAAAGACAAGGGATAGTAGAAATCCTTGGGTAACAGAAGAAATATTGAATTTAATTGATGAAAGGAGAAAATATAAAAATGCAGTAAATGAAGCAGGCAAAAAGGAATACAAACGTCTCAAAAAAGAGATTGACAGGAGGTGCAAAATGGCTAAGCAGGGATGGCTGGAGGACAAATGTAAGGTTGTAGAGGCTTATCTCACTAGGGGTAAGATAGATACTGCCTGAAGGAAAATTAAAGAGACCTTTGGAGAAAAGAGAACCACTTGTATGAATATCAAAAGCTCAGATGGAAACCCAGTTCTAAGCAAAGAAGGGAAAGCAGAAAGGTGGAAGGAGTATATAGAGGGTCTATACAAGGGCGATGTACTTGGGGACAATATTATTGAAATGGAAGAGGATGTAGATGAAGATGAAATGGGAGATACGATACTGCGATACGATACTGCGTGAAGAGTTTGAAAGAGCACTGAAAGACCTGAGTCAAAACAAAGCCCCGGGAGTAGACAACATTCCATTAGAACTACTGACGGCCTTGGGAGAGCCAGTCCTGACGAAACTCTACCATCTGGTGAGCAACACGTATGAGACAGGCGAAATACCCTCAGACTTCAAGAAGAATATAATAATTCCAATCCCAAAGAAAGCAGGTGTTGACAGATGTGAAAATTACCGAACAATCAGTTTAATAAGCCACAGCTGCAAAATACTAACGCGAATTCTTTACAGACGAATGGAAAAACTAGTAGAAGCCGACCTCGGGGAAGATCAGTTTGGATTCCGTAGAAATATTGGAACACGTGAGGCAATACTGACCCTACGACTTATCTTAGAAGCTAGATTAAGGAAAGGCAAACCTATGTTTCTAGCATTTGTAGACTTAGAAAAAGCGTTTGACAATGTTGACTGGAATACGCTCTTTCAAATTCTGAAGGTGGCAGGAGTAAAATACAGGGAGCGACAGGCTATTTACAATTTGTACAGAAACCAGATGGCAGTTATAAGAGTTGAGGGACATGAAAGGGAAGCAGTGGTTGGGAAGGGAGTGAGACAGGGTTGTAGCCTATCCCCGATGTTATTCAATCTTTATATTGAGCAAGCAGTAAAGGAAACAAAAGAAAAATTCGGATTAGGTATTAAAATCCATGAAGAAGTAATAAAAACTTTGAGGTTTTCCGATGACATTGTAATTCTGTCAGAGACAGCAAAGGACTTGGAAGAGCAGTTGAACAGAATGGATAGTGTTTTGAAAGGAGGATATAAGATGAATATCAACAGAACCAAAACGAGGATAATGGAATGTTGTCGAATTAAGTCAGGTGATGCTGAGGGAATTAGATTAGGAAATGAGACACTTAAAGTAGTAAAGGAGGTTTGCTATTTGGGGCGCAAAATAACTGATGATGGTCGAAGTAGAGAGGATATAAAATGTAGACTGGCAATGGCGAGGAAAGCGTTTCTGAAGAAGAGAGATTTGTTAACATTGAATATAGATTTAAGTGCCAGGAAGTGGTTTCTGAAAGTATTTGTATGGAGTGTGGCCATGTATGGAAGTGAAACATGGACGATAAGTAGTTTGGACAAGAAGAGAATAGAAGTTTTCGAAATGTGGTGCTACAGAAGAATGCTGAAGATGAGATGGGCAGGTCACATAACTAATGAGGAGGTATTGAATAGGATTGGGGAGAAGAGGAGTTTGTGGCACAACTTGACTAGAAGAAGGGATCGGTTGGTAGGACATGTTCTGAGGCATCAAGGGACCACCAATTTAGTATTGGAGGGCAGCGTGGAAGGTAAAAATCGTAGAGGGAGACCAAGAGATGAATACACTAAGCAGATTCAAAAGGATGTAGGTTGCAGTAGGTACCGGGAGATGAAGAAACTTGCACAGGATAAAGTAGCATGGAGAGCTGCATCAAACCAGTCTCAGGACTGAAGACCACAACAACAACAAATTTTTTCTGGTCGCATAACACTTCGTTTCTGCCACCGAGGGTGTCACATGGAAGTGGCACCAACATGTATCAGTGTTACAAAGAGAACTACTCGTAAAAGTTAATTTTGTCCTACAATATCATACCACGGGGTTAATGTTTCTACCCTATGACCAAATCAAAACGTTTTAGCCTCTACCTTTCACGACATAGTGTGAGGAAATGATAGCTCGTTTTAGAACAAATCCGTTACAGCTAACACCCGATTAAAATTATCATGTTTACACCACTACCTACATTTGTAGCCTCAACAGACTTAAGTTACACACAGGAACCATGTCAGTGACGATATACCGCATTTTCACGACATCTTACCGTCATCCAGACGGACCGCCTCCACAGCTGCATATCTCATCTGACAGTGCCCCAGCGTATCCGGTAGGATACCACGGCCATTGTTCGAACTACAATGTTCCTGCTGATTGAAGGCCAAGCTCCGTCCTCTGCATTCCTTAGGACCGATCTTTGTGAGGTCTCTCAAGCAATCCCTGTTTCTAGCTTTCCTAGTTTCTCTTCTGAGAAGCCTACTGCATGATCTTTGGAACAGCCCTTCACCTTCCAAAATCAATCAAATTCATACCACATGCCCTTATACATACTGTGAAAGGTGCAGAGAGGATGAGGAAGAGCGATACAATGCAAAAGTTATTTAGAAAAAACTCTTAGTGACCCGTCGCCGTTCGCATCAGTTGGGTGTTTTACTTAAGAGGTGACAAGAAAAAGAAAAAAATCTCGTGTTCTGCAATCAGATAATCAGCTTCTGGTGTCCCTCAACCAGGATTTATGTAACTTAAGCATGCTTTACGTTCATGAAGCGTACTCCCAGCACCGCTTCATCACTCCTACCTAATGGACACTGCCTGCCTTTGCAGTGCAAAGACAGTCCAAGTCATTTCTTTACCTTGACATGACGTGAGGGAGACCTTTAAGCTCCACGCCATGTCCATTCTATCTTTATTTCTGTATTTAATTACCTAAGTAGCTTTTAGTAACTGTGGAAGAGAAATCAGGGCTCGCAAAGAAAATTTAAGTGCTCGTTTTTCCCGCGCGACATTCGAGAGTGGAACGGTAGAGAGACAGCTTGAAGATGGTAATTAAATCCTCTGCCAAGCACTTTATTGGTAATAGCAGAGTAATCACATAGATGTAGATGGAGCAGTCAGTCCTAACATCTCACATCATAAAAGCAAGTTAATCAATGACTCGCAAGAGTTACATACATTGTAATAGATCAATGCAAATCCTATAATGGATGAGACACATGTTTTAGACTTCTCAACCTTATCTAATGAAATCTTGGTATTATACTTCAAAGTTAATTCTGCAAGGAAAGTCAAACATACTTATTAGTGAAATGCTAAGCATCGTGTGGGAAAAAGCAGTCCTAAACCAATGTGCAAACTTTCATGGAACCAATAGATGACAATTCTTGACTCAGTACTAAAAAAGTGAACACCCTAAATAAGATTACCTAATATCCTGATAACATCCTCAAAATCTGCTAAATTCATAATGTAAAAAAATGTTTTCTACAATATGCGAAATAATTTCCGTGACTGACATGTCCAACAATGACAACAAACACAGAATTCGAACATGATCACAGTGAAAACTTGTATAAAACACAACTTCCAGTTGAGTAAAAATACATCAGCACTAGTGAGACATGCATAGCCTGAACACAGATCATTAAGAATCCTGTCTGACAGGTTGGCTATTTATCTGAGTCATATGTAAACCATAGCAGTTATGTGCACCCGTTTCCACACACCCAACTTTGATCGCTAAGACATCTTACTCATGAAATATTAACAGATATCAAATCGTCTCAGGAACGTAGTATCGGTGTCACTGCCTAGGGACATAGACGGGGAGGGTTTTCTTCCAACGTAGCTCTGAGGTAAGCTAACTTCGACGACCTCGCTGGTACAGTCGCGTTGTGTTACTGTCTTTCAGTGTGCCTGATAACCTCGTTAATTAGTCCACATTTCTAGCCGCCGTCTCGACGTTACCAGTGAAACAACAAGTGCAAGATTCTTGCATCAGTCTTGTCGATTGCCTCCTACTATCTGGCATCCGCCTGCGCGATGTACAATACAGTTCACCACGATAACGACTCATTGCCACGAAGTTTCGGGTCCATTACTGCACGAATCAAACACGTGTGAGCTCCAGTAGTGCATCCAAATTGCAATGTCTCATACTCCCTTGATGTTCAATTACTAATAACAATGTCATGAATTATGACTACTATCTTTGGGCCCATCATGACTGGTGCACACTAGATACATAATTTCCTTCTAATTTTCAAGAAACTATTATACTACACGTCTGTTATTAGGCAAATTTCCACTGCAGATTAACTGTCCGACACACAGCCGACTAAAAAAAATGGTTCAAATGGCTCTGAGCGCTATGGGACTCAACTGCTGAGGTCATTAGTCCCTTAGAACTTAGAACTAGTGAAACCTAACTAACCTAAGGACATCACAAACATCCATGCCCGAGGCAGGATTCGAACCTGCGACCGTAGCGGTCTTGCGGTCCCAGACTGCAGCGCCTTTAACCGCACGGCCACTTCGACCGGCACACAGCCGACTATCCTAGCAGTGTAAGTAACTGTGGATAGTAAGTCATTCATCCACTACAGTCATCAACTAATTTTTGTTCAGGCTAACTGACACGACAATGTTCACCAATGAATCCCCTGTTCATCAACCAGTATGGGAATATGTTCTCCCTCAGCCCCTTTTTTTATAGCGGCACACTCTGCTCATGGTGTAAACAAGCGAATGTTCCTGCACTGTAAGTGTCAAGGTGACGTAAGCAAAAATTGGTTCGAGTCCTTCTTGACAAGAAGTTTACGCTAACATGACGGCGTACCCTGCCTGTCATGCTGTCGCCCTTGCACGGTGTGTAGCTCGCGCGTTGCAAAGCGTTTGTTCTGTTGACAGCGCAGTGTTTAAGCCCATCGGCCCGGTGATTTGGGATGCCTGTTCGCCTTGCTGCCTCTCCTGAGAGCTTTGTTTGTATGCCAGCCGGCGCGGTGGGTGGGAGCGGCCCTCAGCTCTACGCTGCTCCTTCTGACAGCGCCGCCGGCTAGGTGAGCTCCCAGACCGCACGCGCCGTGGCACTCCCGCTCTGACGTCACCGCCCCCAGGCTCGTTGGCCCCGACCCAGCTGAGTCGTGCCCGTGACGTGGCCAGCCTGCCTCTCACCCGTCGAGCCAAACTGCCGCCCTGGCCGACACTCGTTGCCGAACCCACGCACGACGTTGGACGTGCTGGTCACGTGGCACTGTCAGCATTACGGCCCACGGAAGACCAGAGACCGCTCTGCCATGCCGGTGAGCGTTTCCGTATCTCCTCCATGTCGGTGCTCCTTCGAAACATTCAACAGGTTACATATAAGCGAGTGTACCATTAGTGGCATCTCTTCATTCATCCTGTAGTTCTTGCTAATTTACCCTCTCAACGAAACACTCAGAGGTTACATTTATTCGATATTTATATGAATAGCTTGGTGGCTTTTCTTTCGGACAGCTCCGAATGAACAGAAAGCACGTTTTTATATAACTGATTCGCCTCAATGGGCAATGGATCCACTACATTCAATGTGGAGCACGATTACGTCCGACCTCCTGCGGGAATCTCCAAGTAGAGAGAATGGATGTGGATAGGACTGTGGATAGGTAGCAGTAGATGGGACAGTTGATCGGGATCGGACGTTCTATAGTTAACACAGCACCTTTTTCTGGGCAATTTCGGTTCAAAAAACGTAGAATTTTTTCGGACATCATGGAATATTCCAGCTTCAACCACTGTAATTCCATGAAGTCGCGATAGGTGATGGCGCTATACGTAGCCTTCAAGCCTGCGTCTGTAACGGATGTGCATTCCAAGCACCAGAGCTGTCATTGAGTTTCTGTTGGTAGAAAACCAGAGTATCGCTGCTATTCATAGACGCTTGCAGAATGTCTATGGAGACCTAGCAGCGAACAAAAGTACGATGAGTCGTTGGGCGAGGGGTCTGTCATCGCTGCAGCCAGATCGCGCAAACATGTCCGATGTCCCGCGTGCCAGCCGGCAGCACACAGCTGTGACTCATGCAATGTTCGAAAGTGTGGACACTCTCATTCTAGGTGACCGAGGAATCAAAATCAGACACCTCGCTGTGGGCTGGTAGTACTGACACACTCTTCCACCAGTAGGTCTACCGCATGGTGCGTGCCTGCTGGCTTACTTGCAGCCTAACAGAAGACCATAAAGATAAACAAAGGACCATTTGTGCGGAATTCCTTGGGCTCTCCAAGGCTGATAGTAATAATATTGTGTAGAACATCGTCGCAGGCGATGAAACGAGGTTTCATCGCTTCGAACCGGAAACAAAATGGCAATCAGTGCAGTGATGCCACACCATCTGTCCTGCGAAGAAGAACCCTACAGTCATGGTGACTGTCTTCAGGGATTCTGAAGCGGTTAATCTGTTTGATGTGCTCCCTCGTGGTACAACGGTCAGCTCGGAAGTGTACTGTGCTACAATCAGTTAAATGAAGAAGCGACTTCAGCGTGTTCGTTGCCACTTAAAATTCAAACGAACTTCTCACTCTCCACGACAACACAAGTCAGCAAACCCGAGAGGAGCATACAAAACTTCAGTTGACAGTTCTTCCTAATTCACTCTACAGCTCGGATCTCGAACTCTTGCACTTCCACCTGTCTGGCCCAATGAAGGGTACAGTCCGTAGGAAGCAGTACATGGGTGATGGGGAGATTGTTGGTGCAGCAAGACGTTCACTACGGCTTCGACAGTGACAGTGGCACCATACGGATATGCAGGCCTTCCTAGTAAGGTGGGGTAAGGCCATCGCACTGAACGGAGATTGTGTTGAAAAATAGGGTTCTGAAGCCAAAAGACTGGGAAATAATATGGTGCGCTGGAATTCCGAATAAAGCCAATCTGTCTTCAGAAAAAAGAATGTGTTGCATCACTTTCTGAACGCCCCTCGCTGTATCAGGCTACCAGTTGCAAATATGTACTGCTTGTTTTCTCTTTGAAATGAGATATTTTTCCGCTTTTACTATTGTCTTTGATCCACATTACTGACAGGATTTGCATCAACACCAAACTTTTTTCTGTTGACTTGTAAAATAGTAGTCACACACGCTCTCATTCAGTCAGTGCACGTGACAATATTTGCAGATTCCTACTTCTTACATAATATATTAAAGTTCTGAAATGGGCATGTTTCCAAAACGACATTTTACGACTTACGCGTGAACCTACAGCATGTGTGCTTTGTTGTTATCGGTGGACCGCCGTGTGTTATGTTTAAATGTGTACACCTATTTGCGAGTGTGGTCCTACTATTGCACATTCTAGCCTGCTCTTACCACTTTATTAAGGTCTCTGCGGGTTCTTCTGATTCGACGCATGCTTCACTCTAGCACACAGCCGTTTTATGATCTGAAGAAGCCTCAACGAAGGTGGAACGTGTTGTAAATAAAAGAATAAGCTGAAACCAAAACTGTTTCTAATTCAAATATGTCAGTACATTTTTATTGATTTTGAGTTGGAGAGGAAATTTAATTTCCTTCTTTTAGAATAAGCTGAAACCAAGACTGTTTCTAATTCAAATATGTCAGTACATTTTTATTGATTTTGAGTTGGAGAGGAAATTTAATTTCCTTCTTTTTACCTCAGAATCCCACATATGGAGCACTGTTCATTAACACGCTTCCTGTGTAACATGACGAGATTAAGTCAGGACTTGGTTACACGATCATTTTTACTACTTAATTTTAAACTGTACATCCTCCTGTGTTACAGGGTCCCAAGTCAAGGCCTCAGTATATCTCGGACTCGTTCCACATCCGTGACGGTGCACCAGTTTGATTATAATTATAGCACTTTCTTGTGACTCAGTGGCCTATCCGAGTCTTTCTATTGGTCGCCACTTCGGCGATTCTGTGTGTCTCCAACAAGTACCACGCTTATCGAACAGGGGAACGTGGAACGACACGCGAACCACCCTATCGCATTTCCCGTCAGTTTTCGTGGTAGCGCTCCAAAAACTGGACACACATCAAGCGTGAAAACATGAAGAAGGTGTATTGAATTACGAAAAAAAGGCAAAATAGAAACAGTGATCGATGCATGTTCAAGTACAACATCGAGTGAGGTACACCAGCCACGGCGTCGTGGTTCTGTGGTCTCGCGGATGGACTGCAAACTGCACGAATTGGTTTCAAAAGTCCCTTATGTCATTTGTTTTCATTTTTTTTCACAGCATTGTGAACTATCCTTACAATCTCTGGGAAGTTCATTCTCTTTCTGTTGTCTTGGCAGTTGTCATACTATGTGCTGGTTATAGAATATGAGTCATGTGGTCAGAATGGATTCCTGTCGCAAGTTGATGTGATGAATTGCGAGAGCAGGCGAGATACCACATAGACGTCTCACAGAAATGAAGACAACAAATAAATGGCTGTGACCTATGTTACAACAAAGGAATTCAAGAGTCAAAGCTTCGAAACCGGGACGCAACTTCAGAAACGTCAAAAACATATTTTCTGACAGAGCACAGAAAAACTGTGAGATTGTGTAAGTGTTGCGTTCGTTTGTCGCAGCTTCTGTGAGAAACTACTACCTTTTCATCATTTCCTTGGGAGTGATCACATACACATTCATACGAGAAGCTAAATCGGGCAAGGAGGCATATCTCACTCACACATCCGGCGTACAAATTAGGTTCGATAAGAGATTCGTATCATATGACACAAGTACTGTCACTGAAGCCTTGTATGACACACTACTCGTGTTTTTTGGTGGAGGATTCCGTTGACTAGTCGCCTTGCCATCAAAGGTTCCCATCCGAAAGTCACTTTCTTTCGATTGCTGATAGAGTAGTTGTGCAGAATCAACTTTTATTATAGGTCCCTTCCTTACACCTCGCTGCTGCAAAGGGCACAGACACAAATTTGAAAACAGTGAACAGCGGAAAAAAAGTAGTGCGAGTGAACCTTGAACACGGCTTGCCTGCTTTACAGCCCAACGCCGTGACCACTTTACGACAACGCCGGGACTGTTCCACACTCCTCTATGTAACATTTATCGTGCTTGGACCGTTCACTGGGTCTATTTTGTTTTTTTACCCACTGCTCAGTATATCTTCTTCCTGTTTTCATGCTTGTACTGTGTTCAGTTTTTAATGGGCTGTCCACTGTGAGGAGTGAAGGCTAGGTTAGAAAGCAGAATGAAAAATCCCACGACATTTCGGTTTCCATACACGCACTTTCTGGTAGACCATCGGATTTAACTAGTTTTTTCATGGCATCTATGGAACCCGAGGAGGAAATGAATGAATCCTAGAGTCGGGGCGTATGGCTCGCTCTGGCTACTCACTGCGCCCTGGTGCGTGCGACAACGACACCTACTCCTGCGTCATCAGGACACACAGGTTTCCGGAAACTAGTGCTCTCTCCTGCATGCCTGCTGTGCTGGGCGTCACAACACCGGATCTGTTACCCGGCCGCTCCTGAGGCGTCTCTTTTTTATTGTTGCTGTGACGCAAAAGCAGCGGCCACTTGCTGTCTGTACCAGGCAGCGATCTACACTCCTCACCCGTGCCTCCTTCTTTCAGGGAAGGGCTATCTTTTCACGTGCATCATTCATGTTGGCAACGAATTCTGCGTTGACACTGGACCTTCCTGGAACATCTGACGTTCTGAAGGAACTGAAATTAATAGCTAGTTTAAGAGGCTCAGATATGGAATCGACCTTGAACTAGCAATTCTTGTGATTCAGAGCACGGCGCAAGGTTGGAGCAATGAGGCAAGTATTGAAGTTACTTTGTTACACATCTTAACAGATGCTCATACACAGTCACAAGACCTTTACATGTTGGACTGGGTGACACATTCCTAGAAATAAATTAAAAACAGCTCCGATCCACTGGTTCCGAGTAAGATTTCCGGGAAGTTACTCTTGGCTGTAAGAACCCGCCAGGGTAGCCGAGAGCGCTAACGCGCTGCTTCCTGGAGTCGGGTAGGCGCGCCGGCCCCGGATCGAATCCGCCCAGCGGATTAACGACGACGGCCGGTGTGCCGGCCAGACTGGACGTGGCTTTTAGGCGGTTTTCCACATCCTACTAGGTGAATACCAGGCTGGTCCCCACGTCCCATATCAGTTCCACGACTCACAATTTGGAACGCATTCACGCTACTTCACTGTTTACGCTAGACGGAGACAGGTGGGGTACACTCATTCCGTCGCGGGGGTTATGGGGTGGTGGCAGGGAGGGCATCCGGCCACCCTTTGACATTAACATGCCAACTCCGCTTAACCATGGCCGAACCTGCGTCACCGCAGGACAAGGCGCAAGCGATAGATAGATAGAACTCTTTGCTGTAAGAAACATGCTGTAAAGAGAATTTTTTTCCCAAATGTTTCCATTTGGGAACCCTTTTGTCCCACTCTCAGCTCGCAAGCATTTGTCTGAAAAAATGAAACATACTTACCTGTGCAAAGCTACAGGCGGGTAACCATGCTAGCCATTGCCATTAGCACATACGAACAGCTAAAAGCCGTTAGACTACCCTAATATAGTTCTGACCCAGGAAGTGTTGTTCCAACAGAAATAACTACTACAGCTGTATTCCATCCGTACCCACGCTTCCGTTCGTACCAAGGATTTCGAGATCTTTTCCTCTCCTATGAGGCAAAAATCAGACCTGAAAATGCCTTCACAAATACTACCAATAGGCAACTGCTCTAGCGCATCAGCTGTTTTGTTACGACGGGTAGTGATGGTAAGTATGTTATTCTACGTGCAATAAAATTGGTTGCCACCACATGTCTGGCTCTCTGGGAAAGTATAGCTCTTGCTGTGCGCCCCTCCAACTACGCCAGTGCATGAAGAGGCGACACGCACGCAGCTTTGCTACCGAACGGTGCATGCAGAGGACCATGGGGAGGGGTGGGCATGTTCACATCGTGCTATTCAAGTAGCTGTAAATTATGCAACGTGTAAATTATGCAAGAACTTTGATAATTTGTGAAGTGGTTTATGGCCACTGATGATAAAAAAAGGAGTCCATCTTCTACTTCACACTTTTAGGTGCTGACTTTTCTTTCTTTTATTTTCTAAAGTAGCCTATGTCCTTCCTTAGGTTTCAAGCTGACTCCATACCAGATTTCATCGAAACCATATGACCAGTTTTGCCGTGAGCAACTAACGGATACTTTCACATGTGTTATATTACAGTGTAGAAGTATGGACTAAACACATTGAGGATTGTAGAAGCATTGTATTCATTGTGTTGAAACGTATTGTACAGAACATATCAATCGATAAAAGTACGTTCACAAATATGCTAAAGTTATTTTTCCATAATTCGCGTAATATTCTTCAAATCAATAAATATCTTGTACTAGACACTTTCTTAAGTAGCCTATGTTCTTCCTCAACTTTAAAGCTATCTTCATGCCAAATTCAACTAAAATTGGTTGAGTGGTCTAGCTGCAAAATGGTAACAGACAAACACACTTTCACATTTATAAAATTTTGGTTTACATTGTCCCTTATTCGTGATCCAATTTTCATGAAACAAAGAATATATGTTGCCCCAAGCTACGTTCAAATTACATGTGAGAACCCCACGAGAATTCGTCAAGTAGCTTTGGAGAACAACGTGTTCAAACAGGCAAACAGACAGACATTATGGTTTTAGTCAAGTTCCTATAATAATTAAATTAAGCCTATAAGTGGCACCAAGCTACGCTCGAGATACTTGTCAAAATCCTATGAGAATCTCTGTAGTAATTTTGGAGACTAGCGTGTTCAGTCACGACGATTTTAGATAAAATAAATTATCTTTTTCTCCATGATCCGATTTCGAATAAATAAAGACTACACATTGCCCAAATCTATGCTCTAGGTAATTGAGAAACCCCATGAAAATTATCTTGTAGTTCTGGAGATTAGCATGTTTAAACGGAGAAACTGAAAGACGCGTTGGTTTTACAGTTTTATTATTATTATAAATTTAATTATCTAGATATAAGTATCGTATATAGAAGAACATTGGGAGCTCCATTGCCTTCAAACCAGTTCACAGAAATATGGCTAAGAAGACATTAGCTCTCAGAAGCACCAATATTTCAAAGGCTGCACTGTCACCATTTGTTTAAGGAAAAAAAACACTTTATCTCCCACGGGGCGACCCATAATTACACCAGTGCTAGGATTCCGCCTACGAATAAGAGCTCCATTTTCGTTCACTGAACACTACAGAGAAACTGACATAAAAAGGAGAGCTTAAGAAACGTCTACAGCACATGGCACATAACAGTGTGTAGCGGAGAGTTGCTTCTTGTATCATTGTCACTTCCACCGCTCCTTCCATTCGCGAATGTTACCTGACTGTTCTTGGACAGCACCATCTCGGAATTTTAAATCTAAGCTATACCGTGATGCACAACGCCCCTCCAGTAGTGTCTGTCACAGCAGCAGGATGACAATCTCTGTAACGTTTTCGAGGTTAAGAAACGAAACCGTGACGTAACACACTGCTCTTCTTTGTATCTTTTCTAGTTTTTTTTTTTTTTTTTTTTTTTTTTTACATATTCTACCCGATGAGAGTCTGATACTGGGGAGCAGTGCTCGAGTATCGGTCTGACGAGGGTTATGAGAGCTAACGCTTTCATTACGGGTGGACAACACTTCTTAAACGTACTTCACATGTTTAGTTCCGTCCACTCACTGCACTTTAAGTTGCTCTGTACTCATACTCGCGGACATTTAACGTACAGTTTATGCAGAAATTAATGCGTCGTCCGGTACATCTGAAACATGCAGCCATGCATACACAACATTTCAATATTTATCTTTGATCATGGACGACCATATTTACACGAAATGATAATCTTGGTTTCACCAAGGACAATACTTCCCCAGAAATAAACTAACGTAGTCCCAATACACCAGTCCAAAAAAGGTCTATGGTTGTTTCCCCTTGGTCATCAGAAGAGTGACGGAAATGGAACTCCGCACCAAACATTCCAAAATGGCACTCTCTCCGCCCCAATCTCGGCCTGCTGCATTACTTGACAACAGCTCGTCCATTTCACACACTTGTGAAAGAAATGTGGAGAAAAGCGCACTTTGGGATATGTAAATAAAAAATTAAGCTGCATATGAAGAAAACACATCTTTAGCACACAGAACACCTCGGTACTGAATGCTTGAGTACTGATACAACTCATACAGGGGATCACAATTTGTCAATCAATCCAAAATCTTTGATTCACAATTTGACAATTATGCATATGAGTTTGAGGTGATTGTGCACTATGTCCTGTCACTTATCTCGAGTTGGTTTGGTCAGTTACTGCTTCGAGATACACACACACAGATATCAGAGAGAAGTCCACATGTCACCTGACTTACATTTGTCTGTAGTAGTCTCGTCCCCGGTAGTAAGTCAAAACCCGTACTTCTCTTTAATTTTTCATGCTTTTCATCCACAACCTTCAAGAGCAGGGAGAGATGTTTGAGGTGCGACTCACTGTAGAAGCCTATTGCGTGTCAGTCAAGTCACAGCAAGACGGGAGTAGGAACGAGAGGATCCCTGATGGGAATGTTGGACGGGAAGGAGGAGAGGGGAATTCTGAGTGCAACATTTACACTACACTGAATGCACACCTCCCAAAAACCTTGGTGAGGATTGTGCGACAGGACCTAGCTTTATTTCTGGTGTAAGACCAAAAGTATGAAGCCCTAATACTTACTGAAGTATCATTTTAATCCATGACTGGGTAAAGTCGCCGACTTGCTCGACATGTGGCAGAGTACTTTGCCTAACCACTACTCCAGAGTGTCATGAGTAAAGAAATAACTTTCCACCCTCTTTTTAAGAGAAGTTGAACTCTGACAATGATAATAATACTCGTGTTACGCTAGCGCCCATGCAAATTAGCAAGCAATGAGTCTGCTCAACGGCAGCGGCATTTATACAGTAAAACTATCTGAGAATGGAGAAATTTATTGTGCTGTGGCACTGGGCAAAACCTGCATGAGCTGAATATTTCTACAGAGAGGGTACCCGTGGACTAGCCGTAGCGTCTTTGACTAGTAATCAAAACGTCCTAGATCCCGGGTTCGGAAGCAACCGCCTAAATTCAGATAATCAGTGTTGGCCTCCGAAGACTTCCGGCATAATAAGTGACCCTCATTCTGTCAACGGCCTTGTCAAAGAGGGCAGAGGAGCGGACAGAGGTTCAGGGCACTCTCTTGTCCTTGGGATACAACACTGCCCCTAAAGGCGGACGAATCAGCAATGATTAACGGTATAAGGATGCAGAAGACAAAGAACATCACTGTATTAAAGACACGTAACGTGTATCAGCAAGACCTGTGGCCTGTAACTGAAAAAGTGTCATGATTATCTCTCCACTGGAAAAAAGATTCCGGAATAGTCCCCCATTCGGATCTCCGAGAGGGGACTGCCAAGGCGGAGGTGACTACATGAAAAAGACTGAAAAGCCAACGAAAGGATAACGTTCTACGAGTCGGAGCGTGGAATGTCAGAAACTTGAACAAGGTAGGGAAGCTAGAAAATCTGAAAAGGGAAACGCAAAGGCTCCATTTAGACGTAGTGGGGGTCGATGAAGTGGAATGGAAAGAAGACAAGGATTTTTGGTCAGTTGAGTATCAGGAAATATCAACACCAGCAGAAAATGGTATAACGGGAGTAGGCTTCGACGTGAATAGGAAGGTAGGGTAGAGAGTGTGTTACTGTAAACAGTTTACCGATAGGATTCTTCTTATCAGAATCGACAGCAAAACACTGACAACGATGGTTCAACTGAAGATGAAGAGACAGAGAAAGTGTACGAGGACATCAGAAGAATAGTACAGCACGTAAAGTGAGATGAAAATCTAATATTCATGGGGGATTGGAATGCAGTTGTAGAGGAAGCAATAGAAGAAACGTTTACAGGAGAATATGGGATGTGGACAAGCAATGGGGGAGGCGAAATATTAATTGAGTTCTGCAATAAGTTTCAGGTAGTAATAGCGAATATTCTGTTCAAGAATCAGAAGAGGAGGAGGTATACTTGGAAAAGACAGGGTGATACGAGAAGGTTTCAGGTAGATTACGTGGTAAGACAAAGATTCCGAAATCAGACACTGGATTGAAAATCGTACCGAGGAGCAGATATGGACTCAGATAACAATTTAGTATTGACGAAGAGTAGGTTGAAGTTTAAGAGATTAGCCAGGGAGAATCAATACGCAAAAAAGTGGGATACGGAAGTATTAATAAATGACCAGATACTCTTAAAAGCTCTCTAAGGCTATAGATACAGCAATAAGGAACACACAGTACGCAGTACAGCTGATGAGAAATGGACAATTCTAAACAGGGCAAATCACAGAAGTTGGAAAGAAAATCATCGGTACAAAAAAGGTAACTGTGAAGAAAAGAAACCATGGATAACAGAAGAAACACTTCAGTTGATCGACGAAAGAAGGAAGTACAAAAATGTCCAGGAAAATTCAAGAATACAGAAGTACTAGTCGCTGAGGAATGAAAGAAATAGGAAGTACAGGGAACCTAAGACGAAATGGCTGCATGAAAAATGTGAAGGAATCGAAAAAGAAATGACTGTCGGAAAGACAGACTCAGCATACAGGAAACTGAAAACGACCTTCTGTGAAATTAAAAGTAAGGTTGGTAACGTTAAGAATGCAACGGGAATTCCACTGTTAAATGCAGAGGAGAGTGCGGTAGTTTGAAAAGTACATTGATGGCATCTATGAGGGGGAAGATTTGTCTGATATGATAGAAGAAGGAACAGGAAACTTAAGATCAAATAAGGCAGAAGGGGTAGATAACATTCCATCAGAATTTCTAAAATCATGGGAGAAGTGGTAACAAAAAGACTATTCACACTGGTATGTAGAATGTCTGACGACATATCATCCGACTTTCGGAAAAATTCCGAAGACTGCAGGAGCTGACAAGTGCGGGAATTATAGCACTATCAGATTAACAGCTCATGCATCAAAATTACTTCGTTCAAATGGCTCTGAGCACTATGGGACTTAACATCTGAGGTCATCAGTCCCCAAGAACTTAGAACTACTTAAACCTAACTAACCTAAGGACATCACACACATCCATGCCCGAGGCAGGATTTTAACCTGCGACCGTGGCGGTCGCGCGGTTCCAGACTGAAGCGCCTAGAACCGCTTGGCCACACCGGCCGGCTCAAAGTTACTTACAGGAATAATATACAGAAGAATGAAAATGAAAACTGAGGACGTGTTAGACGTCAGTCAGTTTGGCTTTAGGAAAGTTTGAGGCACCAGAGGGGAAATTCTGACTGCTCGATTGATAATGGAAGCAAGTCTAGAGAAAAATCAAGACATGTTCATAGGATTTGTCGACCTGAAAAAAGCAATCGACATTATACAATGATGCAAGATGTTCGAAATTCTGAGAAAAATGGGGGCAAGCTAGAGGGAGAGACGGGAAATATACAATAAGTACTGGAACCAAGAACGAGTAATACGAGTGGACGACGAAGAACGAAGTTCTCGGATTAAAAAGGAGATAAGATAGGGCTGTAGTCTTTTGTTCCTATTTTTCAATCTGGAGATCGAAGAAGCAACGATGGGAATAAAAGAAACCTTGAGGACTGACATTAAAATTCAAGGTAAAGGATAGCAATGATACGATTCGTTGAGACATTGCTATCCTGAGTGAAAGTGAAGATGAGTTACAGGATGTGCTGAATGGAATGAAAATTTAGTGACTACTGAGTATGGATTGGGACTAAATCGAAGAGAGACGAAAGTAATGAGAAGTAGCAGAAATGTGAACAGCGAGAAACAACATCAGGATTAATGGTCATGAAGAAGATGAAGTTAAGGAATACTGCTATCCAAGCAGCAAAATAACCAATGACGGACGGAGCAAGGAGGACATCAAAAACAGAGTAGCAATGGCATAAAGGGCATTCCTGGAGAAGATAAGTCTATTAGCATAGGCATTAATTTATGGAAGAAGTTTTGGAGAATGTACATTTGGAGCAGTAGCATTGTATGGTAGCGAAATATTGACTGTGGGAAAACTGGAACAGAAGAGGATCAAAGCATTTGATGCTACAGATGAATGCTGAAAATTAGATGGAGTCGTAAGGTAAGGAAAGAGAAACTTCTGCGCACAATCGAAGAGGAAAGGAATATGTGGAAAAAACTGACAAGGAGAAGAGACAGTATGATAGGACAATTGTTAAGACGTCAGAAACGTCAGGGAATCACTTCCATGGTGCTAGAGGGAGCTGTAGAGGGCAAAACCTCTAGAGGAAGACAGACATTGGAACACACCCAGCAAATAATTAAGGGCGTAGGTTGCAAGTGATACTCTGACATGAAGAGTTTGGCATAGCAGAGAAATTTGTGGCGGGTTGCATCGACTAAAAAAAAGAAACTGTAAACATCACACTTTCGTGAATCATTAACAGATCAATTATAGTATTTAGTTTAACACGACGCATTGCGTCAGCAAAATTTCTAGCTGGTGTGATGAATGGCAGCCAGCTCTAAACGTAGAGAAATGTAAGTTAATGCGGGTGAGTAGAAAAAACGTATCGTCTGTGTTCAGGTACACTGTTAGTACAGTCGTGCTTGACACAGTCACGTCGTATAGAACGAGCCTATAAGAACTGCGGGAGCGAAGGCGAATGGTCGACATCGGATTATTGTGAGAATTTTGGGAGAGTGTGGTTCATCTGTAAAGGAGACCGCAAATAGGACGCTAATGCGACCTATTCTTGAGTAGAGCTCGAGTGTCAGGAATCCGTATTAGATAGGATTAAAGAAAGACATCGAAGCAGTTCAGACGCGGGCTGCTAGACGTGTTACCGGTAGATTGGAACAACATGCAAGTGTTACGGAGATGCTTTGGGAAATCAGATTTGAATCACTGAAGTTTCTTTTTGAGGAACTCTACTGAGAAAATTTAGAGAACCGGCATCTGAAGCTGACTGCAGAACGAAATGACTAGAAGTGGTGTAAGGTACCCTCCGCCACATGCCGTACGATGGCTTGCGGAGCATGTACGTAAGATATTGATATACTAATTATGCATGAAAGGAAAGCAGTGGGATTAATGACAAAAATAATTACAAATCATTTAATCATACGTACGTACAAACAGCTAATTCTTAGGACATAATGTATTTTACGGCAATGAAGTGGACATTAATGAGAAATAAAAAAGAAATTCATATCATTTGTGGCGGAATTAAAAGGATATAGCGAGAAACAATGCAAAAATCAATGAAAATCGAGTTTTGCAATGTGATGACATTCCTGTGTAAACATACGACAAATAGAGGCAGACATCAAAAGATTTTTTAGATCTGTGCCAGGTTACATGTTACTCTGTAAACAGAAGAAAAAAAATACAAGATATGCCGAACATTTTGGATGATCGTGTGGGAGAACGATTTTGTTTGAAGAAGCCGACAGACCCACCTGCCTAAACCCTCATGAAGATTTTGGTGATGACGATGACATACAGTCATAGCAACCGCAAATTGAAAAACGATTAAAAGTCAAACACCTCAGTTACTCTTTACTCTTCATATTCGGGGAGGTGGTAGCACGGGCCAAAATAACAGGAAAGTGTCCAGTAAACATGGGCGTCAAAGTGCAAGCCTTGAGAGCTATGAGCACTTCATTTTGCTGCTATAAACGAAACCGTCTACTAAACAAAAATGCTCGTAGCTGATAAGGTATGCATTTTGGATCCCCCGTTTAACAGTTTTTTTCTCTGCTTGTTTCTTACTACCTCCTCCCGAAATATGGAAGGAAATGAGCTTGCAGTAGAATAGATCTACTGTTAGAGATATCAGAACTATTGTCGCTTATAAATTTTGACTCAGTCGTTTCGAAATACATTTAACCTTCTCCACCATCTATGAGTTTGTGACAATCATGGAGTCACCCTGTGTGTCTAAAAAGTGTAACTGTTTCAGTCGTGGAAGTAGTGCATGTATCTGGGCATGTAAAAAAACTTCGGATGTGACTTAGTATCAGATAGGAGCAATTTATTACATTGGTCTGCGTGTGTCCTTTGAAACGAGAACATGTAAAGTGAATTGCTGTTTCACTGGTCCTGAGTTGGATAGTATTGACATATCACGTGGGAGCATAACGTAAGAGTTCGGGTCGACAATAGCCATGCACACACATACCATGACGATGGGTTCTTTCATACTATGTGCATACTCATTCCATTCCTGCCGTTGTTACCAGCGTCTTAGAACGAATCTGAACTTGATTTTGTACAGTAATCAGTGTCGCACCTTCGAAGAAATGCTACTTGAATGACGCCCGCAGCGGCATTGACATTCACCACAGCGAGCAAGGTGGAAGGAAGGCCGGTGTGTCGCCTCACGGACACAGAACAGTTGGCGGCGTTCTGTTGCAGCCGCTGTTACGTCACAGCGGGGCAAAGCGCTGCCGCTAGACAGGGGAACCCCCGTGTTGTGACGTACAGCTAGCTAGGTTGAGGCACACGAGGCACCTACCGCATGCCCAGCGCTGCTATTTCTGGCAGGGCTCTGACGGCCAACGGCCACCCGATGACGCAGACGTTAACAGTGGCAGAGACGTCGGCTGTTCTCCGAACCTGTACCACAGCACTCACTGACTTTGTCAGACCATAAGGCGCTGACCCCCAGGACTGGCCGTTCCTTCGCCGCCTCGGCCGTTTCTTTTCGAACAAGCCTTCACCTTGAGGCATGAATCACTAGTGTTTGGCTCACTACACTGTTTCCAAATACCGGTCAGTCACCATACTTTACATTGGAAACAACTTGAGAGAAGCAATATACATATCCAAGACACTTGGCCTACTTTCATTCTAGAAGTTCCGTCGTTCGATTGTTGTATAAATTAAAAGAAGAGAGATTTTTAACTGAAGAATTCGGCCACAACACAACATATACAAAGCCGCTGCTACGCTGAACGAACTGCTGAGAACGAGACAAATGAAATGTATGAAAAAACAGGAGAACAAAGAGTACAAAGCAGTCACAAGTATTAACTACTCAGAACATATATTATAAGTAAAACAACTCTAAAATAACATTTGTTCCATTGCAGTGAAATGTATTCGATGCTCAGTTAACCAAATATGTAATCATATTTTGTTCGCCAAGAAAAAAGAAGAAGACTAGAGAGATACTCCATCTTAGAGAAGACACCATCTGTTTAGTTTTCTTTACCCTACCATACTTCAGCACTTTTTATGATATCTTTTTGTTCAGTCTGAAAATTATTATGCCATGATAACATTTGTAATTCAGCCTAAAATTTTTTGTATCTTTAAAGAAGTTATAATTAGGGGTGACATTTTTGCGTTGGTTTACGTACAGTATACAGTTACTGACAAGTGTTGCACTATAGAGACACGAAATACTGTATTTTTATGCCATGGTAAATAAAGTGATTTTCGGTCTCAGATGAAGAAAATCAGTTCGATTGTTTGGAAATGACTGGTTGTAAAAGTGTATGCTAGTTATAAATCTACAACCACAAATTAACTCGTTGGTGTCATTTGTAGTATATGTAAAACTATATCACTATTTTTTTCTAAACTCTAAGCATCGCTTTCGCCATAGCATTAAAATGCAATATTTCATGTCTCTGTTATGTAACATGTGTCATCAATCATGTGTAAGAAAAAATAACGCAAAACGTTTGACACCTTGATATCACCTCTGTACACAAAGGTGATATCAAGGCGTCAAATATCAGTAATTTTCGGACTGAACAGTAAAAAATCCCATTGAAGGTATCAGAAAAACTCCAAAACATTTGGGTAAAGAGCAAATAATCAAATGGTGTCTTACATAAGGTGGAATATCCCTCCAGATGTTAACAAACAGTAGTTACATAAGTTTTGCTTATGGATGTATACTGAGCCTCAGTGCTGGAACCGTAGCGGCAGCACACGCTTTTCCAATCTCCTATGAGGAAACTTACTATGCTGTTTCCACCAAAGTTTGCTTTTTCTTTTCCTACATTCACCCTTACTCTAGATTGTCAATATCACTGAAATTCAACAACAGCCAAGTAACTTAAGATGTATTTTATCTTATTTTGAAGGCTACCAGTTTCCACATTTCATTATGCCATCTTAATGCCCCTTATGCATCTCTCCAAATGAACGAAAATGTCATATACAACCATATATCACTCGATGTCGTGAATTCAGTCACTACACTAGTGCTTCATTCGGAAACTTGATGGAGTTGACACAATGATGACATAATGAAACGCTGAAACTGGTTAACTTCAAAATAAAATAAAATAACATCTTATGTTACTCGGCTGTTGGTGCATTTCATTGACATTGACAGTTAATAACCAGCCAATGTCCCCTGTCCATAATGGACCAACAGAGATTATTTTGGTAAACATTTTTGGGAAACAGTGATCAATTAATTGTTATATTTTGACTTGATCACATCATGTATGTTTTAATGATATAGGTAACCGGTTTCGGTTCTTTCTACAAAACCATCATCAGACCTGTGGATAAATTTTAAGAAATACTAGATACCAATCTTTAAATAAAATGAAAGTGTCTAATGATGTCAAAATTTAACAAGATAAAATAAAATTAGTTATACCCATGGCTCCCTTAGGATGGTAGGCGGAGCTCTCCTCGCTGCTACGCAGTCAACTGATGGTTATGAGTGCTGAGCACGAGCTTAAATATGCAGAGGCTCTGCCTACTTCCTGTCACACTACTTCACAACTGCCAATCAGCGTTCATAATATGACGCCATCGTCAAAGTATAAAAGTAGGAAATACGCTAATAATATAAAATTGATTCATTTAAATGTCTGATTACAGATAGTTAGTATGTCTACAGCTTATTTATATTTTGGATAAAAACAGTGAACTACGATGTGTAATAGTTGTGCCCTCTATGGGCAACCTTAATACTATTACAGTCCCAGTTACATCAAAGATGTGAAAGTCCTTGGCGTTGTGGTATATATCGATTATACCGAGTCGCCTACATCACAATTGTATCTTTGTTGGATGCTGCAGAATCGTCTTATTTTAACTGTAGTTTTTATAGCAATATTCTTTATAGCAGTAGGGTAGGAGCCAAGAGTACGTTCCACATTATGTCAGAAAGATGGCTTAGCAATGGGATATTCTTTGGCTGGGACAGTTGCAGACATTTTTGTGAACCACATTGAGACGCAATTCCTGAAAAATAACCCTGATATCGCAAATAAAATTATATATTACAAGCGATATGTAGACGATACATTATTGCTTTATAATGGTTCAAAAGATGAAATTGAGAAACTTACTATAAAATTAAACTCTATGCATCCGAAGTTACAATTTACAGTTGAGCATGAAAATCGAAAATCCATTAACTACCTAGATCTCTCTATAACTAATAACAATGGGGAACATTTATTCACCATATACAGGAAACCTACAACCACTGATGTTATTATTAATGCCACATCATGTCATCCTGACAAGTATAAAAAAGCATTTTTTAAGTCTATGATACACCAAATACTAAAATTACCGCTAGAAGCTAATGAGATCAAAAAGGAAATGACCATCTTAAAACAAATTGCAAAAACCAACTCTTCCGGCACACGACAGGTAGATATCATTTTTAATAAAGTACAACAATCACAAAGTACTCCACTAATAGGTAATCCAAAATATATGAAGATGACATATATGGGAAACAAATCAGATCGAATTACTAATTTATTCAAAAATTCTGGAATAACAATAGCATTTACAACTGACAATACTTTACAACAAAAATTAAGACATACTGTAAGTAAAGATAATGGAAAATCTACCAGATCAGGAGTGTACAAGATCCAATGTAGAGTCCGTGAGAAAATATATATTGGCCAAACAGGTCGAAATTTTGCAGTAAGGTACAAAGAACATATGTCGGGTACCTCACAAACAAAGTCTGTATTTGGCCATCATATAGCATTCAATAATCATGCTGAGGGGACACTGCAACAGAATTTACATGTTCTTCATTATGCAAATAAAGGCTTACTTATGAATATCCTAGAAGAAATCGAGATATATGCTCATTTGAAAACCAAATCATCAATGCTACTCAATGAACAATTAGATTTTTGCGAAAAATATTATTACGACCTTTTTGACGAAATTTTATAATAAAAGCATCTACTCTTTTGTTTTTTAAAAATATAAGAGTAGTTATACCCATGGCAAAAGCAATGTATGTAAAATATGCTGCACAACATAAAAAAAATTATTAAATTGACATTGATTGATGATTTTCAAAAATTTAATCAGCAGTCTCATCAGTTATTCAGATATACATAATGTGGAACGTACTCTTGGCTGCTACCCTACTGCTATAAAGAATATTGCTATAAAAACTACAGTTAAAATAAGACGATTCTACAGCACCCAACAAAGATGCAGTTGTGATGTAGGCGACTCGGTATAATCGATATATACCACAACGCCAAGGACTTTCACATCTTTGATGTAACTGGGACTGTAATAGTATTAAGGTTGCCCATAGAGGGCACAACTATTACACATCGTAGTTCACTGTTTTTATCCAAAATATAAATAAGCTGTAGACATACTAACTATCTGTAATCAGACATTTAAATGAATCGATTTTATGTTATTAGTGTATTTCCTACTTTTATACTTTGACTATGGCGTCATATTATGAACGCTGATTGGCAGTTGTGAAGTAGTGTGACAGGAAGTAGGCGGAGCCTCTGCATATTTAAGCTCGTGCTCAGCACTCATAACCATCAGTTGACTGCGTAGCAGCGAGGAGAGCTCCGCCTACCATCCTAAGGGAGCCATGGGTATAATTAATTTTATTTTATCTTATTAAATTTTAACATCATTAGAAACTTTTATTTTATTTAAAGATTGGTATCTAGTATTTCTTAAAATTTATCCACAGGTCTGATGATGGTTTTGTAGAAAGAACCGAAACCGGTTACCTATTTCATTAAAACATACATGATGTGATCAAGACTGAACTTTAGTCAAAATATAACAGCAGAGATTAGACTGTCTCCCAAGTCAGCTGCAGAATGTCACGTGAGTCTCTCTACTGCAGCCACTCAGTCTTCCCCTTCCCATTGCTGACCGAATTCATGATGACTCCAGGCTGCCTCATAGACTGCCGCACCATGGTCACCCACCCCATTACCAAGTGCAACCATTGATACCACACTAGCTGATGGTGTGTAGTGCATTGCTCAAGTATTCATGTACAAGATAGCAGTCTCCGATGTGTGGGAACATGCACACTATTTTGTGATTTTCTGTTTTTTGTTCACAGCTGACCTACTTCCTACAGTATGAAAATGTGATCTATGATGCTATTCCAACACAAATATATTTTCCTCTGCAGGGATGAACTTGTCTAAACATGTTATTCTCTCACCAGGGACCTGATGCAGTAAACCACTTTGACATGCTACTTCTGGTCTCTTTCCTTAAAAGTAGTAAGCAGTCTAAAGGTGCAGCACTATTTAAAGGAGACCAACAATACCTACCAAAGTTCACTCATCAGGGATGTTGAGACAAATTTTCTCACACAGGGTAAGGCAATTAACGAAATAATACTAAATGAATCACTGTGCCTTGCAAATTGGAAATTCCTGCTGTGCTAACGGAACCGGAGGAATCTGGAGATGATAATATACACACTAACCCAAGAAGTTAATAAATATGTATATGTGGTTGCCAGCGTAACACAGACTGTGTAGTCATAGTTGTAGCAATTGTAGTAGTCGGTTCATTGCATTGATTCAAACCACAGGTCCCACAGTCTTCTATAGCACAAAAAGCTGAAGTAATAGTTTCCACAACCAGCTGTACCACGCCGACCACACATTTTTTTTAGAAGGGTAACCACACTGCAACGCGAAAATAAAAAAAAAAGAATTATGTCAGTTGGGAATGTGTGATTGTGGAGTTAACATTGACATTATGAAGTGACAAGCTGCAACGCTACCATCAAGGAATTGTTTTCACTGTGCTTGTGGAAGTTTGTGTGTGTGTGTGTGTGTGTGTGTGTGTGTGTGTGTGTGCGCCACAGGAGTACATATAAACTTTCAGAGCATCGTTCATCTTAAATTAAAGCCACAGTAAACACATCAGCAGTGAAATGATGTGTGCTTGTGAAGTCAAACCAGATGTTTTTGAAACCGTATGTTATTGTGACAGTAAAATGAAATTACCCCCCACAGAAAATGTTGCGAGCTACGTCACAATTTAATTGCAATTATGGCCATGTTTGCTCAGAATACTGGAAGACCGACTTTGTTACAAGAGCAGCATAGACAATTTCCCACGAACAGCTGAACTTTTTAATGAAAAAGAATCCAGTAACATGTAAGAGTAGACCTTCGAATAGGGAATAAATGAGGGTTGTGATGCTTTCAACGACTTAGTTCCATTTCTTTTCTAAAGTGCTACGCTGTATGGAAGTCGATAACGCAGACTCCAACATATTTACTATACAAACCAATTTTGACACAAAATTCGTTGAGTCTGCTCAGTAGTCACTGATTTGGTAATTTGTTATAGTTTTGCTATTATAACATGTGACATTCGTTACAATTACAGTGTGACATGGAATTATTTGTTACTTTGTTTTGTAATATGGGGCAATGTGTTACAGTTTTTGCTGTAACATAAGTTATTTTGAGCCATATTTTTCAGTTGAACTGTAAGACTGGGTAATTTGCCACAGTTTTCTATAACATAACGATGGGTGGGGTGGTTTGTTACAATTTTGTTGTAATATGTTGTATGACGAATCTACATAGAGATGAATGGAGACAAAATTCATACTGATGTGGACATAAATCTATAGTGACATTGTTGAAGGGACCACAGCAATGTTCATCAGAAATTCTTTAGAAATCCTACAGAAACATCCGGTGTCTGCTCTGCACTTATAGATGTGTCTACAACAGACAAAATTCACTATTCCTTTTGCAAACCAAGTTGCGTTCGTCACAAATCCGACGGATAAGTTCTATGTACTATGAAAATCACACAGTAAAGCATGAATCTTTAGATGTAAGTGTAATGTGTGGCACTCGACTTACCAGAAGCTCTGGCACTGCGTGTATTAATATTAGACAAATTCCAAATGGGAAAGTACTGATACTCTTGAAGTGTGCGCTATGATTACTGTCAAAGAATGCTACATTACACATTCCACTTGTGCTACTAATCACACTGTTCAATAGATCTCTCCTCATATACGACTACCAGACACACCAGAGCCTATGTACAGAAAACATCAGTGTTAGTTAAAGACCAATAGTGTCATCTATCAAAACAGAGATGCAGTCATGCAATGTTTGAATCCATGGAATGAATTTTTACTACCACTACTAATACAATTACTACACTTAGTTGGGAATGTGTTTTGAGTCTGTCATATGAGACAATTGCTACCACCTTACCAAGTGTGGCACAGGACCTACTGTTTCAATTTGTACGTGTGTAGACACCAGCCAGGGCCTGATGCAGAAATCCAAGCGCTTAGTGATATCTGCAAGCTTTAATTTACTGATCCAGCATCCCCACACTCATGACTCAGGGAGCGGGACAATAACTAGCGTTCTGACACTCTTCAACGGCGCTACACAGACTGAGTACGTGACCTCAACTGCAACAAGACTTGCTTTGTTGTGTATAAAATCTGGTCGCCCGGCCAGGCTGAGATGTCAGCACGCATCGAACTAGATTCCACTGTGCGTTGGCTACTGCCAGAAGTCCGTCAATATTTTCTCTGCTGCAGTGTGCTGCCCTAGAGGTGTGAACCAATGCCCTCCTAGACCCTGAGTCGCAGGTGCCTGCAAGTAGCCCTCTTTCACCTGAGGCAGATGAGGCACAGCTGCACCGTCAGCTGTACGACAATACAAGACATGCGTGGTCGGACGGAAGGTGCGCATGTAAACATTTTGTTATTCCAACAAGCTAAAGCGGCAACTGTTTACACCCTCGTCCAGTGCGCAACCCATGGTCAACTCACTGCATCCATGTTCCACAGTCACCAGTAGGCATCGGTCTCGTGGCCTTTGGGGGTGAGAAATGACGTCACAAGCACGAGGATAGCTGCTACCCCAGTAATACCAAGGCTTCGCATGTTTGGTATACATTGCTAGTGCTTTAGAATATTGCGGCTGCACGTTATTGCTGTGCTGCTGGTTGGGCGGCTGTATGTCACCAATCTGAGGCGAGAGACAGGTGCTGGGCACCGCAAACAGCTCAGAAACTACGAGGGTATCAGTCTGACCCTGACTAGTGACAGCCTTTATGGGCAAGAGCTGTGGCGATCTGAGGAGCAGTCAGATTGACGTCTTCGCCACGAAATTCGTCTGACCGGAACGCTTCTTGAACATAGTTGGACGGTAGCTCCTCACCCGGAGTTTAGAGGAATGTGTTACCAGAAATCTCTGGAAACCTTGAAGGATACTTCATAGCACTGCTCCCCTCATGTTCGATCTGCTGACAGTCTTACGCCGGCATGTGAAATGCAGTGTAAGTCACAACAGCAGAATCTCAGTATTATGAATGGCCGCAAATTTGGGTTTGCAAAACGACTTCCCACATAAACATTATTATTGAAGGAAACACACCTGTGAAATCGTCACAAATTATTTAGATACCCTGTGGGATGATCCTGTGTCTACAATGCACTTATAGGTAGGTATCCTGCAGAGCAGTGCAACTATTCCTTATTCAGTCCAAGAATTTTTTTCTAGTAATCTTTTATATAAGCCCATATTGGCACGAATTTCACAGATTTTGATGCAAACTTGTCTTATTTGCTGTCTGTATGCGCCATAGCGTGTACATTCATTTTCTCTTCTGTTGTTTTGGGTACTGCCTTTCTTAATCCTGATGTTCCCATGCACTTCTCTCGAAACTTTCTCCCTTGGTTTTCGATGTGCTAACTATACATGTTCTGAACTCTGTGTGGTCATAGTAAGCGTCAGGGTGGTCTTAGGTGCATTCGTCTAAGTGGCACTACAAGCATCTATTTCATCTCACTCCAAATCGCAGCTACATACATTCAATACAAGACATCATATGTCTGATAGTGGAGGCTAGCATGTATCAGTGATAGTTATTCCCTTTCTTATGGAGTGATGGGTGAACAGCTTTGTGCTTCTGTTGGAACACTCATTTCTATTAGCTTCGGTGTCCTTACGTAAGTTGCAGGTTCGTGGCAGAAAATTTCATATGTTTTCGTATTTCAGTAAAAAAAATTAATTTGCTCTGGCCAGTGGTCTTAGCTCTCGTCCCTGAAAGCACAACCTTCGTTTGACTCCGCCGTGCCGTTAGAATTTGCCTAAAGTACATTAAACCATCAAATACGGCTACTTTAGCGAGTGGAAAACGATTGTGTTATTCTGTATGCGTCCTGATGTCTTCTTTCTATGGCTTTCTTACGTGATATGGTCGTTCACGTCTGGAAATCTTCCTGCTTATCTGTCACAAATATATGTTCTCTACCCTTTCTTAATAATATTTCATGAGTGGAATGTCTCAAGCCCCTGAATTGCTTTGACATTCTCCTTAGTTCAAGTGTCTTGATTGTAATCCTGGCACATTATATTTATACGGCAGTGAATGCAGAAACTGCTCTGTTGGTCGTTACGTCTTGTAATTCTACATCTCTTTTCTCGTAAGAATTTGATGCCACATACTTCAAAAAAACCTACCAAGGATTTTCGTTGCTTGCAAATAATGATGTATTGCCGTAAAAGTTTCTTATGGCAGAAGTCTGTGTAATTGCAAAGCTAAGTGGGCTGCTAGAAGCGAGTCATGCCTTCACCTGTTGGTGGGACAGTGGTCTGTGTGTGTGTGTGTGTGTGTGTGTGTGTGTGTGGCCGGCTGCAAGGTGTAGTCACGGTCGGCGCCTGTCACCCGGTGTGACGCACACATCTGGTACGTGTTTACGAGCTGTCAGTGTGCAGTCGTTAAGTCACTGCGCTGTTGGTGGCTCTCTGGGCTGTTGTGCTGAGCGTGCATCCATCAGTGTGCTTCTGGCCATTTTCCTATGATGGCAGAGTTGCTCATCACGAAAGACTGTGCACAGGAGGACTACGAAGGACTATTCTCGTAAAATGCCGTTTTCCTTCCGTCGTTTGAGTTTTCAATGTTTTTGGCGATTGTGATTGAACTTGTAAGTATGAAGGGCGTAACTAAATTCCCCTTAAAGGCTTCGAGGACAGGTTTCTACATCGAAAAAAAAAAAAAAAAAAAAAAAAAAAACTGTCTGGAAATCATGGGCACCAAAATGCATACCTTAAGAGCTATGAGAACCTATTCATCTTCGCTACTGTAAACAACATCTCTTGTAGTAAAAAAAAATTCCCATAGTTCTTCAGGTATTTATTTTAGAACCCAGCATTTTTATCTTGTTTTGGCGTGAAGCACCTGCCCTCAGAGTCTGTATATGGAATTTAGTTTCACCCTGTGTAATTAGCAATGGATTTGTTTCTCAGCTTTAGAGTATACACTTCTTGCACCTATAAATTCACGTGTTTTGTCTAAACTGGTGCTTGGTTATGAATGATGTTGGTCTGTTTAATATATTCCACCCACCTTACACATAAGTTTCTCGTGGTGAATTGTAAAAAATGTAGCTGTGCAACCTTCTATTGCAGAAGTGCTATCCAGAGGTGTAGTGTGCATCTTCAGGTTTTGAAATTCTGACATATCTGTGGGCCACTGTTCATTTTAAGCTTCACACGATTTTCAGTTTCGTAAAATTTTGTGATAACATACTAGTGGCGGAAAACTGAACCACCATCTAGGATTTATTAATTTCCCACAATTTTAATTTAGTGTGTGTGTGTGTGTGTGTGTGTGTGTGTGTGTGTTGGTGTGGGAGATGGCCGTCTGCACTTCATTTCAGACACTCGAGCAGCAGGACTTGGTGTGATATACTGTGTGGATGCAGTCCCCAGACCACACAGGCGGTCGAGGCGTTGTCCACATGTGTTGCCCTAGTAGCGGCTCTCAGCCATCCCACCAAAGACTGGCACAACGGCCAACGCAGTGCTCATCAACCTTGCGATGCTCATGGAACGGGCTCTCCCCACATTTTTCTTAATCACTTATCTACCATCAGGCCTCAGAGGCTCGTCTGTGGTGTTTAATATCTTCTTTCTTAGTAACTATCTGTGTCATTTTAACGAAATTTTATGAGTTTTCCTAATTTGTCAAGTTAATAATCATTTTAGGAAAATTACAAAAATGTACCTATGGCTTTGTGTTAAAGTGTTGATGCATGTTTCCTTCCGTACAGGCCTCGCCGACCTGTGCGGTTAGAAGCAATTTTTCAACAACCAGATGTCTGTCTGTGCTGCGCATGTTACGTCATTTGCCATTGTCGTCCTGCACTGTTATTCTTTCTCCTTGCGATAAGCACATGTTTATTTTGGTGCATTATTTCATAACATTTGTCTGTTCTACAAACTGTAAATGTTACAGAGAAGAGGACTATGAGATGAGCAGATAAGGGAATTCTTGGAGCAGTCTCCTGACTCTGAAAACCCACCTACTGAATGTGAATCTTCCAGTGAGGATGGTAATGAAGTAGATGTTGCTGACAACTCAAAACTACACAAAGATGATGATCATGAAGAATCCCTTTACGAACTTTAAGAAGAACAATTTAATGCAAATTCTGTTGTGTATGACTTATTATTTTCTCCTAATGGGAATTGAAAAAATACGGGCTATAGCTCCTCAAGCTGGAATTCATGGTAGGCAGAGTAAAAAGGATGTATTGAAAGAAGACCAGGCACCTACAAGTTATTCGACGAGAAACTGTGGTAATGAAGAATCTTTCTTTATGTTGATCTTTCGTATACCCCTCACTGACAAAGTGTTTATGTGGATCAACAAGGAAGGTCGAATCGTATGTGAGGACAGGGTGGCTATGGACATGCATGAAATGAAAAAAAATTTTAGTGTTCTAATCCTGACTGGAGTTTACAAGTCAAGAAATGAAGACGTCAGTCAGTTTTTGAGTTTTGAGAATGGCTCACCATCGTTCACAGAAATTATGTCTCGCAACAGCTTCCATGCTATTCTGCAGTTATTGTGCTTTGACAACGCAGCAGCCCGACCTGAACATAGGTAAAGTGACAAATTGGAACCAGTCTAAGAAATTTTTGAGATGTGGGACGTTGCCCTTAGGGATGCATTGGTCACATTCCAAGGTTACTCTCTATTTCGACAATATATACAATCAAAACCTAGTAGATACAAAGTAAAGCTGTAGGCAGTTTGTGACAGTGTGATAATCTACTACTGGAATATGGAAGTTTATCTGGGGAAGGAGGAAGAAATCGGAGCCGTGTGACTCGGAGAGAATGTTGTGAAAACCCTGGTGATTGAACTTGAAAAGCCTTTGATTATTTTTTTAGTGAGGACGTAATATCACCAATGATTATTTTTTTACATCCGTTGATTTAGCTCATTATTTGTTGCCAAAAAATCTGACAGTAGTAGGTACTATCTGAAAAACAAAGGTAAACTGCCCGCCGATTTTATTCATCTAATTGACGTGAAATATAAGCTATATCATTTGGTTTTCAACCAGATGTGATGATGGCCTCTTAGGTAAAGAAGCCTGAAGTTATAACGATACACAACAAAGGGCGGCGTTGACACCTTGGACCAGAAGACGTGATGTTACAGGGTGAAGAGAAAAATAAAGCACCGGCCATTCTGACGTTCTTCAACATGATCAATGTAAATGTAACGAATGCATACATAATTTCGGTGATGCTGGATACCAATAAAAATTATACATCGGACTTTCATCATCAGTTTGGGAAAGCAACTAGCAGAGGTAAAGATTTCAATGAATTCCGTAATAGCATCGGATCTAGGAAAGGCAATGAAAACGAAAGCTAAGAAAAGGATATGTGTGCATTTTGTGTACAGAAGGAAGATACCTCAACGTTCAGAACATTCTGCTATTGTCTGTAGACCTGTGCAGAGTTGCAATAAGAATAAAAGTCACCAGTAAAAGTATAAAAATTGTGTTTTTAAAATGCAAACTTTAAATAACTAAAATTATTTTAAAAGAATTTATACCTCAAAGTCATTTACATCATAAGTAGCCAGATTTTGTTACTTTATCACAATTTAAATAACACGATCCTCAGAGGCCCAACTGGTAGACAATGTTGTACGGATTTTCTGGTAAGCAGAGTTTTAAAATACGGATGCAGTTGTTCTCATGATATCCTTCAAACTTAGAGCAAGTGAACCCTTAGGTTCCAAAATAAAAATGATCTTGGAAGCTGGGGCATCAGAGGGGTAGGGGTAAATCTTTTAAATTACACCTCTGCTATGGAAATCACCACAGAGTGCATGGCAGAGCTTACATCCCATTGTACCAACCATTAGGGCATTATCCAATCCCATTCACATGTAGGTTATAGGAAGAATGATTTATTAATCAGTCTAATCTTGCTTTCACACTCCCATTGGGAGCGAAATATAAGAAATTGTAATATATTCCTAGACTCATCAGTTAAAGTTGGTTGTAAAAGCTTTTTAAGTAAGTTTTCAAGCAATATTTTGCTTCCATCTTCAATAGTCCATCAGTTCAGTTCTGTCAACATCTTCACGACACACTCCCATGCTTCAGACAAACCTGTGACTATTCGTGCTGCCCTTCTCTGTTTACGTTTAATGTCCTCTGTTAGTCCTATTTGGTATGGGTCCCACACATTGGAGTAATATTCTAGAATTGGTCACACAAGTGACTTGTAGCCTATCTCCTTTGTAGTGTTCTACTAATGAACCGAAGTCTAAAATCTGCCTTACCCACGACTGAGCCTGCCATTACATTTCACATTCCTAAAAACTGTTACACGCAGATATTTCTATGAGCTGTCGAGTGCAACTGGGACTCAGTGATATTTATAGTCGTAGGGTACTACGTTTTTCCGTTGTGTGTAGGGCACAGTTTTTAATTTCACGACTTATAAAAAGAGTTGTCGGTCTTGGCATCGCTTTGAAATCTTATCATGATCTATCTGTATATTTGCACGGCCTTCTTTTTGAGACGGTATAGTATTGTAGATAACTGCATCGTCTGCTAAATGTATGAAGTTACAATTAGTAATGTCTGCAAGATCATGAATATACAACATGAACAGAAAGGGTCACTTCAACGGGGCGCACCCAACAATACTTCTACACCATTCCATATAAGGTAACTTACTGCGTCTACTACAAAAAAAAAAAAAAAAAAAAAAAAAAAAAAAAAAAAAAAAAAAACTTCAATCCAGTCACAAATTTCGCATTGAAAGTCAATGAGATCGCAGTTCCGATAGTAAGCTTCGAACTGGTACTTAGTCAAATCCTGTTTGAAAATCGAGGAATGGCTACTGTACGTACCTAGCTGTGTTGATCCATTATGTCCTGTAACTAAAGTGCGAATTGGGTTTCACATGGTCTATGTTTTCGGAATTCGTGCCGGTTGGCAAGGAGGAGGTTATTGTGTTCATGATACCTTATTACCGGGGTTAGGATTTTAGGTGAGCATATTTTTTCTTGGGGTGAATTACGGCTCTTTGGAAATATACCACACTGCGAAATTTTTGCTCTGGTTTGGAAAAGGCACATTACTTCGTGCCCCTTTTTGCCTTTATTCTTTTATCCACAATCTCCATGTTTCTCTTTTTTCTTTTACTGTGGCTTTTCAGCTATCTTCTTGAGCGCATTTTATTATTTATAGGAGAAATGACTTGTGAGTCTAATTCCGTTTTTATATAGTTTCGAATCAATATAAAGCACCAGCATTTATCTTTCACTTAATGTCTCCTCAGTATGTGGTGAACATGTGAATAGTAAGTCTACCTCATTCAGTTAAGGCAAGAGTGAAAGCGCACCTGCAACAATGGAAGTGTGTGTGTGTGTGTGTGTGTGTGTGTGTGTGTGTGTGTGTGTGTGTGTGTGTGTTTTAGTGTGTTAGTGTGTATACCGGACCTGGATTCGATCCCGGGATCTCCTGCTTACTTTTTTTGATTCGATACCGCGAACATTCTGTTTCTAGACACGAACGTCTGTATTTTTTTCCCTTTTTTTCTTGCAGCACCAGGAAAGAGCAGACACACAGCTTCAAGCTGGATGGAGACAAGGTGGGGGAGAGTTGAAACCCGAGGCCTAGCATCTATGCCCCCTCCTCCCTACCTCCACCTCCCTCTGTCACTGTGCTAGCTCTCACATGTACTGGTCTATTTTATTCTGTACGTCTTTACATTTATTTTTTTTCTTTGGAACCTGAAACGGGCTTCTCAAAAAAGAAAGAAACAAAATCGGAGTCAATCCTACACGGCTTCAAGCGATGAAAATGGAAGAAAAAAATTCATTTCCAGCCGTTGGCTGCACCAATTTCTTTTTTGTTAAGTAAAACAGACAAGACGAACAGAGCTATAAAAATGAAATAAATTGCGTAATAATACACCTGAAAAAGGACCATGACGAAAATACCATGAAAACCGGTAATTTTTCTATATCGAAAATAAGGTAGCAGGGATCAGACGTCGAACAGAAAAGGGATTCTACACATGTACGCTTTTGTGAACCCTCATCGCCAGTTTTATAAAGGCCTAGTTGCTAATGATGTGGAGGCCGAGTTGCCACTGTTTTTACGGTAGGCCGAGTTCGTGAGTTCGTGAAACGGCTTTCTCCCTGCTACTATTGCACAGCTATGCCCCAGGGTCAGGTAACACTATAGGAGAACGAAGGTTCTACATCACTCCAACAAATTAGTGACAAAGTCATACAAAAAAGATTTAAAAAGGTTTACTTATCTTTGTGACATGTCGAATTATGAAGTCTGCAACACTGCTTGTAGTATAACACAAAAAGGGTCCTCAATGGCTAAGTGCAAATACTGGTAAATAAACTTCACAGTACATAGCAAATGCAATTTACGACAACTGTCTGTTCACTTCTAAGAGTTCATTAAACCACGTTCCTTGTGTACGTCAGCACTGGACGATGGTCTATAACCACGTGGTCGAGAGCTGTTCTTCTATCTTCCGAGTAGGCTTCTGTCCGTCCGCTGTCGTCCGGCCATTGACGGACTGTACTCGGCCGGCAATTGGCCGAGGCGAAGTCGATATCTTCAGCCTCAGCGACGTCCTTAGCGCTGGTGGAACTCGATCAAGTGGCGAGTCTGTATGGCAGTGGCACCAGCTCGGATCTTTGCGTCTGTAGTGCTTTTGCACTGGTTGTGTCTTGTTCGGACGACACAGCTTACACATCAACCAATTCCTTGACTGACAACCAAATCAGTCGTCACTGTGTCGTGAAGAGTAATACGTTGTGTATTATTCATCTTATTTTTTATCTTGTGGAAACAGAACCGCACCTTAGGGTGTTGAAGTTTTACTGTAGTGCATCGTTAGTTAAACACACGTGAGATCACATTTTGACTCTTCGGTGCTGATGCTGCACAAAGTCCTGATGCAGCTGATATCATTGGTCCCTTCAATTTCCTTTCTTTCCTCCCCCCTCCTCCTTAAATTTACATACTATCGAAGACAGTTGCCTGAAGCGACAGGTTAGTGGCGCATCTGCAGCGGCTTCCAGGAACAGTGAAGTTGGTAGTGGAAAGGACAGTAAAGGGAGGAAATGGTACACGCAGACAAAGAGCAAATTGTCAGAGTGCGCTACAGAAGACGATAAGCGTCGTAGTGAAAGAGATGAAAAGCACAGGATAGGAAAAGGTGGAGATTTGAATAAAGCCAGCTCAAATAATGGTACACGTTAAGAATTACTCTTTGTTGGTATAAAGTGTCAAACGTTGTCTTGGGATATAATTCATGAAGAATATTCTTTGTCCAGTATTTTGTGAAGTTAGCCGCACCTACCCATCCATAAAATTATCTGTTCATTGCTTGAAAAATTAAACAGCTCAAGCTTCTTGAAGAAACTGACCCATGTATGTGCCCAGTATTTTAAGTCTACTCCATATCAAATAACAAATAATGAATTTTGTTCTTCTTTGTTGACATATGAAGTATAATTAATAGGGAAATTGCAGAGTCATGAAATTAGATAGCTGATGAAAATCCTTTGTTATATTGCAAGTACTTGCCATATTCTCAAAGCACACAGTGTAAACTACAGCAAGTGCCTTTCATTTGACAAGTTGCTGGTACCCCCTTTGTGCAGGCAGTGCAGGTCATGATGACAACTGGAGTCCCCACTTCATGGCCGACCCCTCAAGACCCTCCTGTGGTGGTCGACGATCACCAAGGCTACCACCACGATATCCACATCTACCATCACTATGATCAATACGATCACCATCATGACGATCACCATGATCACCACCATGATGATGACTATGATCATCACCATGATCATCACCATGATGATCACTGCAGCCACCATCATGATGATAACCATGACCATAATGATCACCAACATGTTGATCATCATGATCTTAACAATCACTATGATCACTTCCACCATAACTTTCCACGTGTTGGGTACATAAGAATCGTCTTCACCGACTGACAAAGCAAATGTTACTTGATTACTTCATGTTTCATGTATATCTTCAGATGCTGTAAGATGTGATACTTGCATGTAGCATATCAAACCATGTGACTTTTTTGATCTGTGGCTTATATATTGGTATGAAACCTATGTAATGTCTACAAACGTGTGAAAGAAATATTTATACATCACGCTGCACTTTGATTACATTTATTTTCTTCTAACTTTCCGTTTATTATTATATTGCAAATGTATGTAACTACAAAATGAAGTAATTTCAAAGGAAATATACATTTTTACAAGTATTAAATGACATCAGATGCTTTGAAAAATTTCTTGTCAATAGAAATCATTGCGAGGTATAAGGTAACTCACTGAATAGGTATGGAAATTAGAAAAGCATTCCAGAATTCCAAACTGTCTAACATTAAATAAAAACTGCAACCTTTGGAGGAAGACATACTATAAGAAGTATCATGTGAAATCAGAAACAGATGGCCATGCTCTGGTGAAAGAACGGGTGGAATATATTACAGATTTTAGTTTTCCCTTGTTGATTTTATTCTGAGATGAGGTTTTTCAAATTTTGCCCTATGCAAAGACACAATGTTGCTTTTTATTTTTTTTATTCAGACATGTTGCTACAGTTGTCATCTTCTGTGTGTCTCAATTTGTTTCTGTAAAATATCGAGCAAAATTGAGAGATGTTTATTTATTTTGGTTTCCAAAAACTATAATATTACACAATTTTTAATTTGTTTGGATTACTCACCTGTAATTACATTAATAGGGATAATGGTTTTTTATAAATCGGCTTTCATTTATTTTATGACTTTCAGAGCTTGTCATGTACCAAGTAATCGTGTTGAAATGTGATGTACTTCGTGAGAACTGATCGCGTAAGTCACAGTAACTACATTTTCTGTACTTAGCTTTTCCAATCCGTTGCTCATCTCTGGTGGTTCTTTTCTTATATTGCGATGGTAAACAATGTTTTCCAAAACAATTTTTTATATTTCCCTTCCATCTTTTGTTTCACAAGTATTTTACACAAAACGGGACTTGAGCAAAAACTGAAGACTTCATACTCACAGTCACTGTGTTATTGTCGGTTCTCATTTGTTCATCGTTTTGTTTGTGTCCGGTGCAGCGATAGTTTCGAACGTTCAGTGAAAACTGTTGTGGTGTGGCTGCTGGGGAAGAACTTACTTGATGTGATGTGCATGTGCGTGGATAATCCACCTGTGTGTTTCTGTGTGCCTGTGTGTGTCCGCACACATGCGCGCACGGTGTGTGTTTGTGTGCGTGTTTGTGCACGTGTGTGTGTGTGTGTGTGTGTGTGTGAGAGAGAGAGAGAGAGAGAGAGAGAGCGAGAGAGAGAGAGAGATTGACAGATAGACATACAGACAGACAAACAGAGAGAAAGAAAACTAAGAAGAAAGGAGGGGGGAGGAGAATGAGAATCAGATGTTCTTGGAAGTTTGAAGATGTTCAAATACTATGTGCCATATGGATAAGGGTCTTTGCATAATTTTTTGAGAGCTACAAATTGTATTTTGTTGCACAGTGTTGTATTTCCGTTCAGGACTGTTCTTTCCTTGTACGACTGCTTTTTGTACTTGGCAGTTATTTTCTATTGTGAGTTTCTGATAGAGTCTATTGCTTTCTATGAAGATCTTGACGTCAGCCTCAATGCTGTTTGGCTCATGAGTTTCTTGCATGACATGATCTGCAAGAGTGGGGCGTCTACAGTCACTTTTCAGGACTCTGAGGTTTCGGATCTAGTTTTAAAATGACTAAAAATTTGGCCTATGTAGACAGATTGGCACGAACTACAGGTTAAATGACAAATTACAACTTCGCAAAATGTGTCTGCAGAGGCGTTCTTAGTGTTTAGATTCTTCTGTACTTCGTTGTTTGTGCAGAAAGAAACTTTTAGTCCTTCTTTCTTCAGCACATTCCTCACCCTGTGGACGTTTTCTGTTCTGTTCTGTACGTTAGTATGCGCCACGCTCTGTTATTTGTAACGTGTTGCTGGTTCCCTGTGTTCTCTGTGTTTACCATGTATTGGTGTTCGTGGCTCTCTGTTGTGGCTAATAATTTACTCAAGGTTTCTTCTTTTTAATTTGATTTTTTATTTTGTTGTTCAGTTTGGTTGTTATAGATATATTGGAAACATACCTTCTGGCTGTTTGGTATATTGTGTATAGTATCTATGTATAACTGAGTTTGTCCAGTGCAGTTCTGTTAAGCCTGACGTACTTGTGTCTGAAACTTGAAAGTTTGTACGTCACTGCATTACTGTAATGGTTGTACATCTGGCTGTAGGTTTCCTGAATATCCAAAAATTATGTTTTTTGTTGATTTTGTGTATGGTGACGTCTAGGAAATTAAATTTCATATCTATTTCTGTCTTAATAGTGGATTTTACACTACTGGCCATTAAAATTGATACACCCAGAAGAAATGCAGATGATAAACGGGTATTCATTGGACATACATACTACACTAGAACTGACATGTGATTATATTTGCACGCAGTTTGGGTGCATAGCTACTGAGAAATCAGTACCCAGAACAACCACCTCTGGCCGTAATAACGGCCTTGATAAGCCTGGGCATTGAGTCAAACAGAGCTTGGATGGCGTGTACAGGTACAGCTGACCATGCAGCTTCAACACGATACCACAGTTCATCAAGAGTAGTGACTGGCGTATTGTGACGAACTAGTTGCTCGTCCACCACTGACCAGACGTTTTCAATTGGCGAGAGATCTGGAGAATGTGCTGGCCAGAGCAGCAGTCGAACATTTTCTGTATCCAGAAAGCCCCATACAGGACCTGCAACATGCGGTCGTGCATTATCCTGCTGAAGTGTAGGGTTTCGCAGGGAACGAATGAGGGGTAGAGCCACGGGTCGTAACACATCTGAAATGTAACGTCCACTGTTCAAAGTGCCGTCATTGCGAACAAGAGGTGAACGAGACGTGTAAGCAATGGCACACCATACCATCACGCCTGGTGATTCGCCAGTATGGTGATGACGAATACACGCTTCCAACGTGCGTTCACCGTGACGTCGCCAAACACGGATCTGACCATCATGATGCTGTAAACCGAACCTGGATTCATCCGAAAAAATGACGTTTTGCCATTCGTGCACCCAGGTTCGTCGTTGAGTACACCATCGCAGGCGCTCCTGTCTCTGATGCTGCGTCAAGGGTAACCGCAGCCATGGTCTCCGAGCTGATAGTCCATGCTGCTGCAAACGTCGTCGAACCGTTCGTGCAGATGGTTGTTGTCTTGCAAACGTCCCCATCTGTTGTCTCAGGGATCGTGATGTGGCTTCACAATCCGCTACAGGCATGCGGATAAGATGCCTGTCATCTCGACTGCTAGTGATACGAGGCCGTTGGGATCCAGCACGGTGTTTCGTATTACCCTCCTGAACCCACAGATTCCATACTCTGCTAACAGTCATTGGATCTCGACCAACGCGAGCAGCAATGTCGCGATACGATAAACCGCAATCGCGATAGGCTACAGTTAGACTTTTATGTGTCGGAAACGTGATGGTACCCATTTCTCCTCCTTACACGAGGCATCACAACAACGTTTCACCAGGCAGCGCCGGCCAACTGCTGTTTGTGTAGTAGAAATCGGTTGGAAACTTTCCTCATGTCAGCACGTTGTAGGTGTCGCCACCGGCGCCAACCTTGTGTGAATGCTATGAAAGGCTAATCATTTGAATATCATAGCATCTTCTTCCTGTCGGTTAAATTTCGCGTCTGTAGCACGTCATCTTCGTGGTGTAGCAATTTTAATTGCCAGTAGTGTATTTTAGTGGGAACTTAGTTTATGTCACTGTATAGTTATCTTATTCAGGCGTTCGTTTCATCTACCAAACAAATGTTGTCCACATAATTCTATCAGTAAGTAACCATGTATGTTTTGGATGTATACATTTATTCAGTATTTTGTTTTCAGTGTGCTTCAGAAATATGTTTGCAAGTAGGCCACTGATGGATGGACCCATTAGTACAACTTCTTTTTGTAAATAGATCCCTTTGTTCAATCAGAAGTAGTCTCCTATTTTATGATGTTTAGTATGGAAGATATAAGATGAACACCAACAAAAGCAAAACGAGGATAATGGAATGTAGTCTAATTGAATCAGGTGATGCTAAGGGATTTAGATTAGGAAATGAGACACTTAAAATAGTACATGAGTTCTGCTATTTGAGGAGCAAAATAACTGATGATTTTCTAAGTAGAGAAGATATAAAATGCAGACGAGCAATGGTGCTACAGAAGGATGCTGAAAATTAGATGGTTAGATCACGAAAGTAATGAGGAAGTACTGAATAGATTTGGGGAGAAGAGGAATTTGTGGCACAACCTGACTAAACGAAGGTATCGGTTAGTAGTACACATTCTGAGGCATCAAGGGATCACCATTGTAGTACTAGAGGGAAGCATGGAGTGTAAAAACTCAGGTCAATAGATGAATACACTAAACAGATTCAGAAGGATTTAGGTTGGGGTAGTTACTCGGAGGTGATGAAGCTTGCACAGGACAAAGTAGCATGGAGAGCTGCGTTAAACCAGTCTCTGGACTGAAGACCACAACAACAACAAAACCAATGGTCGCGTATATGACTGTACCTACATTTACCCATCCAGTTAAGCATCTCTGGTGGATTTTCTTCCTGTATTGCGGTTGTATACACCGTTTCACACACATTTTTCTTATGTTTGGCTTTCACGTTTCATTTTACAATTATTTTGTGCAAAACGAGATTTAAGCAAACAGTTGTGTCGGTATATGCACAGAGAGGTGCTATATTGAACTCAATATTCACTTGTTCGTCATTTTGTTTATGTTCAGTGTGGCGCTAATTTAAATGATTAAAATGGCTCTGAGCACAATGGGACTTAACATCTGAGGTCATCAGTCCCCTAGAACTTAGAACTACTTAAACTTAAGTAACCTAAGGACATCACACACATCCATGCCCGAGGCAGGATTCGAACCTGCAACCAACGCAGTCGCGCGGTTCCGGACTGCAGCGTCTAGAACTGCTCGGCCACCGCGGCCGGCCCCGGCGACGCTAATTTAGAATACTAGTATTTGATCAAAATGGTTTTGTGTATCTGCTGAGGGAGGATTTATGTTGTATAATGTGTGTGTGTGTGTGTGTGTGTGTGTGTGTGTGTGTGAGAGAGAGAGAGAGAGAGAGAGAGAGAGAGAAAGAGAGAGATTTTTGAAAAATGGAGGGGGGGTTCTGAGGGGACTGTTGGGAGGTACTGTTTCAAATGTAAGCAAGTTTCTTCACGACTAGTTTGCAGGTGACGTGATTCAAAACATTAAAAAGGTTTAAAAGTTAGCCGACCTCTAAAAAACTATTTTCAGAAGTAATGTAATTTGAGGTGATCAATAGAAAGAAATTAAATTAAATGCAAGTGTTATAGTCTGTAGGCCTAAAATAGAAAAGCAAGCATGATCTTGTATGATGTTTCCCAGCAATAAATCGAGACGCATAGGGAATCACACAGAGTGCTCGAAACATGTATGAGCAAACAAAAAGAAATTCATTGCGTTTTTGCTTAAGACTCGATTCGAAAAACCCAAATTTAAATCGGAAGCACGGACGAAACATCAACAGGAACTTCCAAGCCGTGCAAGAGAATAGTGTTCTGAGACGATGAAACAGCATCTACAGTAATACAGACAACTACAGAACTTTTCTCGACCACGTACTTTAAAGTAGTTCGTCAAATGCATAACTAGATGTAGTTAGATATCTCAAAGAACGTGTAGATTGAAACATTTTTCAGGACAAACACTAAAAGGAAGTGACGTGGCTATCTCAGGGAAAATTGTTCAAGACTGTTCTGTATGGCTATGATCTGGCACTGTGGGTACAACAGTATTGCTCGTTCTAGGACAATCAACGTCCGAAACACTACAATCTCACTTAAGTATTTATCGAATCTCCCTTTAAGTGACTGCTAATCTGATAGTTGCGGTGGATCACTAATGAAATTAAAACTATTTGTGCTATGTATATAAAAGAATCACAAATTATAGACCAGAAGTAAGCTGCACCGTTGAAAATTTAGTCAAGAAAAACGGCATAGTGAGGAAGAATACATTACACTATTTGGCGGTGGGTGAAAGTCTTGGTATAAACAAAACTGTGTAAAAAAGGCTAATTATTATATTTTTCAAGTAAAGGTTAATAGTTGAAAATAACGTCGATCACGCGATAATTATAGACGATGTGCTAGTAATTAGTCCCTTCTTCCCTTACTGATTTTCAGCCGGCCGGTGTGGCCGTGCGGTTCTAAGCGCGTCAGTTTGGAACCGCGTGACCTCTACGGTCGCAGGTTCGAATCCTGCCTCGGGCATGGATATGTGTGATGTCCTTAGGTTAGTTAGGTTTAAGTAGTTCTAAGTTCTAGGGGACTGATGACCTCAGTAGTTAAGTCCCATAGTGCTCAGAGCCATTTGAACCTTACTGATTTTACAGTTTTGTTATTTTAAAAATACTCTGGTTATAGGCTTGGTGTTTTTACAGTTGTCCTTAACATCTAAAGTTAAATAGTGTCGGCGTCTTTGCCTTTACACTTTTTGATGGACTTGAAATTATCTCTGTAGTATAATCGTAAATGTTTAAACCATAAGTTATTTGGCACCAAGCAAATCTCCAGAGCTACAACTGTGATTTTTCATCGTTATCTAAATAAATATATCCAACACGGAGAAAGAGGTCTTCCATGCCCCTAGATTTACTTCCCACCTTAATTACAGTGAACGAATCGTATAGTTCGCTGGAAGCTGTTGTAATTAACCCAGAATTCACTCTCTGCGTTTTAAGGTATAATTGGGAAACCTAAATCTGGATGAATGGACGGGCATTTTATCTGCCTTCCTACCACATACAAGTCCAGTGTTGTTTTCTGATTTCGATATTTTTTAAGTGTTCGTTCATCAGGTACAAAGAATGAGATACATTCTTAATCGGTAATAGTGATCGTCGTGCTGTAGTACTTGTGCCAAGGATCGCACGTTTATTGGTAGTGGTAAGAAGGTTGGCGCCATTCTAGTTCGATAAATCACTGAGCAGAGACGGTATTTACTCCAGATGGTAGAAACAGTGATAGCTCGCGGCTCTGAGTGATGTAGTGGGTGTTGGCTGTGAGCTGAGTGTTGGCTGTTGATTGTGGACTGAACAACGCGACGGTTTGCTGCAACTGACGTAGCGCCCTGTTCTGTCGGACAGAAAGCACACTTGGCTTTTGGAATCGGTGTCTCGCCGGTTTCGAGTGTACGGTTGTGGATGTGAATTCTGACATGTTGGACGCGAAAGTTGCTGTGTGACCAGCAAGTAAAATGTTCCTAGTAGCAGAGTTCTTCGGTCAGGTACTGTAAGGCATGCTTTTGCTAATTCTGCTCTACCTTAATCACAATCGTTTGGTTGCCTAAGATTGTCTGAATGCTTGTAACCAGGAAGCTCAACAAGTCTTGCTGCCGAGACGTAGTAGCTCATTTTGCGTTACACAGGGTGCACAAACAGTATTTTACTGTGGGTGGAAGCTAGATTTACATCCCACCTTAATCACAGTGAATGAAATGTGTATTTCGCTAAAAGCTGATATAAATTGGTTAACTAGCCGATAGTAATTCGATTACAAGTTGCAATATAGGATTGTCTAAATGCACGTAAACTGATGTTTCTAACATGTCCCTGTGTCTTGTGTATAATATAACCTGTTTCAGGTAAACATTTGGGCAGTGGTTGCGTTTGTTGTACACTGTATGTATGAATTATGATGATGTGTTTAACCAAAGAATTATATTAACAGTTTGCACGTGTAATAAAGCGAATGTGGATGTTTCTACCAGCTAAGTTTGAGCAAGATTGTCTGGGTTCCAAACCTGGATCAATCAAAGATCTTTCATAAAGAGATAACTTTTTCTTAAATTTTTAGTTAAAAGGCTATAAATATTAATCCCTTTCTCTTTTACTAGGTTTGCAGTTTTGTTCAAAATATTGTTTTTAAGCTCTGGTCTTAAGCTTGCCGCTTTTACAGCTATTCTCAAATCCCACAGTTGAATTGTTAGTAGTTTTTGTACGTATCTCTGTACCACAACAAGAAGATTATCTTTTAGTGTCGACCAAAGACACCTTCAGTTCCTTGGGCACATCTTGAGAAGTAAAAGGGATAGTTTAGAGAAGACCATAGAGCAGAGAAAAATTGAGGGCAGAAGATTACGTGGGAGAGCAAAAAACAGATTATTGTATCAAGCGAAGAAGATTACCAGCCTGCCTCTTCCCATCATATTGAGAAAGGCCGAAGATCGCTGTGGATGGAGCCATCTGTCCGAAATTTCAACTACGTGAGAATGAATGAGGAAATGAGATCGCTACACTCAGCAATGAGTAAAACGACTAGTGAGATAAGTGTAAGTGTTTAAATCATTAGCTACTTGGTAGCAGGTGAATCTTCAAGACTAAAATTTTGACTTGTTAGTTTTATCTAAATAAGTATATCAAATATTTCAGTTCGTAAAAGTCAGCCACTAAGTTCCAGGCTTGCATCCTACGTCCAGTAGTACCACATAGAAGTGATAACAGAGGTGTTTGATTGCGTTGTTTCATGTTTGAATTAAGTACTGGCTGCTATACTGCCTTTTTATTTTTCAGAATGCCTATTGATGTGAAGGATTCAGCTTTTATTCACAGAAGTGATCTCATTTATGGGTTACAAAGAAGGATGACTGGACCAAAAGAAACCTCTCGAGATATATTTAGGCAAGTATGCCAGAATATACAGACCATAAATTAGGGAGACAAGAATTGTAAAGTTTGGCTACTGCCGCATTTTTGTCACCTTTGAGAAATTTTATACGTGACTGAATTAGAAGGGGGTTGTAGTCCAAATCAAGAACAGAGGTTACAGGTCCATTTAACCATTATGCGGATACAGTGCGTTACCTGGTGGGTGTGGATGGAGGCCAGGAACATTCTTTAGAAAGTTATTGCAAAGTGGACTGTTTCAGACTTACAATAGGAAGATAAGTTAATCTTGTAATGAACCCAATCAGATAGATCGAAGTTGTTTTGGTTGGAGAGCTATCCCTGAAACTCTATTTTCGAAAATTAAAATCCATTGCCGGATTATTTGCGTGAATATACGGATTTGTCCTTGAATTCGGCAGTCCAGATAGCTAGGTTTCTGTATTTTGCTGTTGAATTCGGGAAGAGAGAGCGGGCTAGGGAAATGAGACATTTGGATGTGTTAAGAATGATGAAGTAAAAGTGGTTTGTTTGATGAGGTACTACACGCTGTACCAGAGAATCATATTTCAGAGCCTTTTGGGCTAGAATCTGCCATATAATTCCTCCCAGAGCCCTACAGGAGTCAGCATATAATCAGAATCGCTACGAACAGGGAACTCAGAAATCAGTGGTGAAGAACATAGAATGAACTAAAAAGCGTGTGGAAACTTCGGATCTCTGGTACAGTGAAGAATAGTGATATGTCATATTTTACTTGGGTAGTAGACGAAGAGCAGTATTATCTAATACCGTTGTAACTCTAGCACCATTACATGAGGCAATCTATCAAATTCAGGCTACTGAATTCGTGGATTCGTGATGGGATGGGCAGGCCATAAAGGAAGGTTGTTGTAATAATAAAAGTTTAGATGGGTGAATAAGAGGGCAGGTTTCCAACAAACAAAGAAATGAAAGACTATTTACATCAGAAATATTTAAGAAAGGGCTATCCAAAAATAACTTGTGGAAACCCTGGGGAGTCAGGTCATGTAAACAAGAACTGTGAGTAGGAAAAAGCAGAATGCAAGATTTATGACAATTAGAGCCTACGAGTGGTAAATTAAGTAGCGTTATTAAAGATAGTGGAACACTGTTTTTGCCATTGTTTGTGCTTCATTAACCCTCTAACTGCTCTAGGCATGTTTTTGTGTGCTGCTGCTATAGTCACCAAGAGCTCTGGACGCGTTTAAATGTGCCTTTGTTCGTTCTGTCGGATGCTGTATATAAGTTTGCGTGCCCCCACTTGCCAACGCCTTTATTCTACATAGGTGTTAATATAAGCAAGATGCTGCTCACGTCTCTGTATGCTTGGGACCCGTTAACGCGTGAGACCTTCAGCGTCCAGGTAGAGTGCCCAAGCAGTCGTACGTACACCCTGAGAGCTCAGAAACTTTACAACGTTCGGCCCGTGAGCGTTTGCTGCTGTGACTTTATTTATGCTGCTGTTTTCATCTTCGCTTTTGACTGAGAAAGTCGCAAGCTGTCGTGGTTGCACAGAGGAAGAAATCATGGAGAAGTAGGTTAGGAAAAAGACATTTGTATCGTGCTACTGTCGGACTGGTTAAGTTCTGGGTTGTATTGTGTTTACGGGTGTAACCACGAAAATTGGTTTCCAAAATTTGGGGAAAGCGGCGAATTAGTTGCAACATTCATCAGATCGTATTTGAAACAGAGAAACACTGTTTACTTCGATAACTGGTACTCAGGAAAAGGCCTGTTCCTCAGGCTTCATAACAACGGAAAGACCACATGTGGTACTGTTTATGGTACTGTTTACAGGGACTAACGCAACATGAAAAATCTGTAAGACAAACGGAAAAGAGGAGAAATCCAGTTTATGTGCATTGATGTATTTCTGGCCGTGAAGTAATGTGACAAAAGTGTAAATACTGACCAGTTATAATACTGCTGAAACGTTTCAGACAGAAAGACTGACAGAAAGGCTGGTGAACGAATTAGGGAACCTCATTGTGTTAAGGTCGTACATAACTCGAATATATGGGTAGCTGATCTTGGTGACAGACTACTGAGCAGAATCATATCAGTACGGAAAAGCGTGAAGTCGTATATAAAGTTATTTTTCTACTTACTCAATCTACGTTTCTTAGAGAATTCACAGGGCGAAAAATGTCAACAGCAGTGTTTCATCTGCTTTTGGTAAGAGAAATTTTCAAGCTTTTGCCACAGAGCAGAGAAAAAGTGGCAGAGGAAGGCACTTTGATGACGAGAATTCTCTACGATTCTGGGCCTAGGTGAACTCGCAAAGAAAAGTACACCAATGTTTAGATGCGATGTTTTCTAGAAAAACAAAGTTTGTCAAGAAACCATGTACAAATGTACAAAATGTACAATATGCCATGACACAATTAAATTACAGTGTTTTTACAAATAGGGCAACATATTTCAGTACATACCCTGTGACATCATACACTCATAGAAGTAATCATGGATGCTGTAAATTTCATAAAATCACACTAATCAAACCACACGCGGCATTTTAAAAGTAACTCTAATTAATATTAACTGTCATTTTGCAGTAGATGGTAAGATGTTATTCATTTACACACACAGTGAAGTATTTGTTTCCATTTCTTAAGTGGGATAACTCTGGTGCTCTGGCTCTTCTTTCTACAGTGTATAAATCCTGAATGCCAGAACATATATAATAGGATTAGTAATAAAATTAAGTTATTGTTGTTATTAAAACCAATGTCCACACCGTGGCCTCAGACAAAACTTTTTCTTTCACTGCAGCATATAGATCTTGAGTGATACATGTCATACATAACTAAAGGGAGGGGGGAGTAGACGAACATTGATTATTAATAATCCAGGGCGAGGGGTGTGAGGTGACATTGAACTTACCACATGGATGTGTGTATGAGACAGGCGAAATACCCTCAGATTTCAAGGAGAATGTGGTAATTCCAAATCGAATGAAAGCACTTGCTCAGTGTGAAAATTAGTGAACTAGCAGTTTCATAAGTCACTAGAACGAATTCCTTAGAGGAACTGAAAAACCGATAGAAGCAGACACCGGGTAAGATCAGTGTGTATTCCAGAGAAATGTAGGAACACTCAAGGCAATACTGACCCTACGACTTAACTTAGAAGACAGATTAAGGAAAGGTAAACCTACATATAGACTTTGTAGACTTAGAGAAAGCTTTTGAAGCTTTTGAAATTGTTGACTGGACTACTCTCTTTGAAATTATGAAGGTACCAGGGGTATGATACAGGCTATTTAGAACAAGGCTACAGAAATAAAAGTCGACGGGTATGAAAGGGAAGCAGTGTTTGCGAAGGGGGTGAGGCTGTTGTAGCCTATTCCCAATGTTATTCAGTCTATATACTGAACAAGCAGTAAAGGAATCCAAAGAAAAATTTGGAGTATTAAATTTCAGGGAGAAGAAAGAAAAACACAGAGGTTTGCCGATGACATTCTAATTACGTCAGAGACAGCAAAGGAATGGAGGAGCAGTTGAACGGGATGGACAGCGTGTTGAAAGGAGGGTATTAGATGAACATTAAAAAAATCATCGAATGTAGTCGAATGAAGTCAGATGATAATAAGAGAATCAGATTTGAAAACGAGATACTTGAAGTAGTAGATGAGTTTTACTATTTAGGCAGCAAAATGAGTAATTATGGCCGAAGTGGAGAGGATATAAAATGTACATTGGAAATGGCAAGAAAATAATTTCTGAAAAAGAGAAGTCTGTTAACATCGAGTATAGATTCAAGTGTCAGGAAGACATTTCTGAAAGTACAGTATTTGTTTGGAACGCAGCCAAGTATGGAAGTGAAAAGTGGGTGATAAACAGTTTAGACAAAAACAGAATAGAAGCTGTCGAAATATTGTGCTGCGGAACAATGCTGAAAATTAGATGGATCGATCATGTAACTAATGAGGAAGTACTGAATAGAATTAGGAGACAATAAATTTTTGGCACAACTTGGCCAAAAGAAGGGATCGGCTGATAGGACACACAGCGAGACGTCAATGGATCACTAGTTAACTATCTGACGGATGTGTGTGTGTGTGTGTGGGGGGGGGGGGGGGGGGTAGGGGGTGAAAATCGTAGAGAGAGAGAGAGCAAGAGATGAATGTGGTAAGCAGATTCAGAAAGACGTAGGTTGCAGTGGTTATTCGGAAATGAAGAGACTCGCACAGGACAGAGGAGTATGGAGCGTAGCGTGAAACCTGTGTTTGGACTGAAGACAACAATAACAACAACAACAACAAGTAGAGTCAATAGTCATATATAGATTAATACTTTTTATTCCCATCTGAAGTTTTAATGTTACGATTATTTTTTCAAATAGTGGATTGGCACACTGATCAGGATGAAATGGGACTAGTAGAAAACACTTCCATTTTAACCTATTTTATTTTGAAAATATTGATTTCTAAGAAGTTCAAGTAAGAATTTCATTTTAAACATAAACTGCAGCCTATGAAACATTATTGATGCACAAACCTTTGATAATACTAGCTGTGTCAAGACTCTGTCAAGACCTTGATGAACATGCAATACCATCAGCTTTAAACATATTTTTTTTTCTCTGCACTGCCATTTCTGGCCCGCATCTCGTGGTCGTGCAGTAGCGTTCTAGCTTCCCACGCCCGGGTTCCCGGGTTCGATTCCCGGCGGGGTCAGGGATTTTCTCTGCCTCGTGATGGCTGGGTGTTGTGTGCTGTCCTTAGGTTAGTTAGGTTTAAGTAGTTCTAAGTTCTAGGGGACTTATGACCACAGCAGTTGAGTCCCATAGTGCTCAGAGCCATTTGAACCATTTTTTTGCCATTTCTGAAGGAGTTCATGTCCCAGTCGTCAACATCTGGTTTTAGAACTTACCGTCCGAAGTGGCTGACTATTTTATAGCAAATTTAATAGCAACAAAGAAATCCACATAATTATATTTCTTTTAGTCACCCATCTTCCTTTTGGTTTGAGTCATCAGTCTTCTGACTGGTTTGATGCGGTCTGACACGAATTGCTCTCCTGTGCCAACCACTTCATCTGATAGCAGCACTTCCTAACGTCCTTAATTATTTGTTGTACGTATTCCAGTATCTGTCTTCCTCTACAGCTTTTGCCCTCTCCAGATCCTTCTAGTACCATGGAAGTCACTCCCTTGTGTCTTAACAGATGTCGTATCATCCTGTCCCTTCTCCTTGTCATTGTTTTCCACATATTCCTTTCCTCTCCGATTCTGCGCAGAGCCGCCTCGTTCGTTACTTTATCAGTCTAACTAATTCTCAACTTTAGTCGGTAGCACCATACCTCAAATGCTTCGATTCCCTGCTGTTCCGGTTTTCCCACAGTCCATATTTCACTGCCATACAATGCTGTGCTCCAAATGTACATACTCAGAAATTTATTCCTCAAATTAAGGTCTATGTTTGATACTAGTAGACTTTCTCGGTCAGGAATGCCCTTTTCGCCAGTGCTTTTGATCTCCTCCTGGCTCGGTCCGCCATTGGTTATTTGGCTGCCTAGGTAGCAGAATTCCTTAACTTCATCTACTTGATGACCATTAACCCTGATGTCCAATCTCCTATTGACCTAATTCTTTACCGTGTGTTCAGGAATCACTGACTCAATTTTCCCTTATACAAATTTAAACTCAAAACCATTTCTGGTGATGGAATGTTCTTTACAAATTATTGTGTAGGGGGACAGAATTTCCACAAAGTTTACAGAGTTAATACGAGTTTCTGGATGGATACCGTGATAGGCTGTATTAAACAAAAGCGTAAGCTCCTCAACTTGATTCCAAGACAATGTCATCACAACTGCATTTCTTACACGTTGGGCAGCCTCATAAAGGAACACAGCTTTTGTAGCCAGATATTTTTTATACAAAATCGCACCCAATGGCATTTGTTTAAGCATACCACCCAACTCTTTCAACAATGCCTCTGCCAGGAATTTGCTATGAGGCAAATACTATTTAGAACGTTAACGTTTTATCCTCACTAGTCCTATTCGTTGAGCAAGCAAGAAATATAGAATCATTATAAATATCAAATGTTTACTTAAAAGATACGTAAATTTTCTGTTCCTCTCATTTATGAATGTCATTTCTGAAGCTTACTACAATAGTATCTTGAATTTGATTCACAGTGTGGAATAACGAACCTTTTCCATAGTGTCATGAAACTAACCACGTAACCTGTTATTGGCAAGTTGTAAGAATCAATTGCGATGTTAATGTTCTAAGTTGCTGATTATTTGCACATTATTTAATTTTCCTGGTATTTATTACTTATAAAATATGTCTGGACTGAAACTATTATAAGCAATTTTTGAAATAATAATTATTCTCTGTTTTACTGTGACAGAATGGGAGAATATTTCTTGCTCGCACCTTAAAGCATGTTTGGATTATTGCACAACAATTAAATTTTACATTTTAGGAATAGAAGTTATAAAGAATTTTGAAAATAAAAGTTGCTGTTGTTATGTTCTTCAGTTCGGAAACTGGTTTGATGCAGCTCTCCATGCCAGTCTATCTTCTGCAGACTTTTACATCTCCGAGTAACTACTGCAACCTACATCCCCCTCATTCTGCTTACTGTGTTCATCTCTTGGTCTCTTTCTACAATTTTTAAAACCCCACTGCCCCATCTGTCCCTCCAATACTATACTGTTGATCACATCATGTCTCAGAATGTGTACTACCAATTGATCCCTTCTTCCAGTAAGGTTGTGCCATAAATTTTCCCCCTTATTCTGTTCAGTACTTTCGCATTAGTTACGTGCGCTACCCATCAAATGTTCAGTACTCTTCTGTTGCACGACAGCTCAGAAGCTTCTATTCTCTTCTTGTTTGTCGTCCATGTTTCACTTCTGTACATTGCTACACTCCATACAATACCTTCAAAATGAGATTTCCTAACACTCATGTCTACATTCTCCTTCAGAAACTCGTTTCTTAGCATTTCGAGTCTACATTTTATACCTTCCTCGCTTTTGGCACCATCAGATATTTTGATTCCCAAATAACGAAACTCATCTACTAATTTAAGTATCTCGTTTCCTAATCTAATGCTCTCAGTATCACCTGACTTAAGTCGACTACATTCCATTGTCCTTGTTTTGCTTTTGTTGACGTTCATCTCATACACTTCTTTGAAGACTTTGACCATTCTGTTCAACTGCTCTTCGAAGTCCTTTGCTGTCTCTGAGAGAACAACTATCTATTCGGCGAACCTCAATGTTTTTGCTTCTTCTCCCTGAACTTTAATTTCTATTCCAATTTTTTCTTTGGTTTCCTTTACTGCTTGTTCGATATACAAACTGAATATTGTAGGGATAGGCTACAACTCGGTCTCGCTCCCTTCTCACGCACTGCTTCTCTTTCATGCCAATCGAATCTTATAACTGCCGTCTGATTTCTGTACAAGTTATAAGCAACTTTTCGCTCACTGAATTTTACCCCTGCTCTCTTAGAATTTCAAAGATAGTACTCCAAAGGTTTCAATAGCTTCCTATAAGTATATAAATGCTATAAACGTAAATTTTACTTTCCATAACTTAACTTGTAAGATAAGTCACAGGGTCGGCATTGCCTCGCTTGTTCCTAAATTTCTCCGGCATCCAAAATGAAGATTCCCTAGGTTGGATTCTACCAGATTCTTGATTCTCCTGTAAAGACGTCGTGTTAGTATTTTGCAGCTATGACTTATTAAACAGATTGTTCGGCAATATTGACATCTGTCAGCACCTGCTTCCTTTGGAGATGGAATAGAGAAAAATAATTACCACATGACATAGCACACTTGTCTTCTGGAAGTGTTGTTCTTAGGATCAGATATGTAGGTTGACATTCACTGTTAGAAACAAAATTAACTACACTGACTATACAACGAACAACAAAGCTAAACACATTACGAAGTGCACGCTAGTGAACGCATAATAGCCCTGTGTAAACTGACAGAGTTCTAAATGACGAAGCAATTTGTAATCTGTATGGTACTGAGAAACGGGGCTCCAGTCAATAAAGCGCCAAAGAGGGGCGATTGGGCAAGAATTTTCTTGCTGGCCAGTGTTCTAGATGGTAATGCCAGCGAGTGTCCGCGGACGAACAGTGAAACACCTGCACGCGAGGACTTGGAGGAATTCTGCTAGTTGTTAACTGTGGAACACGGAAAGATATCCTGGCCGGTGCTAGATTTTGAACAATTTTCGATTTTCGGTGGATCTGAATTATTTCTTACAGATGTCGGAGTTATCCAAGCACCTAATGTCTTTGATTTCTTGTAGGCAGCTCTGGACTTTGAAGCATTTCCGAGGAAGTTCGGAGTTTGATGATGTATGTAGACTGGAATATGGCAGCTAAAAGAACATTCGTACGTTGATCAATAGTCACTTGAGTGCTTGCGACTCGCACTGCATAATTGTGTTGGGGAACTAAGAAATGCAATGGTTTTGATTAACTGTTCTTTTAAAGATTGCTGTCAGTATATTTTTAATTAAGAAAATCGTCGTTATTGTGGTACTTGATTACTTTGCTAGATTTTGTTGGTGCATGAATTTAATGGGACATACCTCCTCATTGGTACGGCAGACACTCGAAACAGTTGCTGTAGAGCCGTAATTTTTATGAAGTCCCCAGGGAGGGATAACGGTCGCAGTTCGTTCTCAAATTTTCTGCTGCAGATCCTGCGGTGAGGTATTATCTCCCTCAACTTCCTGAGCTCTAATTTTATTGCGCTAACTTCTGCTTGCACCGCGATCAGTTCGCTACTCACGTGGCAATGATCCTTAGATACGTCGTTGTTTCAGACTCACCAATTTATAACTTAATTTTCCTTCAACAAAGGATTCAGTGACCTGAGTTTGTTGAGAAAATGTCTTCGAGTGACTCTGTTTAAATCTCCTTGCTGTTCCCCCTTTCACCTTATAGCAACCTGACGGCTTTGCCTTTTGACCCAGTTATTGAACTCTCTCTCCAAAATATCCGTGAATGTTTCATTTTGCGGCTCGGTCCATTTTATTTACTATTAACGAAGATTTATTCCTATACTTTGAACTACTAATTTAACGTTGCGGTTTGGTTTGAAGACCAGGATTCTACCTCTGTTTAATAGCTGTTGCTCAGTGGCTAGGACTTTTTGACAAGCACATGAAATGTATTCGCATTTGCGAATATGGGCCACAATCAGCTGCATAATGGAATGACTACGACGAGAATGTATGCCGGACCTGGAGTCGAACCCGGATTTCCCGTTTTCATGAGCGGTCGTCTTACTGTTGGGCTACCTGAGCATGACTCGCGGTCAGGCCAAAACTTCCACATGCCGTCAACAACGTGTCTGTAGCCTCTACCTGGCAAAAGGAAGTCCGACTATGTACGAGGGTTGGAATTTAAATAGTGGCAACTACGTATTCACAATAGAAACAATAGAGTTACATGTGGGCACCTGTTACTGTCCTTCAATGTAGTCACAAGCGTTGTGTAGAATCCGTTGCCAGCGTTGTGGAAGGCGTAGTATACACTCAGCAGAGCCTGTTCTGTTGATGGTGCGAATGGAGCGATCTACTGCCTGTCGAATCTCTGGAACAATTCTGAAGCGAATGCCACAAAATGGTTCCTTCATCTTCGGAAGCAAATCAAAGTCACAAGGATTTAAGTCCGAGGAATATGCTGGATGGTACAGTACTTCCCAATCCCATCGACCGAACAGAGCAACCACAGCCTGCGCTGCATGCCCCCGCGCATTGTCGTGCAAAATGACGGGTAGGTTGCGCAGAAAGTGTCGCCGTTTCTTTAGCAAAGCTGGTCGCAGTTAATGCTCCAAAAACGAACAGTAATACTGTGCATTGATGGTCTGCCGGGGAGGAACGTAATGCGTAACGATAACATCACAGTCGTACACGAGAATCACCATAAGTTTCACCATACTGGGGCTCTGACGCACTTTCGACCTTCGCGGCGATCCATAATGACGCCAGTCGTTGGATTGGCGTTTCAGTTTTGGCTCGTACGATGTGGCCCATGTCTCATCCAGTGTTACTATACGGCGTAAGAAAGCCTCTCCTTCGGGCTCATAGCGCTCCAAGGGTGTCTGAGCAGCGTCGTAACGCATCCATTTCTGCATTTCCGTCAAGTCATGCGGAACCCATCGTGGTGCAATTTTTCATATGCCCAGGCGTTCCTCCAGGATGTGAAGCACATTCGTATGCGCTAATACGTTTTCGTGGGTGAGCTCACAAACCGTATGGCGTCCATCACTGTCCACTAACGCAGCAACAGCATGCACTTCTTCTTGAGAGACTCTAGGACGACCTGCCAGATGCTTTTACTCAACGTGCCACTATTCTGTACGGAAATGCTGATTCCCCGCACGCCTCTTGAAGACCTTGATGAACTGTCGTGCTGTACGACCTCTGGCACATTCAATCTTGATCCAACTCCGTTGTTCCTGTTTCGAAAACATAGTGACATTGTTATGTTAGACCGCTCGCTCACAAGTGACTGTGTTTCCATCGATTGTGCGCACCCCGGTGACGTGGGACAAGCGAGTCCATTTACTAAGAAGTAAGGTAGGTATGTCAACATCGTGTGCTATCATCAACAATAGTTGATTCCATTGCATAGTGTCTCTACAGCAGTGCTGCCACTATTTAAGTTCCAACCTAAGTATAATTGTAATTATTTGTAGAAATAACTAATCACACCACACGATGAAAATGTTTTACCGTTACATAGCGATCTGCGAGAGAGTACTTTCAGAACTGCAGCGTGTATTCTCTCATGGTGAAAAGATCGAACGTTATTGTGGCTCTGTAATTAAGTGCGTTTTAAATCAAGTGGAATGTGCTTTATTTGGTGATGTTGCCTGTGTGTTTGGTCGATAACAAATTTCTGATTACTTATGCAAAGAAATTTTGTCTATATTAACGGTCTCAGATAATACATGTATGAAACTACCATGGATGCTGGTAAAATGTAGTGGTAGGAAAATTTACTACTTTGGTTGAAAGTGATACTCATTTAATAAAGACAAGATACTGAAAAGGCTTGTGAATATCTCTCCACTGAGTACAAATAAATTATACTTTTAATGAAAAGTATTGTGACAGTCTGAAAATCACTTCTGTCTAATTACATGTAACATCAGAAAGAATAATTATTAATTCCAATCACTGCATTAAACAAGATAAACCCATATCAGTAATAAAATAATGAAGGGAAGATATGAGGAGTGGAATTTTAAATACTGGCTACTATTTGTTTGCAACTTACACAAAATGGATAGATGTGTGAAAGTTTTTCAGTTCTTCATTGTGGTCACTAGCACTGTGCATAGCCTGATGCGAGCTATGTGGAAGTCGTAAGATACACTTAACAGCACCAGTTTTGTTAACAGTTTGAGTGGAGTGGTCTATTGCCTGGCGAATCTCTGTAACACTTCAGAAGCAAATTGCAGGAATGCCGTCTTCAGCATAGGAGTGAACTGGAAGTTACAAGGACTTACATCCACTGAGTGTGGTGTGTGGTAGAGCACTTTCCAACTCAATTGATCGAACAGATCAGTTACAAGTTACGCCATATGCTCCCGAGCATTGCCCTACATTGATCCAAATGAGCGGGACCTGCAGAAAGAGTCACCACCTCTTTCTCTGAGCTGCTGATTTCTGGATCACAGCCTGTGACCAGCTTAGCGACAGAAATGGCGACACTTTCTGCAGGAGGCACCCATCATTTCGAAGGAGTATGCTGGGGCGCATATGGCGGAAGCTGTGACTGAGTTGTTGAATCGATTGCACTGGGAACTGCCGCACCATCCACCACACTCCCCGGACTTAAGCCATAGTGACTTCTACTTCATTCCTAAATTTGTGCTTACGTAAAGTGTCGCCAGCACACCATGCACCATAGAGGTTGCAAGAAGATCGACAGAGGCCAAAAACAGACTCGTAGGAAACGCGCCGCCAATGCTCTCCCGGCTGCCAGTATTTAAGATCGCCGCTGCGGACTGGAGGGCGAGTCTGACGCAGTCTGTAGCACAGAGTGCGTTCCAGTGTCATCAGTCGCAGCCCAGCGGGAATCGCAGTAGCAGTTTGCTCTGCGGATAACAAAGACACAGGCAGCACATGGCAACGATAATTGTGAACATAGCTGACTTTGTACTTCAGCAACACGTGAGGTATACAGAAGAGCTTGTACCACAATGAATGTCTTGAGTTAAGTAAATTTTCCATTCATATGAATGAAGCACCCAGTTAACCTATGCGTGCAGTTTGTGTTATAGAAAGAGGACACTGGCCACAAACAACATCCTCTCCTTGCTCCTGTGGTACAGCTCTACAGAGACAACGAGACAACATAAAAAAATTGAAGGAAGCACTTGGTGCCATTAGCTTCAGAACTGCTACACAGAATCTTATGGCAATACACCGTTGCACTCGAACTATCAATACGACTGCGGCTGCCAATAGTATCCTAAGACTTCCACATTGCTCGGAAAATATTACCCACAGCGCTGGTGACTACAGTGAACGACAGCAAACCTTTGAAACATCTTTCCATTTTGTACACGGGGTGTATCCGTAAGAGTGTGCAAAAATTTAACAGGACATAGAGGATGCTGCACTGAAGAATTTGAGGTAGGAACCTGGGTGCGGGGAAGCCAGCTTAAGGAGATAACAGGAATAAAATCACATTACTAAGTATTTTTTTATTTACAGTTAACTGAAAATATCATAATGGACGCAAATAATGTACCATTTGTGCTGTATCTTACAAAATGTGCTGAAACTGACAGCCATCAATCTCAATCCAAGCGTAATATTGGCAAACAAGATTCTGAGCCACACTGACAAATACCCCTGGTGTGTTTCTAATCACATCACAGCCAGCTACAATCCTGGCAACTAATACCATCTCCGTGTCCACTGGGATCTCATATACCTGTGACTTTAGACACACCCATAGGAAATAATCAACTGGATTCATGTCGCGTGACGCCGCTGGTCGTGGAATAGGACCTCCCCTTCCAATCCAGCGACCAGGAAATACAGCATTGAGATGGATGCGGACATCTACACCGAAGCGAGGCGGTGCACCGTCATGCTGTATCCACATCCTCTCACGAACAGCCAAGGGGACACTGTAAATACGATACAACAGAGCCATCTCAAGGATAAGTAAAGTAAACAAATCTTGCATCATAACTTCCCAGTAATCAGGCTTATTCTCCTTGTTTCCTCGCAGGAAATAAAGAATGCACATGTAAATAAACAGCACAGTACGAGGAAACTTGTACGCATGTTAGTTGTGAATAAGATGGAAAACTGTAATGCTAGAGAAACTATACGTTAAGTACGTGTTAGATATGTGTTACGCGCCGAGCAGCGCGTGACCTTGATTGGGACTTAGAATTTTTCGCTGCCTCTGCTACAGCGTCCTACATATTTACGTAGCCCCCAGGTTCCCTACCGCACGCTGTTCAGTGGAGCATTATCTATACTGTTATATTTTTGCACGCTCTTACGGGAACACATTGTATGTCGCAAACAAATAGTTGCCAGACGTAACTGTATTGGTGGTTTCGGGGAACAGGAGGTAGAGAAGGAATCTGCAGAACGTAACGTACTTACGCCACGAACTCAGACATTCTGAAGTTGACGAATTTATTCAATCCACACCACACTAAGTAATCAGAACTATAACGTGACATAACACACAGTAGTTTTGATACAAAATATTTTTTAACCAAGAAAATATATACTGTCTACATAAGCATAACCCGCATTCGGATACCCATAACCCAGCTCTAATAAGGCTTTTAAGTATGAAAAATAACTTTGGAAGAATGAAAGATAAGTGGGGAGAGAATCGCTAGCTACTACTCACTCATGGCTGGTTCTAATTCGATTGCGACCAGGAAAAAGGAATTGACCCAGCAGTATTACAAAAATCTCGCACGACCCAAATACTTTCCATAGAATGGGACTGCTCCGGTGTAACGACAAGCGACGGCACGAAGATGAAGAACGCAAGAGCAGAGGAGGTTGTGAGACGACGTCAGCCAGTAGGACCGCACCACTGCAGGAGCGGCATCTAGCCGAAGAGAATATAAGAACCGCTTCTGCCAGCTTCCGTGGTCTTGAGTAGCGTTCTTGCTTCCCGCGCACGGGGTCCAGGGTTCGATTCCCCGCGGGGTCAGGGATTTTCCCTGACTCGAGATGACTGGCTGCTGCGTCGTTTTCATCATGATTCGTCCCCATTGCGGTCGGAGGAAGGCCATGGCAAACCACCTCCGCTAGGACCTTGCCTAGTACGGCGGTGCGGGTCTCCCGCATCGTCCCCTACGCTCCTCGGAGTATGGGACCTCATCATCATCACTTCCAGCTTCGGCCTGACAGTAGAAGACGGACACTAGTATACCCGGAATAGAAGGGAGCACTAGAAGAGATGTTGCTTGTGATCCATATCCATTACTTGCATGGACATTCTATATAGCGAAATACATCGATTATTTGCATGTCTCCAATAGCGTATGACATGACATTGTAAACCAAAGTTAAATATTGTCAATCTACTTTATTGTAATAAATACCATTAATGTGATTTGCTTGAATTGTTGTATAGCTATCCGAGAAAGCAGCATCCTTTAGGCACCCTGTAAGAGACGGGTGGGCAGGACCCCACAAGGACAATGTTGCGTGCCCAGGCCTTCGTCGCCGGCGATCACAACAAACACTCTCCTCCATGCTACAAAGCTACGACTATCGAACCGGGAAATGATGAGGGACCCAAAAACTGAAATAGCAGAACAAATGCCGACACGGACACCTTTCGACCTGATCTTTGTATTGTCTTAGTCTGACACTCAACCACTTTTATACCGACCCGCTCACCCGACAGAACTGTGGAAACGATAATTTATTGTTCAGAATAATAATTCGAGCGTACACAGGCGTAGTACGCCACTACAAGAAATTGGCCGTTACAAACTGATTCAGAAACCGCAAGAGCATAATATACTGACGAAATCCTTTTCGCCAGTATCTTTAGGTTTTCATTTTATTACGAGTTAACCTGGAACAATTTCTGTGTACGAGTAAATCAAGAAACATCGTTCAATATCGGGTAGCTTAATGAGCCAAAGCATCTGTTAAGACGCTGATCTCGTATTTGGAAGGATGGAGTTGCTCTGTCCGCCCATCCAGATTTGGGTTTTCCATGGTTTTCCATGGTTTTTCCTGAATTCAGGGAAACTGCAAAACCGTCAAACTTGCACACAAGTTTTTTTTTATTTAAATGGTGATCAGTTTCTCACTTTAGTGTATTATTATGCCATCCATGTATGTTCTACCATAACAGAACATTGGTTTGCTTCACACAGCACTGGACTGTCGTACGCAAATAGTATCTTGCATTTAACCACTTATGAGTGGCAGTAGCATGGCTAGCGTACACACATTATGGTGACATGTGGACGGCTTTATAATGGACAGAAGTCCGAATCTCGTAGCTATTTAAATAGCAACAGACCTGTGCAAGTTTGGCGGTTCTGTAATTTCACTGAACCGTGGCAAGTTGCTGTCTATTGTCGTCCAACAAGCTGGAAGTGAGTTAAAATAGGGAAATCCCGCGATGGATCCTAAAGGCCACGGACAAGTACTTGCCCCATCATCATAGGCCATCTGTTGTATGCCCATAAAGCATGTTACTTATTCCGTGTGACGTATACTATGAGCTCTAGATTCGTATTGTATCACATTGACAGCTCCGGTATCATTGTGAGATGATCCTTCGATGAGTAAACATAAATTAAATAAATTAAATTAAATTACACAATTTTATTAAGACGATACATGTTGGACACTTCTGATGTCAGTCCGCAGGAAATAAATCAAGTTCACGGTTATCCATATGTAATTGCACTCCTTGTCGTCGGTCGGCTTTTCGGAACAGTTGCTCCCAGAAGGTGCGAATCCATCCGGTCGTGAGTGACGTCAGAGAATCGGAGGCTGCTTGCTAGCCTAACATCCGGTTCCCCCTCCCGTAGCTGTGCCGTATATAGCGAGCGCCGCCGCTGATGAGACGCCACAGTGGCAACTCGACATCCAGCATGGACGGCCTCTGGGTGCTGCTGCACGTGTCTGCCTTCTCACTGCTACTGCTGCTGGTCGCCACGGTCCCCGCCAGTGAGTATACACACATACACACACACAGACACACACACACACACACAGACAATTCACCATCTGATTGTTCCAGCGGTGATTATTAACTACCCTACAAAAAGTATACAGGACATCCAGTTTCAAAACGCTGTGCAAAGAGAACTACTACTCAGAATGATATCAAATTCGAACAGCATTTTACTGACGCACAGGGGAAACGCCATGGAAGAAAAAAAATTAGCGAAAATTTGGTCAATGGTTTGTTCTGGTGGCAGCTCCGTTATGCTCAGGGGAACATTGACGTGGGCCTCCATGGGTCCAGTGGAGCTCATGCAAAGCACCATCACGGTCAATGCAGACCACATTCATCGCTTCATGACGCTCATGTTTCCCGACTGCAGTCGCATTTTTCAGCAGGATAATGCGCCATGTCACATGGTTCAAATGGCTCTGAGCACTATGGGACTTAACATCTGAGGTCATCCGTCCCCTAGAACTTAGAACTACTTAAACCTAACTAACCTAAGGACATCACACACACATCCATGCCAGAGTGAGGATTTGAACCTGCGACCGTAGAAGGCGCGCGGTTCCAGCTGAAGCGCCTAGAACCCCTCGGCCCTTTGACCTATGGCAGCGCCATCTAGTGGGCCAACCATAGCGCCATCTGGTTTCCCTCTTCAAGCTAGAGGAGTTTCGTTGTTTGTAGTTTTTTCGTTTGACGCTTATTTCGTGAGATATTTGGTCCAGTCACGATCAATGGACCGCCCTGTATTCATAATATCCAAATTTCACGTCCGTCTGCAGCTGCTGGTGTAGGACGCATACGCTCCTCTCTAATTAGTGCAAGAAAATAAAAAAAAACAATGGCCTCACTTTGTAACTGTAACAGTGTAGCTGATCCTCATTCCTTTCCCCCATCCACTCCTATTCGTCGAACACATCCGCATCCTCTACACCTCCCGCCGCCTTGATCCCCCTCACCCCCTGGTTGCTCCTCTCCTCTCCGATCCCCACCCCCTGCCACGCCTTCACCGTTGTGTCCCCCCTACCCTCCATCTCTACACCCTTCATCCCCTTTTCCAAGGTGGCTTCCATCAACTCCCCCTCCTGGATGATGCCTTCTCTCCCTCCGTTTACCCTCCTATCAGATCCTCACTCCCCCTCCTTTCCTCTCTCCTTTTCCCGGGCTCCCTCTCCCCCCCTTCCATCCTCTTTTACCCAACCTCCCCTCTCTCTGCCCCCTGCTCTCCCCCGAGTCCTTTTGCATTTCCCTCCTCTGTCTCTTCTCATTCCCTCTCACATCTGCCCTGCCCCTCTCCCCCCTTATGAGTCCTCTCCCTCCTTGGTTCCCCCCCTTTTCGTTTTTTCCTCTCCTCCCTCCTTGTTTTTCCCCCTCCTCCAGGACCCCCCCCCCCCCCCAATCTGGCTCGGGAGTGTCATCTTTGTGCCGCCATTTTCGTGCAGTGTTTTACAGTGAGTGTTTTTCCAGTGAGTGTTCCGTATTGTGTCTTTTGGGAAGTGTTGCGAACGGCAATCGAACTGTCGCTGGATGTGATTTTTTATCTCTTGCAAACAGAAACCAGACTGTCGCCATGATTTTTAATTGTGTGTCTACTATGTTACTTGTCTGATTCCTGTGTATTTTATTAACATTGCCAAACCCTTTTTGCTTTCTATTTTACCTTTCCGCGTTTTTCCGCCATTTTTACACTTTAAGTCACAATTTTATCGCCTGTTTTTCTTGTTGCTTTCTTCTTCCGTTTTTTAAAAAAGTGTGTAGGCTGTAGAGCAGCAATAAAGAAGAAAAAAACAAATGAATCCAACGATGTAAAGGCAGTAGTTACTATGAAACTTTTTATCGGGTTGCAGAGAGTGAAATGGTATTAAATATGTCTCTTTTCCGTCATTACACCCTGATATTAGTGCATCCGTCACTCGTTGCCGTGCACACCTTTATGCTGCATAGTTCCAGGACAGGTGGACACGAACTATCATTTGCTTTACTTAGTGTGTCACTGCCTGGTACTTACTTAACCACTATCTCAGCACGACTCACGACCTGTCCTCACAGGATTACTTCCACCAGTACCTAGGTATGCAGCATAACTTCTGTGAAGTTTGGCAGGTAGGAGACGAGGTACCGGCGGAAAAGACTGTGAAGGCAATTCGTGGGTTATTCTCGGATAGCACAGTTAGCAGAACACTTACCAGTGGATGGCAAAGTTTTCAGGTTCGAGTCCCTGTCCCATGCACAGTTTTAACCTGCGGGAAGGTTTCATGTCAGAAGACTGCGTATCAGTATAGTATATGTCCCAGAGCAGTGCAGGATTGTGAGTGGCTTTGTTTTTATGTGAAATATCTTATCGAATCCTGGAGGGGATAGCTATGGTTGAGGCATATGGTACTTCTCAGTTGTTTCAAGAAGCACGTCAAGTGTTTGTAGAAACATTTCCCAAGGCCAGTATCCATACGAAGAGTAGCATACGAGGTTTAGTCAAACAAGATATATTTCAAATGCAAAACGATATAGTCAAACTTCTGATAGGAGCCCACAATCCGTTGCCAATATTTAAAAAAGTATTCCAGTCAGTTAAAAAAAAGATAGCCTGGTGTTAAATATATAATTTGTCGTAAAATGTTTCACGAAGTAAATTAGCAAGCATACAGTTTTAAAACTATGCTAAAGCTGAAGGACACGAAATGACAATTGCAACTAGCTTCTCGAAAACTTTGTCGGGGGACAAGTAGATCCGGTGTATCCGATGTGAAACTATGCATGGTTTCACTTCTCTTGCCTTGTTCATTCTCGGAACACCGGATATTGGATGGCGAGGAATTCTCACGAAGTATTCGAGCTCACACCACACGATGAGAACATTGGTGTTTTGTCTGCTGTTTCACATAATCGTGTTTTGGAACCAATATTACGTTACCACACTGTTAATAGACAATATTACCTCGCAGTTATAGCAGAATTCTGTGCACGTTGGACTGTTAATGAAAGAGTTTCTTCCAACAAGACGGAGCAACGTGTCATACGTCAAACGTCTCGCCGAATGTCATTAATGCAGCTATCACAAATGAACGAGATGTCAGCAGTGGACTGCACATTCCCCACAGTTGTCAATTTTCAGTTTTTTCCTTTGGAATTTATGCATTTAATCCTACAATATTGATGAACTGAAGGTAGAAGTACAGTGAGAAATAAACGAAATTGACATCAACATGATCAGTCGAGCAAAAATGTTGCCACACTGACCATTTTGAACATAATTTATAACGGAAATGCTAAGTAATACAACATTTAAATTATATACGATTCATAAAATTTGATTCCGACATAAGGCACCGATTCTGTATCGGTAGCGTTATGGGTTTTGTTTTTTGCTGGTCACTCTGTATTTCAACTATCACTGAAGTTTCCATCAAGCCCGAGATGTATTCTTTCCAAAGCAGTATCTGCCAGTAAACTTCCCAAATAGTATTTTCAAAACTTACTTCTTGTAAACAAGCTGCCTAGAGTTTTGAAATGGTATGACATATTGGCCAATATGATGGAAGAACATTCCGTCTTTTATCGAAGTCTGGAGACCTAGGCAGTACAGTGCGAACGTTATAACTGCAAATAGCGTGAGCGTAAATCAGAAAAGCCTAGATGCTCTGATACACAATCAAACAGATTTACAAATAAAAATCTACGTCCCTGGAAACGAAGTAACAGTTGTATTTGAGAATCGGCGTAAGAATGGATTCAGTGACGAGATACGAACTGTCGATCAGCTCGCCAGGGCGGGTATTTATTTCCTGTAAATGGTCATGCCTATGTGACATGTTTTCCACCTGCTCTGGCCTCATGGCTTTCATAGCTAGAACCATTCACCAGTGGAGAATTATCTCCACCACTATTCTAGTTCGTCTCTGTATCGTGGTAGAATATTACACCGTCATACGTGTATGCATTACACCAGCAAAAATCGGCAGGCGCTACGAAATGTTCGAAGACTTACACTGATTTCACATTAGCAGAGCTCAAATGAATGTCTTATTGTAAGTCATATACTTTCAGTCACAAAGGTAGAGTATGTTGTATTCGGGAGAAACTTTTGCATTAGGCAAATTTACAAGTTACGGGACAAACACAAATAACCATCATCTGTATACATTAGACAGATATACCTGAAAGCAGCAGTCAGAAAACTAGCAAAATTTTCTTTTTTTTCTTGTTTTTGAGTCATCAATCATCTTACTGGTTTGATGCGGCCCACCACGAATTCATCTATTGTGCCAACCTCTTCATCTCAGAGTAATACTTGCAATCTATCTCCTCATTATTTGCTGGCTCTGTTCCAGTCTCTGCTTTCCTCTACAGTTTTCGCCCTCTACAGCTCCCCCTAGTACCATGAAAGTTATTCCCTGATGCCTTAATAGATGTCCTACCATCCTGGCGCTCCTTTTTGTCAGTGTTTCCCATGCATTCCTTTTCTTGCCGATTCTGTCTAGAAACTCTTTATTTATCACCTTATCAGCGCACGTAATATTCAACATTCTTCTGTAGAACCACATCCCAAATGTTTCGATTCTCTTCTGTTCCTGTTTTCCCATAGTCCATGTTTCACTACCATAGATTCTCAGAAATTTCTTCCTCAGATTAAGGCCTGTGTTTGATACCAGTAGACTTCTATTGGCCAGGAATGCCCTTTTTGCCAGTGCTAGTCTGCTTTTCATGTCCTCTTTTCTCCATCCTTCATATGTTATTTTGCTGCCAAGGTTGCAGAATTTCTTAACTTCATCTACTTCGTGATCATCAATCCTGATGTTAAGTTTCTCGCTGATCTCATCTCTACTAATTCTCATTAGTTTTGTCTTTCTTAAATTTAATCTCAGTCGACATTCTTTACTTATTAGATCGTTCATTCCTTTCAGCAGAGTCTGTAATTCTTCTTCTTTTCACTGAGGATAGCAATGTCATCAGCTAATACCATTACGGGTATTCTTTCACCTTGAATTGTAATTCCGCACCTGAACCTTTCTTTTATTTCCATCATTGCTTCTTCGGCGAAAGACTACATCCCTGTCGTACAACCTTTTCAAGCCGAGCACTTTGTTCTCGGTTTCCACTCTTATTCCCTCTTGGTATTTGTACGTATCGTATATTACCCATCTTTCCCTATAGCTTACCCCGATTTTCCTCATAATGTCGAAACATCTTGCACCATTTGAAATTGCTGAGCGCTTTTTCCAGGTCGACAAATCCTATGAAAGTGTCTTGATTTTTTCTCTCCAGCTTCTGTAATTGCCCTTTTTAGAGATATTCATTTCTTTTCAACTGAACTGGCTACTGAGCCATTCCTCATCGTAGTTTCTATAGTGCCAGAGAACTTCAGGCATAGCTTCATTCTTTAGTACTTCGTTGCGTTTTGAATCTTCCTGACTAGTCTCTTAAACTTCAGATTACTCGTCATCACCACAAAATTGTGATCTCAGTCAGTAAGAGCTACTGGGTTACGCCTTACAGTCCAGTATCTGATTTCGGAATCTCCCCCTGACCATGATGTAATCTAACTAAAATCTTCCTGTATCTCCCGGCTTTTCCAAGTACGCCTTCATCTCTTATCCGATTTTTGAACAGATTATTCTCGATTACTAGGTGAAATTTATTACAGAACTCAATTAGTTATCCACCTTTCTCATTTCTAGTACGAAGCCCATATTCTCCTATAAACTTTTCTTCTATTCCGTCCCCTACAACCGCCTACAAATCCCCCATGAAAATTAGATTTTCATGTCTCTTTACGTACTGTACTGCCTTTTCAGTATCCTCACGTCCTTTCTCTACCTTTTCATCCTCAGCTTGCGGCATCGGCTTGTATACCTGAACTATCGTTGTCGGCATTGATTTGTTGTCGATTCTGATGAGAACACCCCTACCACCAAACTGTTCACAGTAACTTACACTCTGGCCTGGGTTCCTCTTCTTGACGAATCCTACTCCCGTTACAGCATTTTCTGCTGTTGTTTATATACCCTATACTCTTCTGACCAGAAACCATTGCCTTCTTTCCATTTCACTTCACAGATCCCCACTGTATCTAAAATGAGTCTTGGCATTTCTCTTTTCAGATTTCCTAGCTTCCCTGCCACATATAAAAAAATTCTGATATTGCGCCCCTAGACTCGTAGAACGTTACCCGACCGCCAATCTTTTCTTAATGGTCACCCCTTCCCTGTCAGTCCCCTCCCAGTTTTCCACCCCAAGGTCAAAAGAGTGCCCCGAACCTCTGTCCATTCCTCTGCTGTCTTTTATATGGCCTTTGGGTGATAAGACGCTACCATTAAATCATTTTTTTTAGATCCAAAAGCCTCTTCATGGCGCCCAAAAAAGTAGGTGGGGCAAAGTGCGCACGGTTCGTAAGCCGATATCTGGCCACCATGTTCCGTTCCCTACCCACAGCAACCAAGGGGAACGTAAGGAATAGGGAGTCAAGGTACAAAGAACGTCAATGATTCATTTACTCATTTTCCTTTCTAAAAACAAAAATATTATTAAGTCCTCTGAGAATAGCAGAAAACCGACGTCCCGGGGAGGAGCGTGCGGCAAGTCGCCGGACTCGGTGAGAGTGTCGTAGCATAGTTTTTTGGAGAAGAACTTTCCAATGTCCAGAGAATAACCGGTTCTAAGAGTGGAAAAGACGTGGATCAACTTCTCATTGCAGGAACACCCCAACACTGGCGTTAAGGAACACTACAAAGGAAACTTGAAAAAAATTGTGGACAACTATGCAATGGCGTTCATCAAGGAAATGCCAAGAATTTGGACATATTTCTCGTCGTGAGCAAACTCGTTGTGCACTGTGTGTCCACAAATCCACTTCGCGGTGATCATAGAATGAAGGCTCTCACGGCAGGTGTTGTCATCATTTAACACTTCCGGGCTGAGATGCCGTAGTCAGTACATAAAAATCTCCCCTGACGTTTCGCCTTCGACTGCGGAAGGCATCCTCCGAGGAAAATGGGCGAACTGCAACGAGAGCGCGAGTGAGCGCAGTATATATAAGCCATGCAGAGGGCGCCGCTGTCAATCACGTGACGTCGGCTGTGCTATGATCTCTGATATTGCTAACTTCCTCAATTGAAATTAATCGATTATCACGCTGTTGCTGCAATGTTGACATCCATATCCCATCCAGCTTAATGCCTTCATCTTTTCTATGAAAGTTATTGGAGTGTTTGGCAATCTCAATTGCCTCTCTGTACATTCGCCCATAATAACGCGACGTCTTTGCTATGACGGTCGTCTCCCTAAACTTTATTTCATGATCACCTTCCTGAAACACATGTTCCGCTATAACCGATTTATCAATATGTCCGAGGGGGCAGTTCCTTTTATGTTCACCCAGACGGGTGTTGATGCTTCTTTTTGTTGTGCCTATATAGACCTTTCCACAACTGCGCAGAATTTTATAGAGACCTGGTGTAGCTATAGGATGTCGTTTATCTTTTACGGATCTTAAACATTCTTTTATTTTCGTAGTCGGTCTGAAAACAGCTACCATATCGTACCTGCTTAAAATTTTTCCAATGCGATCAGTGACCTTACTGATAAATGCTAAGAACACTTTCCCCTTGGGTTGGTGTCGATCCTCGTCCGTCCTGGTTGTCAGTCTAGAGCGTAGTGCACGATCTATCTGTTGGAATACCCATTCTTCTTGATGGTAGCTGTAAGGTGTTCAATCTCATCATCTAAGTGAGCTGGTTCACATATTTTGTGCGCCCTGTCTATTAATTTTTTAATTACCCCTCTTTTATGTCTTGGGTGGTTGTTAGAATATTTCTGCTGATAACGATCAGTGTGTGTGTCTTTTCTGAAAAGACACTTCACGGTGTTTCTCTTCGTTTGTCGGAAGTATCCCGAGTCCGGAAAGAGGAGCAGTTGAGTAGGTATCTGATGAGGAATCGTATGGGTAATTAGGGCCAGCATCTGTCGCACCAAGAGCCAGACACCTCACGCCAATCCGCACACCAGGCGATGCTCGTCCTTGTCTAGAACACCACAGGCGACACACAACGGGGTGTCTGCGAGGTGAATCCCGTGAGGGCGTGACGGGCATATTTGCTTTCCATTGACAGTAAGGTACCATGCAGATTGGACGTCAGTGTCAAGATAAGGAGCGCACACCGATCGCCAAACGGCACTCCAGTCGACGTGGGAATGCAGCCCCTCAACCACATTCGTTGACCTGTGCTGCTGAAGGAAGCCATAGATCGCCTTCGTGAATGGCAAGTGTGTTGGCAGTATCGAAGTAGGGACATAGCTCAGTTCAATGAAAAATTGGCAGAAGTAAAAGAAGGGCAGGGAGCGTCCGAAAGCTGGATGGGGTCTGAGAGAGTGCGTGCAAGGGCCTCCAGCAAAAGACTGGTAAGTACTGTAGAACAACGGCACCAAAGCATCGTTTGAGAGCTGACGAAAAGGGCTGTTGCTCTGTCAGGTGAAGGTATCGTGCATTATCTTCAATAGCAAGCTGTGACAAACATATGGACACCAAGCATCTGATAAGATAAGATGTGAATAAGCAGATCCAGTTTCATGAAATTCGTTTTATCTACATACAAGTGAACTGTTATACTTACTAAAGAAATCTACAGTTTTCTTGTTTCAGTTGACACGTTGTACATTAGCGTAAACCATCCCGGGCGTAGGCTGAAAACACTGAATTAGTAGAGACTTGAAGATAATTCCGCGAGAGCTTAGTTACAATGTTGCAACAGTCAGTAGTAGCATAAACTGTACATACCCTACGTATCACTGCCATAGCGCTGGCGAAGACAAGATTACATGAATCGCACGGTGGCTTGCTTTAAGTAGTCATTCTGCCTCAGTTCCATATGAGATTCGGATGGAAAGCAATTGGTACAAGTGGTACCCTCTGCCATTCATTCCATTGTGATTTGCAGAGTAAAGATGTAAATGTTGATGTAGACTTGGGCATGGAATTTGTCAATAACGGACTTACCTAGTTACAGAAGGAAAGCATAGGGCTGATAAAGGCCTGAAAGCAAATTAAAATCGTTCCTACTGACACACAAACTTATCCTTACATAACATGTCTTATGAGGTGTTGTGCAAGAAGCATGTAATTGCTTAGGTAAGATGTACGTCAGTGTTGTAAGCATGTCACTATTTTTTAGTTTTGTCAAAGTAATATAATAATTATGACGTGATATAGAATAAAGGTTCTTAAACATAATGTTTGTATTGGTCATTCATGGCGTAAAAACCAAGTTACAGTAGACATGAAGGAACAGTGCTTGTGGCAGCACTTCAATTGCGAGTTTGCCTTAATGTTTCGAATACATTCTTGTGAATGGACATTTTGGGAAAGCATTTCTGGGGTTTGCCTCAGCACAATGTGTTCACCATATGTCTTCGAATTGCACTTTATTCGACATTCTCTTATGCAATGATCGGGCCCTCTATAGTAACATAGTAGCTGAGTTTATACTGCCAGACAAAATATCCAAAAGGGAACCAGTATCTACACAAGCGTGTATGTGGATACTGTTTCGCTTTTGCATGATATTTTGTCTTCCATTGTAAGATCAGCTACTTACTATGGAGGGCAACATGATGGCATAATGGAAAGCCGAATCCCGTTGGCTCTGGAATAAATCAGAGATGAAAATACAGTTGTTCGTTTATTTATTATCGGTTATATATTAATTCAAGGCAATTGCTCTACGTTTACAGGAGACTGCTACTGTTTACCATAGTGATGTCGAGCATTTGCCTTGAGGAACTACAGTGAAGTTTATTCAACGTGATTCGGAAAGAGAATCATAGAAGCGGATATTCTGCATGTCCGCCGGATATGCGGGAAGCGTCTAAGAAATATGTATCTTGTACTGACGCGGGCAACCAGGTAGCGAGTCTAAGGAAGGATTCTTACATTTCTTTTTCAGGTTCACATACGTCAACATGCAGAGTACAGGACTGCCCCAACTATCGCACCATACACTACTATGAGGATCTTGGCTGTGTACGCAGTGACGGCTCCAGCGAATGCTGCCCTACACGCTTCGATTGCAGTGAGTACCGCATAATCACCGGGGAACCGACCAACAAATGCTGTTTGACGAAAGTAACAACAGAATCCAGGGGAGGCTGTAGCTTAACAGTTCGTCTAGATAGATATCAACAGAGTCTGAGCGCTGACTATGTTTAACAATGTTAGGAGTGAAAATTGGTCATAGTATCGTAGCAGAATTCCTCCTAGCTTTCCCTATAGCGATTTAGGAAAACTAACCTAACCCTAAATACAGTTGTCCAGTACCTTAATACAGCGACGCCCACCCAGTTTCTCAGTTTCTTTAATTACACACTGAGTCATTCCCCTCCCACTCTCTTAGCGGAATTCGTGAGGTACTTACACTCCCTTCCTGCAGTCTGTGTTCACGCTAAGGAGAGAGGGTGATGAGGAAGGACAAGGGCAGATCCCCGCATGCAGCCACAAACCATAGGGTGACACTAATGTGTGGTGCATATCATCGAAACTTTCTAATATTTGTTTAATATATACACTACTGGCCATTAAAATTGCTACACCAAGAAGAGATGGAGATGATAAACGGGTATTCATTGGACAAATATATTATACTAGAACTGACATTTGATTACATTTTCACGAAATTTGGGTACACAGATCCTGAGAAATCAGTACTCAGAACAACCAACTCTGGCCGTAATAACGGCCTTTATACGCCTGGGTATTGAGTCAAACAGAGCTTGGATGGCGTGTACAGGTACAGCTGACCATGCAGCTTCAACACGATACCACAGTTTATCAAGAGTGGTCACTGGCGTATTGTGACGAGCCAGTTGCTCGCCCACCATTGACAAGACGTTTTCAGTTGGTGAGAGATCTGCAGAATGTGCTGGCCAGGGCAGCAGTCGAACATTTTCTGTATCCAGAAAGGCCCGTACAGGATCTACAACATGCGGTCGTGCGTTATTCTGCTGAAATGTAGGGTTTCGCAGGGACCGGATGAAGGGTAGAGCCACGGGTCGTAACACGTCTGAAATGTAACGTCCGCTCTTCAAAGTGCCGTCAATGCGAACAAGAGGTGTCCGAGACGTGTAACCAGTGGCACCTCATACCATCACGCCGGGTGATGACGAATGCTCGCTTCCAATATGTGTGCACCGCGATGTCGCCAAACACGAATGCGACCATCACGATGCTGTAAACAGAACCTGGATTCATTCGAAAAAAATGACGTTTTGCCGTCGTGCACCCAGGTTCGTCGTTGAGTACACCATCGCAGGCACTCCTGTCTCTGATGCTGCGTCAAGGGTAACCGCAGCCATAGTTTCCGAGCTGATAGTCCATGCTGCTGCAAACATCGACGAACTGGTCGTGCAGATGGTTATTGTCTTGCAAACGTCCCCATCTGTTGACCCAGGGATCGACACGTGGCTGCACGATCCGTTACAGCCATGCGGATAAGATGCCTGTCATCTCCACTGCTAGTGATACGAGGCCGTTGGGATCCAGCACGGCGTTTTGTATTACCCTCCTGAACCCTCCGATACCATATTCTGATAACAGTCATTGGATCTAGACCAACGCGAGCAGTAATGTCGCGATTCGATAAACCGCAATCTCGATAGGCTACAATCCGACCTTTATCAAAGTCGGAAACATGATGGTACGCATTTCTCCTCCTTACACGAGGCATCACAACAACGTTTCACCAGGCAACGCCGGTCAACTGCTGTTTGTGTATGAGAAATCGGTTGGAAACGTTCCTCATGTCGGCACGTTGTAGGTGTCGTCACCGACGCCAACCTTGTGTGAATGCTCTGAAAAGCTAATCATTTTCATATCACAGCATTTACTTCCCTCGGTTAAATTTCGCACCTGTAGCACGTCATCTTCGTGGCGTAGCAATTTTAATGGCCAGTAGTGTAATTGACGCAGCTGTAAAAGAAAATTCAGGCAATATAAAACATTTTTTAATTGCAGAGCAGAACTTAAATCATAATTTTACTTGCTACAGCTGGCCACTCATCATCTCTTTAACAGCTTTAATCTGCGTTCTAGATGTTTCTATAAATTCATGTGAGTATTGGTATTGAAAAGAAAAAGTCGGAACCGTTCAAAGATTACGATTTGCAATAAAGTAGTCGGCCAAGTCAGGACTTTTGTTGCTCTGTGAGGAGGATCGCCGAAGTGAGTCAAATAAGTTTGTTTGTGTCGGTAAAAAGTGGTAGTGCAACCTCCAGGCCAGATAAGATGAAACGCAGATCACATCAAACGTAAGTAATTACTTAGTTGCGTTACGTAAAAAATTGCGGCTTGAACTGTTTGATAATCTAAAAATAACAAAACTGTATCGTTATAGATCCCGCTGATGATGCCTGTAGGTTCAGAATAAGGGCGAAACGCGTCTGGGAAAAATAAAGTTGCAGCAAGAAAATGCTGTTTTAGTTACGAAACAAGTATGAGTCAAATAAGTTTGAGCTGATGTATGACACTATGAACAGAAAGCTTACCAGCAGAACAAATAACGAGAAGACAGTATGATTTTTTCTAGTAACAGCACTGCCTGCTCTATCCGTCTTGTGTGAGAAATGGGACTTGTATAGAAAGAAGGGGCTGTGGAAATAGTGAACGAGTGGCTGCTGAGCACGACTGTTGAATATAACTTCAGAGACTTGATACGGAGACGCGCAGTAAAAAATATATGTGATGCTAATGAAAAAAATACAAGAATAAAAGAGCAACTAGTGCCAACATGTCTTATGGTTGGCAGAAAATAGGCTTGTGAAAAGTATTTTCGGTCTACAAACCGACTGATCGTAGGGGTATTCCTTCTTCGAACTCCTCTTTGAGAGAGACGTACTTTTATCAATCGAAAAAAAACAAGAAGAAGCAGATGAGAATTTTCTCTAAATGGTCAACTTCCTTCAGTTTCCGAAAGATCTCCAATCCAGTGCATTACCTATCAGTCACACCCAAACGGTGCACTGTGGGCATCCCAGGTCATCAGGGTACTTGTATGTATCACCAGACATCAGTGTTGTTGTGTTTTTTTGTTGCAGTGAGGTTAGCTCTGACGAGTAATGCCGATAACATTTATGAACTTATTGATAATTTAAAATAGAAAATAGAAGTAATAAAAAATTAGTATAACGGCTTTTGGCTGTTTGTCTTTCATGAATCATCTGAGATTGCAATTGATAATTTAAAATAGAAAATAGAAGTAATAAAAAATTAGTATAACGGCTTTTGGCTGTTTGTCTTTCATGAATCATCTGAGATCTGCGGAGCACTGACAGAAGGAAGAACTATAAATTAAAACTGTGTGCCGAACTGGGACTCGAAATAAAAACCACATATTCCGGGGAGGGGGGTGGAATTTTCTCCTACTATCTAAGCCGTTCACTAATAAATGACGGCCAAGTCTCAAAGTTTCATTTCGGCCAGTACCTCACTTCTACTTTCCTAAATTTAAGAGAACTTCTCCTGCGTATCTGCACGACCAGCAGTCCTGGACAAAAATAGCTTAGTCACAGCCTCAGGATCTTTTTCCGGAATGAATATTTCAGTCTGCAGTGGAGTGGGCGTTGTTGTGTAACTTCAAGGCAGTCGTAAACTGTGGGTGGGAATGGGACTCGGACACACAACGCAGTCCTTCACAGGCGATGATCTAACATACAGAGCTGTCCAAGCAGTTACAATACCATCAGTGTCTGTCTCTCGTCTTCCAAACATCCTCCCAGGAGTACTAGCACATCCAGGTGTACAGGATAGCCCCTGCAGGATCTGGTAAGAGGCACAGCCACAGCTGAGAATATGCGTTGCACATTGCTGAATAGCTCAGTCGTTAAGAGGATTTCCCAAGGTTCTCTGTCAGTCTACCCCTCACACGCACAGACCTCCCTCTTCAACAAATTGCACCTGAATGTGCAGCCTGACAGGCGCACATAACACTCAATCCGGAACTGTGCGTGAAATGAACTCTGCCCATAGCTACTGTAGCACGGGAAAACAACCTTCTCCTTCTGGGGTACTCGCTATGTTAGTTGCTTTCGTATTATGATGCAAGAGGATAGTCAGTATGATGTACTGTACCTCCATCCTGAACACGACCAAGTTTTCCTTGCGTTGTATTTACGAAATATGTTTGACAAAAATGGTTCAAATGGCTCTGAGCACTATGGGACTTAACTTCTGAGGTCATCAGTCCCCTGGAACTTAGAACTACTTAAACCTAACTAACCTAAGGACATCACACACATCCACGCCCGAGGCAGGATTCGAACCTGCGACCGTAGCGGTCACGCGGTTCCAGACTGTAGAGCCTAGAACAGCTCGGCCACTGCGACCGGTTAAGTTTGACACTCAGCATAAAAGTAGCAGGAAGTACCACAGAAAGCAGCTGCTATATTAAGGTGGCAGCAACTTCCTTTTCACAGAGCAAATAGACTACAGCAAAAACAGTGTTAACAACACAGTGAGTAACAACTAACAATCATTTATTAAAATGTAATGCAGCTACTCAACTTCAGTGTGGTGATGATGTGGTAACATGGCACTGAGGTAAAGTTTCTGAATACTGGTCTAAACCTGTGTCAGCGAACGGTGATTAACTAGTCTGTTAGTAGTTCCAGTCTGGTTCTGCTGTCAGTTACAGTATCTACGTCTTTAAAAGTACTTGCGAATTAAAACAATCTGACTTATGTAATACAGAGTCAAAGGAAAACTTTACTAAGTATTTACAAATTTGTTAAGAAATGTAGCGCTTAAGTGCACTAGTATGACATCAAGTGTCCATTTACAACGCACTAGTATGTGAGATCAAGTGTCCATTTATATAACGCTCATTTCCATAGTTATAAATAATAATATGCATTGTTACACAAAGCGTAGTGTAGCTATATCATCAGTATAAAACTGAAAGTAATGGGTGAAAAAGGCAAGGATAAAATCATTGTTGAGGTAAAGTTACAGTCTGGATGGTCTGCAAATCGAGGACTATATTTTTAAGTCATGTTATCTTGAATATTTTTTGAACATCACTACGTATGTCTGGTGAGCAAGATGTATGAAACAGGCGAAATACCCTCAGACTTCAAGAAGAATATAATAATTCCAATCCCAAAGAAAGCAGGTGTTGACAGATGTGAAAATTACCGAACTATCAGTTTAATAAGTCACAGCTGCAAAATACTAACACGAATTCTTTACAGACGAATGGAAAAACTAGTAGAAGCCAACCTCGGGGAAGATCAGTTTGGATTCCGTAGAAACACTGGAACACGTGAGGCAATACTGACCTTACGACTTATCTTAGAAGAAAGATTAAGGAAAGGCAAACCTACGTTTCTAGCATTTGTAGACTTAGAGAAAGCTTTTGACAATGTTGACTGGAATACTCTCTTTCAAATTCTAAAGGTGGTAGGGGTAAAATACAGGGAGCGAAAGGCTATTTACAATTTGTACAGAAGCCAGATGGCAGTTGTAAGAGTCGAGGGACATGAAAGGGAGGCAGTGGTTGGGAAGGGAGTAAGACAGGGTTGTAGCCTCTCCCCGATGTTGTTCAATCTGTATATTGAGCAAGCAGTAAAGGAAACAAAAGAAAAATTCGGAGTAGGTATTAAAATTCATGGAGAAGAATTAAAAACTTTGAGGTTCGCCGATGACATTGTAATTCTGTCAGAGACAGCAAAGGACTTGGAAGAGCAGTTGAATGGAATGGACAGTGTCTTGAAAGGAGGATATAAGATGAACATCAACAAAAGCAAAACAAGGATAATGGAATGTAGTCTAATTAAGTCGGGTGATGCTGAGGGAATTAGATTAGGAAATGAGGCACTTAAAGTAGTAAAGGAGTTTTGCTATTTGGGGAGCAAAATAACTGATGATGGTCGAAGTAGAGAGGATATAAAATGTAGGCTGGCAATGGCAAGTAAAGTGTTTCTGAAGAAGAGAAATTTGTTAACATCCAGTATTGATTTAAGTGTCAGGATGTCATTTCTGAAAGTATTCGTATGGAGTGTAGCGATGTATGGAAGTGAAACATGGATGATAAATAGTTTGGACAAGAAGAGAATAGAAGCTTTCGAAATGTGGTGCTACAGAAGAATGCTGAAGATTAGATGGGTAGATCACATAACTAATGAGGAAGTATTGAATAGGATTGGGGAGAAGAGAAGTTTGTGACAGAACTTGACCAGAAGAAGGGATCGGTTGGTGGGACATGTTCTGAGGCATCAAGGGATCACCAATTTAGTATTGGAGGGCAGCGTGGAGGGTAAAAATCGTAGAGGGAGACCAAGAGATGAATACACTAAGCAGATTCAGAAGGATGTAGGTTGCAGTAGGTACTGGGAGATGAAAAAGCTTGCACAGGATAGAGTAGCATGGAGAGCTGCATCAAACCAGTCTCAGGACTGAAGACCACAACAACAACAACGTATGTCTGAAGCAGACATGAAATGCTTTTAATAACAATGATGCCATCTGCTTCTATCTCTTCTATCTTCTGTCTCCTGAGGGCTATTTTGGAACTGTCAGTGGCGATCGAAAAGTTCTTAGTAGGATCAGGGTGCGATAATATCAGTGCATTCAAGAGTGCATCCTTAAAATTCAAGAATTCGGAAAGAGCTTGTTCATTCCATGTCCAGATAGTATTTTTGCCAATTAACTGACATAATTTCGGCGTATCTGGTGCAGAATAATGAGGCGACGGAAAAAGTTGATCAGCCCTAGGAAGCTATGAAGTTTCTTTTTTGAAGGTGGACTCATAATATCTCGAATTGCTTGAAGTTTTTCTGGATCGGGCGCTATGCCATCGGCAGAAATGACATGACCTATAAATTTAATAGAAGTGTTACCAAAGTGGGATTTACTAAGATTAATTGTGAGGCCTTGCTGAAGAAATGTCTGAAGTAAAGCTTGAAGAGTATTGTTATGGTCAGTCTAAGTGGGTTCCGCAGTTAAAATCTCGCAATATACGTGGTTATTCTGTCTTTCAATTCAGTCAATATTACTGTGTTCATACCTCGTCTGAATGCAGCAGAAGATATTGTCGAACCAAATGACAGTTTACAAAACTGACAGCAGTTGGCAAAACAGAGAAATGCCATGTATTTTCTACAGTTCGGCTGAAGTTCAATCTGTCAAAAACCCCATTGTAGATCTAGCATTGAATAAACGGATGTATCATGAAATTTCTGTAAAAGTTCGTCTGAAGTCTGTGGTCGATCAGTTTCCGTTACTATAATGTCGTTGATCTGGTGTGAATCGAGAACAAGGCGTAATGATCCATCCTTTTTAATAAGAATGTGCAGTGGACTTATGTACAGAATAAAAGCTGTATCTGTAATCCCTTGGTGGAGCATGGCTCGAAGTTCCAGTTTGTTGGTAATAGGTCTGTTAGGTGGTAACGAGAATGGAAATGGTTGTACCCCGTCTAAGGGATGCACATCTGTTTTGTTATTGCGGAGTACCTTAAACTTACCTACTGACAAGAAATACTTATAATGGAAATCATTTGTTTCTGCAGTTTCTTTGCACATTTATGCAGTTTCTTTGTACTCTTCTTAATTTTCCTTATGCCAGATTTGATTACGGCAGAATCAGTATCATATTCTAGTTGTTCAAGTCTACCGGTGACAGTTTGCATTTCTTCCTGATGTGTTTCGTGTTGACTCAAACGATTTTCTGCTTGTGTTTTATGCTCTGTAAAATCGCTTTGAAGCTGTGTCTTCGCGTCATGTACGGTTTTAAAGTCACCGAAAACTTTACTGTAGCAACTGTCTATGAATTTTTCTCGTGAACGAGAATTTGGTGTATCTATTCGATCTTTTGTTGGTGAATGGTTTCATTTTGCGCTTGGATTGCAAGTGTAACTTGATATTGAAATTGATTACATGTCTATAAGGGCTAGTTGAGGCGTTCATTAAACCGCGTATCTTGTTGTTCAAAACATTTGTTAATTTGCGTTTCTTGTTGTTCAAAACATTCGTTAATTTGTTATTCTATATTGGGTGCCAGTTCCTCTTCTTTATGTGAAAGTTTATTAAACAATTGTGTCACTGATTTGAGTAAAACGTTTGTCTTTTTTCTGCTGTAACTTTTTATTGCCCTCGATGATTTGTTGAATCATCATCATAATGGCATTATTCGATAACTGACCATCAGTATTTAAAGAATTTGGCGTAATATGTTCAACAGTGTCAGCATTTGACATGTCTGTTGAGGTTTGGGTATTGTTAGTTTGATTGGATTCTAAAGGTAAGCGATCAGAGTGCAAATTTTGTACATGGGAAGTATGTGTATCAGCTTCATCCTCATTTGTGGAATGTGCCGTCTGATTAATGGTGATATCGGTAGGTAAAGAAAATTCAAGGCAGTTTGACTGTCATGTGATTCACTTTCGTCAATGGAGAATTGTTAGAATTGGTATTCCTTGCAACAGAGTTACTTAGCAAATGCGTATTTTCGGCATTGTCCATGACTGAGCTACGCATAGCACTAGTAATCGTTTTACGCGCATGATGCACAAATACAACGAAAGAAAAACAGAAAAGAGATAAAGAGCATTTTTGCCGTTGATCTGTTAGAAATAATTGACACAGAACAGTAAATGCGCAGCGCAAAATTACTAACTACACTTAACTAAGTAAGGAAGAGCAGGCCGTAAGCCTGACAATATTATTTCAAAAGATTCCAAAAATAATTTCCATCTGTTCAAAGTTGTGACCAAGTGAAACTTAACTGACAGTAGTCTGAATCACGACTGTTAGAATGGAACGGCATGTGCACGTGGATTTTAGCTCTTCGCTATGCGCTTTGCCCTGTACTGAACTTCTTTAAACCAAACCAAAACTGCATGAATTTACGTAACACAAAAACTGAATCTAGTGCAAACACTATTAAACTGAAATTGACCCTGGTAATAAAAAATCCTTGATCAATTTGAAAATAATGGCCCCAGTACTTAATGTATGATAGCCACGTAAATAATAAAATTTATTACATTTATCTGTTCAATGCTAACGCTCTTCGCACTGCTCTCTGTTAGTACTTTAAATTGTATAGTTAGCAAACAGCTACTGTGCACGGCTGTTGCTTAACATACATTTAAAAAAAATCGAATATGACTGAGACAATAACTACTTGAGAAAAATAATAAAAAATGACATGGGTGGGAACTGGTACTAACTTGGGTGAGTAACAATATGATACTAACTTTAAAACTTGTATTTTGACTTTTTGGAAATAATAATGGTCACAATTAACACTCTTAATAAACTGATTATACATTAACGATTAGCTTTACAAAATCATTGGGTTGTGACTCAATCATTTATGAAACGCGCATTGCATCAGTAACAAAACAACTTTCTTTACCTCAGTTATTTCCAACTTCTGTTGAGATTCCTTTTACAGTTAGCAAATATCATATGATATTGTAAATAAAAAAAATCATTACTACCCGTAGCGAGTAAGTATATATCCAGCACACATCAGATACAACACGACTTTACGCTTGAGAGTCCTCAATACTTCTCTCGATCTAAAGTTACTCTAACACATCACCCATAACACCTTCAATCAGTGATCGCTGTTGAGCAGCGACGCTACTACACAATCGATACTACATTTGACCATCTCTCGTTCGATATGTTATTTTTTCACAACACGGGAATTAATTTACTCTGTGCATATGCCTTTCAAGTCGTCTTCTGAAATCCCGGAGGTTTTTTTGTGAATAGCCCTGCACTGTGCTCCATGGACATCGAAAACCGGCATTTCAGTGGACTGTTCCCTCAAAAAAATATGATATATATCCTAGTTTTGTTACACATACTACTTCATCAATAAAGACACAAGCTGAATAGATGATACCATCGACAGTTGCTTTATCCTTAAATGTTCTTTCATTACAGGTTCGTTACTATCACTGGACAAGACAAAATGTCACCTCGACGGGAAGGCGTATGAAGATGGGGCATGGAATGATAGATCAACGTCTGAATGCACGCCAGGGTGTGTCTGCCAAAGCCATGAAGAAGGACCCTGGAAGTTAGTACTCGCATTCTGCCCTGTAATAACAGTTCTAGAACTGTAGTCACTGCATGCAGAAACTGCGTCAGTACTTGCAGAAGACTATTTCTCTGGTAGTCTAAGACAGAAAAGGGGGAAAGTTACTCAAGTACGAGCACATTAAAATACTGCTGTCTCAAACAACAAGTTTAAATTTTAGATTTGTGTCGTCTTTTAATCAGATGAAGTAAAATACACTGTAGTATACTTAGTGCTAAGAAAAACTGTGTTGTATTTGTCTGTGCATGATTAGAGGGCAATAGATTAATTATCTCAATACCCGTTTGAGAAGGGAATTAATGTTCAGAGAGATGAGAGAAAAACCTCTACGATTTGCCGGTTGCATTCTTATTTTTTCGAGGCGGCAAAGCAATTGAAAAATCAGTTTAAGGGAAAAGATTTTTTGCTGAGAAGAGGAAAGGGGTTCTGGCATGAATATCAACAAACGTAAAGGAAGTTTGATTAAATGTACTCAATGTTAATCAGTGATGCTATGCAGGTGCATTAGGAAACGAGACACTCAAGTTATTGCTATTTCGGCAGCAAAATACACATACCAAAAAAAGCTTTGCATCACCTCGGTTCCCTGAGTTCCGGAACCTGTACAGAAAATTGGAATACAGATCAACATAAACATCACTTCCGCTCTTTCACTGATCATGAAAGTCACACATTCGATGTTGTAACACCGTACAGCGAGACCTTCAGAGGTAGTGACCTAGACTGCTGTACACATCGGTACCTCTAATACCCAGTACCACGTCGTCTTGCTAGGCCAATATGTTCATTTTATGGATCATATTCTCGTAATCATTCTCGATTTTCGTTTACTCCGGGCGTTCAACAAGGCATGGTCATGTTGCGGTTGATGTGATTTTCTCATTCTGTAGCTTAAGAAGTGGTTTAGGCAGCCACTCGCAAAGGATCCTAAATGTATAGTAATGTGGAGTCAGAAGGACGTCGCAGCACTTTTTTTTTCATAAGGTTCACTGGCAGAAAATGAAAATCAAGTGTTCGATCTTTCGGAAATGACACTAACCCAATGATTCAGTCAGTGTACGTCCCGGGGAAACGATGAAATTTACAGAATGGATATTTAAGGAAACATCAACGGAATAGATCTTGTCCTTCACTTATCAAATTGGCCTATCAGGTTTTGCCTTAGTTCGATTCTGCAGCGTTCCTGGGCTATTCTGGGTGTAAAACTAGCAGCTGCTGTAAAACGATTCTCTCTCAATTTTGTACGTCTTCTTTCTGCTCGAAATCCTCTCGTTTACATTGTGAACAAGTAGTTTCTTAGGAAATGCATAACAATGAAATGTTGAAAAAATAACGCAATTTATTCGAAACAGAAGCTTTAAACAAATCTGACTACATGTCGATCTTTTTCTTTTTCTGCAGGGGAGATGCGCATTGGGCTTGTTTACCCCCTGGTTTCGTTCAGTACCTGTTGCCTGAAGGAAAGGAATCCGTCTGTTATCCGAGCTTCAGAGTTGATCAGGACTGTTTTGCTGGAATTATCTGTGGTAAGTAGGAATAAATAATCTGAACGGTTTGAAAGGTGACGTTTTTTAAAGTCCATTTCGGCTTAATTTTGATGGGTGAAGACTGACGAGAAAGGTATGGTTCCTCGTAAAAATACTCTTTATAATGTCAAGATTGTTGATATGGCCATTGTGCGCACTAGGTATATAAACGACTTTTCTTGCTATAGTCTTTATTTATTTATGTTCCAAATGCGTTTTTACATTAATAAATTTCTATATGTAGTTTTCCTTATTCCGTCCGAAATCTGAGTTTCCTCTGATTTGGAGGATGGTTACCGTTGGGTTCCCCAGTTTCAGGAACGTTAGCAAATATTTTCGTAAACCATGTTGAACAGCTCAGTTTTACAAAACTAATTGCAAAGGAATGCAACCGAATTTTCTGGGTTCAGATATATGAGTGACTTCCACTGGTTATTAGATGAAGCATATCAAAAATTGATAAACGTCTCGTTGCTATCGCCAAGGTACTTAAAAGATAAAATTCAAGGTAGGAAAAGGATATAATACCATATTAAATTTTTAGATATAACAGTCAAAAAAGAAACACGTAGCACATATTTGAAATTAATCATAATCCACAACAACTGATACATTCATACATCAAGCCTTTAACCACCCAACTTCACAAAAACAGCACTTCGACACATGGTCCATTGACTTAACAACGAAAACTACCAAAATGCATTAGGCATAACGCAGACAGCCACAACGAATGGGTCCAATTAAAATAAAAATAGTAACAGTAAACACAAAACCACCAAAAACAACACAACATACCCCAACACAAATACACTCATCCAATACCATAAGAACATAGAATATACAGGAGAATATAAGCGAAAGCACACGATAGGAACAATGAGGTGATGGCTTGAGGAGTATCTATGTAGACATAGATGTAGATGCAGAAACACAAACGCAAACACGAAATCACCAACAATTTCAAGAGGCGAAGCATGGGCATTACATACACATCAGCCAATTGTGTGCAATAATGCATCCCAAAACTAATCAAAGACGCAGACATGAAGCAAAATGCAGGTGTATATCAATTACAGTGTAACTTATATGATGGCAGATACGTCGGGCAAAGAGATAGAACGTTCGATGGTCGACAAAAAAGAATGTATGAGTGTCTGTAAGTAAGGGACAAATTACTTCACATTTGCAGAGCATCTCAGACAATACAACCACAAGGCAAACTCTAGAGAAAAAGAGAAAAATAATCGGAATAAGGAATAGCATATACAAAAAACGAAAGTCGAAAAGAAATCACTTTTGAAACATCAAGTATATATGACAAATGATTCACTAGTCGCATTAATACATAAAATAGTAGGATAATACATCTACGTCTACATACACACTCAGAAAGCAACGGTACGGTGCGTAACGGAGGGCACCCTATAACATTACCAGTCATTTCCTGTTCCACTCGCAAGTAGAGCGTGGGAAAAGCGAGCGACTGTATGTCTCCGTATGAGACATAATTTCTCGTATTTTATCTTCGTGGTCCTTATGCCTAATGTATGTCCGTGGCAGCAGAATCATTATGCAGAAAGTTTCAAAAGTTAGCTCTCTAAATTTTCTCAGTACTGTTCCTCGAACAGGACGTCGCTTTCCCTCGAGGGTTTCCCACTCGAGTTCCCGAAGCATCTCCGTAACATTTACATGTTGTTAGAACCTACCGTTACCAAATATAGCAGCCCGTGTCTGAATTGCCTCGATGTTTTCCTTCAATCCGACCTCGTGCTGATCCCAAATACTCGAGCAGTACATAAGAACAGCGTCCTATATGCCGTCTCCTTTACAGATGAACCACACTTCCCCAAAATTCTCCCAATTAACTGAAGTCGACCATTCGCCTTCCCTACCATAGTCCTCACATGCTCGTTTAATTTTATAACGCTTGCAACGTTACGCCCAGATATTTAAACTATGTGACTGTAGTAAGCTGGACGCTACAAATGCTGTATCCGAAGATTATAGATTCCTACTCATCCGCCTTAACTTACATTTGTCTACATTTAGAGCTAGCTGCCATTCATTACACCTGCTAGATATTTTGTCTAAGTCATCTGGTATTCTGCTACAGTCATTCAACTCCGACACCTTCTCGTACACCACATCATCATCAGCAAACAACGGCAAATTGCTGTCCACTCTGTTCCCTAGGTCATTTTGTGTTTAGAAAATAATAGCGGTCGTATCACATTTCCGTGGGGCGCTAGTGACTTTAGCCTTGTCTCTGATGAATACTGGCTGTCGAGGACAACATACTGGGTTCTAATATTTGAGAAGTCTTGGTGCCTCTCACGTATTTCGGAAACTGTTCCACATGTTCCTACCTTCGTTAACAGTCTACAGTGGACACCATCTCAAAGAATTTCCGGAAGTCTAGAAATATGGACTTGGCATGTTGCCATTCATCCACAGTTCACGGTACCTAGTGTGAAAAAAGGGTATTCTGAGTTTCGCACTAGCGATGCTTTCTAAAAGCTTACTGATTTGCTGACATAAGCCTCTCGGTCTCAAGAAAGTTTACTATATCCGAAATGAGAACATGTTCAAGTATTCCGCACTAGACCGACGTCAACAATATTGGTCTGTAATTTTGCGGGTCCCTACTTTTCTCCTTCTTACGCGCCATTCGCTTGGAACTTTCCGCTGGGCGAGAGATTCGCTATAGATGCGACCTAAGTAAGGCGTCAGTGCCTTAGAGCATTCTCTGTAAAACTGAACTGGGATTCGCTTGGAACTTTCAGCTGGGCGAGAGAGTCGCTGTAGATGCGAGCTAAGTAAGGCGTCAGTGCCTTAGAGCATTCTCTGTAAAACTGAACTGGGGTTCCATACGGACCTTTTGACTTACTTGTTTTCAAATCTCTCAGTTGTTTCTTTACGTCAGAGATGGTTATTACTATGTCGTTCATACGGGCATCCGATCGATGGTCGAACGACGTTACGTTTATACGATTCTCCTGCTTGAAAGATTTTTTAAACGCGAAATTTAAAACTTTCGCTCTCCTTTTTCTGTCTTCAGCTGCCTCACCGCACTTGTCAACGAGTGACTCAATGGAAGCCTTAGCACCGCTGAGCGGTTTTGCATAGGAGCAGAATTTTCTCGAGTTCTCGCGCAGATCTTTCACTAAGGCATGACGGTGGTAGTTGATGTATGCTTCGCGCGCAGATTTTTCACAGACGCACGAATCTCTACTAACCTTTGCCTGTCGTCATGTGCGAGTTCTCTTTTGAACTAAGAGTGCAACATCCTTTGCCTCCTCGGAATTTTCAATATTTCGTTTTTAAAACACGGTTGGTCTTTTCTGTCCTCAATCCACCTACTGTGCAAATAAGTCCTCTATGTCCATCCTACTGAAAGTAAGTGCTGCCAGTTCAGTGTCTAAGGGAGATGCTGATAACTGATTATCTGCTCTTTCTAGCAGCAACACTCTCCTAACCTTCTTGATTGCTTTCTTTATTAGCTTTCGTAACCACAGCTGTTACAATAATGTCATGATCACTAGTCCCAGTTTCTATACTGACGCTGTCGTGAATGTCCGGCCTGTTTGTAGCTACAAGGTCTAAGATATTTCCACTCTGTGTGGGCTGACGAACTAGCTACCCAAGTTTTCAGAAAAGTGTTGAAAAGTACTTCGGAAGCCCACCTGTCTGCAATGTATCCCTAGACGTTGCAGTTTATATTCGATAGGTTAAAGTCGCCTCCCACTAGTGTTGTATGATGTGGGTATTTATACGCTATTGGATATAGATTTCCTTTGAATGAATCTTGAACTGCCACAGCGGAACATGGTGCCCGGTAAAAACATCCACCGCTTAAATTGGTTTCACCTAGACCTGTTATACGCGACCAGGTAACTTCACTGCCACACTCGGCTTCGACGTCAAAGAGACAATATTTTCGTAAACTGCAATGAACACTTCCCCTATTGTGGCGTCTAACCTTTCTTTCCGACATACGTTTCGTGACCCGCTAAATATCTAAGAACTTACTGCTTCGGGTTTCAGCCAGTTCTCGGTCCCGAAAATAATTGAAGCGTGAGAACTTTCCTCGACGGCAGTAAATCCGGGAGCTTTGATACGAATACTTGGACAGTTTACTGATAAAGTTTGACAGTCGAAGTATTTTTACTCTGCACGTAGTCTGAATTCCCTTTCTGCGTATCGACTGGCGAGATTTCGTCGCAGTTCCTCAAACTTCCGCCGGCCTAAAAATACCTTCATGTGCACTCCACAAATACTCTGCTACCCGAGTAGCTGCTTCCTTTGTGTAGTGCATCCGTTACCTCTCTAGGGGAGTCCTCCAAATTACCACCCGATGACACAGGTCTAGAAATCAATGAGCATATGATCGTCAGAACAGTTCTGCACAATCCCCTTCCACTTACGTTTCCCGTAAATCCCCCCCCCCCCCCACCCATATAACCTCTAAACGAAAAATCCAAAAGCCGAACACCAGAACGTTTTATCCACTGCCTGACAGCTGTTCGTTCCACATTCAAGGACCTGCAGTACCCTCTCCGATTAACCAAAAACCCACCACACAAAATGCCTTAACATAATGAAAACATCGCTGAAAGAAATGCACACACACTTATACATCATCGAGAGAGAGAGAGAGAGAGGGAGAGAGAGAGATAGTGGTAGGTTCAAATGTCTCTGAGCACTATGGGACAACACATCTGAGGTCATCAGTTCCCTAGAACTTAGAACTACTTAAACCTACCTTAACCTAAGGACATCACATAAATCCATGCCCGAGGTGGGATTCGAACCTGCGACCGTAGCAGCAGCGCGGTTCCGGACTGAAGCGCCTAGAACCGCTCGGCCACAGCGGCCGGCATAGTGGTACGTGCTGTATGCTTCGCGCATAGATATTTTCACAGACGCACGAACCTCTATACAGAGTGGTCCATTGATCGTGACCACGAAATAAGCGTCAAACGAAAAAAACTACAAAGAACGAAACTTGTCTAGCTTGAAGGGGGAAACCAGATGGCGTTATGGTTGGCCCGCTAGATGGCGTTGCCATAGGTCAAACGGATATCAACTGCGTTTTTTTTAAAATAGGAATCCTCATTTTTATTACATATTCGTGCAGTACATAAAGAAATATGAATTTTTTAGTTGGACCACTTTTTTCGCTTTGTGATAGATGGCGCTGTAACAGTCACAAATATATGGCTCACAATTTTAGACGAACAGTTGGTAACAGGTAGTTTTTTTAAAAATTACAACACAGGACGTAGGTACCTTTGAACATTTTATTTAGGTTGTTCCAATGTGATAAATGTACCTTTGTGAACTTATCATTTCTCAGAACGTATGCTGTTACAGCGCGATTACATGTAAATACCACATTAATGCAATAAATGCTCAAAATGATGTCCGTCAACCTCACTGCATCTGGAAATACGTCTAACGACATTCATCTCAACAGCGAGTAGTTCGCCTTCCGTAACGTTCGCACATGCATTGACAATGCGCTGACGCATTTTGTCAGGCGTTGTCGGTGGATCACGATAGCAAATATCCTTCAACTTTCCCCACAGAAAGAAATCGGGGGACGTCATATCCGGTGAACGTGCGGTGCTTCGACGACCAATCCACCTGTCAAGAAATATGCTATTCAGTACCGCTTCAACCGCACGCAAGCTATGTGCCGGACATCCATCATGTTGGAAGTACATCGCCATTACGTCATGCAGTGAAACATCTTGTAATAACAGCGGTAGAACATTACGTAGGCAATTAGCATACATTGCACCATTTAGATTGCCATCGATAAAATGGGGGCCAATTATCCTTCCTCCCATAATGCCGCACCACACATTAACCCGCCAAGGTCGCTGATGTTCCACTTGTCGCAGCCATCGTGGATTTTCCGTTGCCCAATAGTGCATATTATGCCGGTTTACCTTACCGCTGTTGGTGAATGACGCTTCGTCGTTAAATAGAACGTGTGCTAAAAATCTGTCATCGTCCCGTAATTCTCTTGTGACCAGTGGCAGAAGTGTACACGACGTTCAAAGTCGTCGCTATGCAATTCCTGGTGCCTAGAAACATGGTACGGGTGCAATCGATGTTGATGTAGCATTCTCCCAACACCGACGTTTTTGAGATTCCCGATTCTCGCGCAATTTGTCTGCTACTGATGTGCGGATTAGCCGCGACAGTAGCTAAAACACCTACCTGGGCATCATCATTTTATGCAGGTCGTGGGTGACGTTTCACATGTGGCTGAACACTTCCCGTTTCCTTAACTATCCGGCGAAAGGTCCGGACACTTGGATGATGTCATCCAGGATACGGAGCAGCATACATATCACACGCCCGTATGATTGAAAGTGTTTCCTGTTCTGTAAGTTATGCATAAAAGAAACTGCTTTATTCCAGAATAAATCCACTGGACGTGTCTTAACCTAAGTTGTGAAACGCGTTTGTGACATAAATAAATAGTGCTTCCAATAAGAAAAAGGTGTTTCAGTTTATCAAAAGAATCTTTGAAACGCCATTAATTAGCTATTTCAGGCACTTAATGGGTACTGGATTAAATGGTGAGTATTTCGCCACTCTCGGTGCATACGTAGATCTCCTCAGATATCTTAGAAACTAGACTGAGGAATCAGCTCCACATCAATTAGAAAAATCGTAGTGTGGCTTTTCCGCAGACAGATGACCCAGTATCTCATCTTCACTCATAGGATGGCCACCAAAAATTTCCGTAGAGAAAAACATCTTCCAAACTTCGATTTTGAACATGAAGTATGCATTATTCCGGGTCTCATGAGCTGAATTCCGTAAGTCCATAGTTGAAAGCCTAGTTAGGATGGTTTTTTGTAGATCCACCAGGAAGCTGTACGGAAATAGCAGGAATTACGACAGAATAGAATATCTCAGATTGCTGAATTCACCAATAGACAAGGAGACCAGTAAAATTTTTGTAACATGTCTTGGTCCGATAATTGAGGCTTGTAGCAACAAAAATAAAAAAAAAACGCTGTCCACTTAATGTAGCATACATTAAACACTAAAGAACGGAAATAATGAAAATTTCAATGTATACCATCCCATGCTGGATGTACTGAAATTCATTTATTGCAGTTTAACGCATTACATAGTAACTCTTCGAATTACTGTAAAGAGCTAATTTTTTAATTTTCTGCTTGTCTGCGAAAAAATACGACTCAGAAACATTGTTGACGCAATGGTGAGTTGCTCCTCTTAGGACGCATCAATATAGTCTGTGTAAATCATACTAACGAGACCACAGAAAGACTGACCATGAACGCTGCTTCATCGCAGCAGGCAATCCGTCGAACACTGACACACTGCCGTGAAAAATTATGTCAGTCAGAGTCAGTTTATTAGTATGACTTCAAAATATATACATGCCTCGGTAAAATAAATTGTGATGACAACGAATTCGAAACTTTTATCAAAGACCTATCACAGTGGGTCAGAGGACACACTTCACATCTAGAAAATTGGTACCCTTCATCAAAACTATTTATGACACTATCTCACAGTTATAAAACAAATGAGACTGGGCCAGTGCTTGTGAACAGAAAGAATATCCCAAAAGAATTCTATAAATTAAAATTAAAGAGGAAGAATACAGAATGAGGAGCTGCAGTCGAATACTAGCTGTAAAATGGAAATATTGTTGACGCAATGGGGATGAGCGAGATGTTCATATTATGACGACAAAACAGGGAACAATAGAAATGACTACTCAAGGATCCAATCGTATATCGAAACCAAGTTGTGTTATTGAGCACAACAAAAAAATGATTGGAATCAATAAGCAACACCAGTACTAGCATGCTTCCCAATCATGTGAAAATATATGAAAGGATATCGAAAAACTTTGTTTTATCTTTTCGATATTTGTCTTTTCAATTCGTGCAGTTTGTGCAACAGAATAAATAACGAGAGAAAATAGAATTATGTTGATTATAGGATTAAAATAGCCGAATTCTTACTGAAGAATATACCAAAACCAGATTACAAAGGAACAAAGGCAGGTATCACACGGAGATGTGCCGGAGATACAGCATGCGAAATGCTGGGCTAGTTTTCTTAAGCGTGTTGACTTAGCAGCATCAAAATCAAGGCCATCAAGACTCTGTAAAGTTTTCACATAAAATATAAAGAAACCTAGTGAAACAACGTGGGAGTTCAAGGGAGATGCAGGGTTCCATTACATGTACCATACACTTCGAACCATATCACGCCTTTGAAGACTACTGATTTGCGTTGTTGAATTTTGTTAAAGTGCTAATTATGTGAATTCTGAATGTATTCGGGAACTTGAGATAATGGTATTGGTTTATTACTATTATTATTCACATATGGGCCCAATAGCAATCCACCAATATCACTTTTGATGGTTGGCCTTCCTTTGTGTCCAAATTTGTTTCGTCCTCTCAGAATGAAGTCTCTTTCTGTCATCAGACCACGACGTACCAGTCCGTTTTCTAATTTCCCTCTGACCAACTTTTCAAGCAGTTGGTTTATATTACATTGTACTGATTGATAATAAATCCTTTGTAGTATTTTTAACACAATTGTTACTTGAATTTGTAACCACTTATTAAATATTTCACAAAACTAAACCAGTTGGATCTTACACATTTAATTACAGTCCGTAAGTCTCACGGAATTGGTACAATGTCGGACCGATTTTTCGAACCGTGGAATGCCTCGAAGGCCTGGCAATCATGTTTAAATTTTGGGCCCAGGTCGGTGGAACTTAAATCGTAGTTTAAGAGGTTAAACACACGGCAGCGCCCATGTCAGCTGGAATACCACAAATAGGGCCGCTTGGCCGAGCAGATGACTGCACGTTGCGGACATCGATTTCAGGTATGTTCGCCACTGCCATCGGAACAGCACTGAAGCTTCTTCGATGTGTGCAAGCTACATCTCAACACTGAAGAGCGAGGTCAATTCTGACCCGCCCTATTAATATTACAAAAGAGTTCATCCGACACTGAGACCTGAGTAGATTAAGCGATGTAATGTACTTACATCTCTCACAAGATAGTGACCAACCAGACTCCCTCGAACTCTGCTGAGACCTGGAAGCAGAGTCAGAGGACGATGAAACTTTTATACAGTATGGATGAGGAACACTGTGACTGTGATGAATAAAGGTTTCTTCAAATTACTGCAACCAGTCGCCCTTTATTTTGTTCTTTATTTTTTTTTATTATTCAGTTACCAGTTTTGAACCACATAGCGATTCATTATCAGATAGTACATAAACACATCGAAAAAATGTTTGCATCACCCCGGTTCCCAGAGCTCCTGAAATAGAGGTTGTCTGTGGATATTGTGTCACAGACACAGTTCCTTTGACTGTTCAGAGATGTCACTAAACCCGCCCAAAGATGTAAACAACCATTCATGAGCAGCGCCTATTAGATGGAGGGGATCCGACAGCCGACCAGTTCCAGTCATTCCACCAGGAAGGAGGTACACGGATCGCATTGCCTGTAGTTCAATCATGCCTAGACGGTCAGTACCGCGATTCAGTCGCATCCGCATTGTTACTCTGTGCCAGGAAGGACTCTCAACAAGGTAAGTGGCCAGGCGTCTCAGAGTGAACCAAAGCGATGTTGTTCGGACATGGAGATACAGAGACACAGGAACTGTCGATGACATGCCTCGCTCCGGCCCCAAGGGCTACTACTACAGTGGATGACGGCTACTTACGGATTATGACTCGGAGGAACTCTGACAGCAACACCAAAATGTTGAATAATGCTTTTCGTGCAGCCACAGTAAGTCGTGTTACGACTCAAAGTGTGAGCAACAGAGTGCATGATGCGACGTCCATAGCGAGGTTCAAATGGTTCAAATCGCTCTAAGCACTTAACATCTGAGGTCATCAGTCCCCTAGAACTTAGAACTACTTAAACCTAACTAACCAAAGCACATCACACACATCCAGGATTTGAACCTGCGACCGTAGCGGTCGCGCGGTTCCAGACTGAAGCGCCTAGAACCTCTCGGCCACCATGGCTGGCTAGCGAAGTCCATCTTTGCAACCATGATACCTTGCAGCACGCTACAGACGAACCCAACAACATTCCGAATGGCCTGCTGAGTATTGGCATCACGTTCTCTTGACCGATGAGTGTCGCATATGCCTTCAACCAGACAATCGTGGGAGACGTGTTTGAATGCAACCCTGTCACCCTGAAGGCCTTAGACACACCGTCCAGCGAGTGCAGCAGGGTGGAGGTCCCCTGCTGTTCTGGAGTGGCATTAAGTGGGCCGACGTACGCCGCTGGTGGTCATGGAAGGCGCCATAACGCCAGTGTGAATAGTATCCTCTGACCGATAGTGCAACCATATTGGCAGCATATTGGAGAGGCATTCATCTTGATGGTCGACAATTCGCGCCACCCTCGTGCACATCTTTTGAATGGCTTCCTTCAGGATAATGACATCGCTCGACTAGACTGGCCAGCATGTTCTCCAAACATGAATCCTTTCATGCCTGGGATAGATTGAAAAGGACTGTTTATGGACGACGTGACTCGCCAACCACTCGGAGGGGTCTACACCGTATCGCCGTTGAGGTTTTGGACAACCTGGACCAACAGTGCCTTGATGAACTTGTGGATAGTATGCCACGACAAATACAGTGCTGTATCAATACAAGAGGACGTGGTACTGGGTATTAGAGGAGCTGATGTGTACAGCAATCTGGACCACCACCTCTGAAGGTGATCCCCATTACAATTTTCTGTACAGGTTCCAGAACTCTCGTAACCGAGGTGATACAAAACTTTTATTGAGTTGTGTATATTAACTCTCTGCAGCAGTGTGGGAGTCACGTATAGTGATTTGTATCCGTTGGTTGGATGCTGGTGTACATCGTATTCTGGAAAACATGATGAATGTTTTCCAGTAACGTTAACTGTACTGCACTTTACTCACTTTGCCACAAGTAACACGTTGCTGCACACATTTAATACATGTAGCATCTGATGATGAATCGCTAGGCGGTTCAAAACCGCTAATGGAATAATAAAAAAATTAAAGAACAAAATAACAGGCGACTGGTTGCAGTAATTTCAAGAAACCTTTGGAACCGAGGTTGAAAATACCGCTTCAGTTGTAAATCACTTTATTTTCACTTTTAGAAGATGATGAATAGAAATCACGAGTTGCCCACTGCTTGGGACGGTGACTAACAACTTGCTGAAACTTAGTTTAATTTCTAAAAGCATGCTGAGTTGCAGAAGCGAACTCGAATGTGTTTGCAATTTGAAGCACTTCATCAAGACTAGGATCGAACTTCTCCAAAGCTTTAGCTATTACCTCCCTGGCAGTGGCAAAGTGCACAAGCACAACTCGAAGCAATGATTCCGCACGGTACTGGCGACTGAAACTGCAGTTGCGTGTGAGACGGTGCAGGTCGGAAGTCCAAGCAGTGTACAGTTGTCCACAACACTTAAGACACCTTAAACTGTAGGCTAACCGCATTAAGGTGTATCTGCTCATCGCAGTATTTGGTTATCAGAGCACGGAGCTAAACGAAAGATGGTTCACCAGAGGCCAAGAGTCGATGCAGCTTCTGCACGATTTCGTATAACTGATTACGAGAACTCAAAAACCTAGAACTTTGCTGTCCACCTAAAATGCCATAAGGAAAACAGTAGAGTTCAAAACGGTGAAGGTGGACTTCCCAGCTCTCCGCAGACTCGTCGAAGGCAGCGAACGGCGGGGAGGACGTAGCCGTAGCCACGGACTGACTAGGGAGCTACTCCTGAGAGATGAGCAGCAGGGGAACGGCCCGCTGTTCTTTGTGCCGTTGCTCTGAAGCCGCGAACTGTTTCTTTGGAGTGACTGCTCTTGAAACCAAAGTTCCATAAACTTGAGTCCATAATATGGGAACCAGAGTTGAATACGTCGCCATAAACGTGACAGGGTCAGAACTCGTCGCCACTGAAGTCTCCGCACCTGATACAAACGTGTGATCTGTGAATGAAGCCAATGTTTTCTTTAGTGGAGCACTGTATACACACCTGAACACAAACCAGCAAATCATTTTGATAGTGGGGTCGACATCCAAATACGGGCATATGGAATAGGCTCCCAGATACGTGATTGGCTCGAAGACGTCTTAAGTAATAGATCCAGGTGTGATGTCCTCGATGGCGAGTGTTCATCGGAGACCGGGTAACATCAGGAGTGCCCCGTAAAAGTGTGGTAGGACCGTCGCTATTTTCCATGTACATAAATGATCAGGCAGACGGGGTGGGCAGCTATCTGCTGAAGATGCTGTGGTGTACAGGAAGATATCTACGATAAGTGACTGTAGGTTGATACAAGTCGACCTAGAAAAAATTTCAAGTTGCTGTGATGAATGACAGCTGAATCTTAATGTGGAAAAATGTAACTTAACGAGAATAAGTAGGAAAACAAACATGCGATTTTCGGATACAGCATTAGCAGTGTCCTCCTTGACACAGTCACGTCATTTAAACATCTGGGCATAATGCTGTGAAGCAATATGAAATAGAGCAAGCATGTGAGAACTGTGGTGAGGAAGATGAATTGTCAACATCGGTTTATTGGGAGAATTTTAGGAAAGTATGGTTAATCTGTGAAGGAGACCGTGTATAGGATGCTTGTGCGGCCTATTCTTGAGTACTGCTTGAGTGTTTGGGATCCACACCAGGTCAGATTCAAAGAAGACATCAAAGCAGTTAAGAGGCGAGCTGCTAGATCTGTTACCAGTGGGTTCGATCAGCATGCAGGTGTTACGGATATGCTTCAGACGCTCAAGTGGAAATCTCTGGATGGAAAAAGGCATTCATTTCGAAGAACACAACTGAGAAAGTTTAGAGAACCGGCATTTGAAGCTGACTGCCACCAACATACATTGCGCGTAGGGACCACGAAGATAAGATATGAGAAATTACTGCTCATATGGAGACATATAAACAGTCGATTTTGTCTCGTTCTGTCTGCGAGTGGAGCAGGGAATGAAACGACCAATTGTGGTACTGGGTACCCTCCACCACGCACCTACAGTGACTTGCAGAGTATGTGTGTAGATGTAGATATAGATGTACATACCAGCTACTGGCTTAACTCAGACCACGCACTGTGCCATCGCCGCTCGCCTACAACCAAGTCCCTTTTAGCTGAGGTAATATGATACTGTGATTCCAAACAGTTTGCTAGTTTTGTAGCATGCTAAGCATTACACATACACATAGCTCAGAAGCTGAAAAGAATGCTTTTTTACTCCATTCTGTAGTTCTCCTGACAGCCCAGTGTGTAGGTATTTAGTCTGAGTGTACATTACTCAGTCGTGAACATAGTGCTCCACAGCTCCATCACCTTGTCTCTCATTTATCTCCTCTGCATTGCTGGTACGCCTGTAACACCCCCACTAGTTCACCTCCTTCAGTATGCTGATGACACCACTTTCCTCCTCCTTCATCCTATACTTCAGAAACCCCAATGATCCCTCCCGATCTTGGGGTTGTTTTGGAGGAGGAGATCAGACAGCGAGGTCATCGGTCTCATCGGATTAAGGAAGGATGGGGAAGGAAGTCGGCCGTGCCCTTTCAAAGGAATCATCCCGGCATTTGCCTGGAGCGATTTAAGGAAATCACGGAAAACCTGAATCAGGATGGCCGGAAGCGGGATTGAACCGTCGTTCTCCCGAATGCGAGTCCAGTGTGCTAGCCACTGCGCCACCTCGCTCGGTCCCTCCCAATCTACATCAGTTTCCCCCCTGGAGTAACCAACGACTCCTCAAGATCGACCTCTCCAAAACCCAGGCAATAACTGTTGTTGTGGTCTTCAGTCCTGAGACTGGTTTGATGCAGCTCTCCATGCTACTCTATCCTGTGCAAGCTTCTTCATCTCCCAGTACCTACTGCAACCTACATCCTTCTGAATCTGCTTAGTGTATTCATCTCTTGGTCTCCCTCTACGATTTTTACCCTCCACACTGCCCTCCAATGCTAAATTGGTGATCCCTTGATGCCTCAGAACATGTCCTACCAACCGATCCCTTCTTCTAGTCAAGTTGTGCCACAAACTTCTCTTCTCCCCAATCCTATTCAATACCTCCTCATTAGTTACGCGATCTACCCACCTAATCTTCAACATACTTCTGTAGCACCACATTTCGAAAGCTTCCATTCTTTTCTTGTCCAAACTAGTTATTGTCCATGTTTCACTTCCATACATGGCTACGCTCCATACAAATACTTTCAGAAACGACTTCCTGACACTTAAATCTATACTCGATGTTAACAAATTTCTCTTCTTCAGAAACGCTTTCCTTGCCATTCCAGCCTACATTTTATATCCTCTCTACTTCGACCATCATCAGTTATTTTACTCCCTAAATAGCATAACTCCTTTACTACTTTATGTGTCTCATTCCCTAATCTAATTCCCTCAGCATCACCCGATTTAATTTGACTACATTCCATTACCCTTGTTTTGCTTTTGTTGATGTTCATCTTATATCCTCCTTTCAAGACACTTTTCATTCCGTTCAACTGCTCTTCCAAGTCCTTTGCTGTCTCTGACAGAATTACAATGTCATCGGCCAACCTCAAAGTTTTTACTTCTTCTCCGTGAATTTTAATACCTACTCCGAATTTTTCTTTTGTTTCCTTTACTGCTTGCTCAATATACAGATTGAATAACATCGGGGAGAGGCTACAACCCTGTCTCACTCCTTTCCCAACCACTGCTTCCCTTTCATGCCCCTCGACTCTTATAAATGCCATCTGGTTTCTGTACAAATTGAAAATAGCCTTTCGCTCCCTGTATTTTACCCCTGCCACCTTCAGAATTTGAAAGAGAGTATTCCAGTTAACATTGTCAAAAGCTTTCTCTAAGTCTACAAATGCTAGAAATGTCGGTTTGCCTTTTCTTAATCTTTCTTCTAAGATAAGTCGTAAGGTTAATATTGCCTCACATGTTCCAACATTTCTACGGAATACAAACTGATCTTCCCCGAGGTCCGCTTCTACCAGTTTTTCCATTCGTCTGTAAAGAATTCGCGTTAGTATTTTGCAGCTGTGACTTATTAAACAGATAGTTCGGTGATTATCACATCTGTCAACACCTGCTTTCTTTGGGATTGGAATTATTATATTCTTCTTGAAGTCTGAGGGTATTTCGCCTGTCTCGTACATCTTGCTCACCAGATGGTAGAGTTTTGTCATGACTGGCTCTCCGAAGGCCATCAGTAGTTGTAATGGAATGTTGTCTACTCCCGGGGCCTTGTTTCGACTCACGTTTTTCAGTGCTCTGTCAGACTCTTCACGCTGTAGCTTATCTCCCATTTCGTCCTCATCTACATCCTCTTCCATTTCCATAATATTGTCCTCAAGTACATCGCCCTTGTATAAACCCTCTATATACTCCTTCCACCTTTCTGCCTTCCCTTCTTTGCTTACAAGGGAACCTCCCCATCGCACCCACCCTAAGATTTAGTTATAAGTTGGCACAGTGGATAGGCCTTCAAAAACTGAACACAGATCAATCGAGAAAACAGGAAGAAGTTGTGTGGAACTATTGAAAAAATAAGCAAAATATACAAACTGAGTAGTCCATGACAACATAGGCAACATCAAGGATACTGTGACCGCAGGAGCGCCGTGGTCTCGTGGTAGCGTGAGCAGCTGCGGAACGAAAGGTCCTTGGATAAATTTTCCATCGAGTGAAAAGTTTAACTTTTTATTTTCAGTTTATGTGACAAACTCTTCTGTTTTCATCACTTTTTTGGGAGTGATTATCACATCCACAAGAAAACCTAAATCGGGTAAGGTAGAAGAATCTTTTTACCCATTCGCCAAGTGTAAAAGTTAGGTGGGTCGGCAACATATTCCTGTCATGTGACGCACATGCCGTCACCAGTGTCGTATAGAATATATCAGATGTGTTTTCCTGTGGAGGAATCGGTTGACCTATGACCTTGCGATCAAATGTTTTTGGTTCCCATTGGAGAGGCACGTCCTTTCGTCTACTAATCGCACGGTTTTGCGATGCGGTCGCAAAAACACAGACACTAAACTTGTTACAGTGAACAGAGACGTCAATGAAGGAACGGACAGATAATAACTTTGCAAAAATAAAGAAAGTAAAATTTTCACCAGAAGGAAGACTTGAATCAAGGACCTCACATTCAGCAGCTGCTCACGCTACCACGGCGCTAGAGAGCTCATATTGTCCATGATGTTGCTTATGTGGCTCATGGACTACTCAGTTTGTATATTTTGCTTATTTTTTTAAAGCAGTTCCACACAACTTCTTCCTCTTTTCTCAATTGATCTGTGTTCAGTTTATCAAGGCCTATCAACTGTGCCAACTTATAACTAAATCTGGGGGGGGGGCGGGGGGGGGGGGGGCGATGGGAAGGTTTCCTTGTTAGAACTGGGTTGCCATCTGAGCTCTTGATATTCATACAAGGGTTCTCTTCTCTCCCAAGGTCTCTTTAATTTTCCTGTAGGCAGTATCTATCTTACCCCTAGTGAGACAAGCCTCTACATCCTTACATTTGTCCTCTAGCCATCCCTGCTTGGCCATTTTGCACTTCCTATCGATCTCATTTTTGAGACGTTTGTATTCCTTTTTGCCTGCCTCCTTTACTGCACTTTTATATTTTCTCCTTTCATCAATTAAATTCAATATTTCTTCTGTTACCCATGGATTTCTACTATCCCTCGTCTTTTTACCTACTTGATCATCTGCTGCCTTCACTACTTCATCCCTCAGAGCTACTCATTCTTCTTCTACTATATTTCTTTCCCCCATTCCTGTCAATTGCTCCCTTATGCTCTCCCTCAAACTCTCTACTACCTCTGGTTCTTTCAGTTTATCCAGGTCCCATCTCCCTAAATTCCCAGTTTTGCAGTTTATTCAGTTTCAATCTGCAGTTCATAGCCAATAGATTGTGGTCAGAATCCACATCTGCCCCTGTAAATGTCTTACAATTTAAAACCTGGTCCCTAAATCTCTGTCTTACCATTATATAATCTATCTGATACCTTTTAGTATCTCCAGGATTCTTCCAGGTATACAACCTTCTTTTATGATTCTTGAACCAAGTGTTAGCTATGATTAAGTTATGCTCTGTGCAAAATTCTGCAAGGCGGCTTCCTCTTTCATTTCTTCCCCCCAATCCATATTCACCTACTATGTTTCCTTCTCTCCCTTTTCCTACTGACGAATTCCAGTCACCCTTGACTATTAAATTTTCGTCTCCCTTCACTACCTGAATAATTTCTTTCATCTCGTCATACATTTCATCAATTTCTTCATCATCTGCAGAGCTAGTTGGCATATAAACTTGTACTACTGTAGTAGGCATGGGCTTTGTGTCTGTCTTGGCCACAATAATTCGTTCACTATGCTGTTTGTAGTAGCTTACCTGCATTCCTATTTTTTTATTCATTATTAAAACTACTCCTGCATTACCCCTATTTGATTTTGTATTTATAACCCTGTAATCACCTGACCAAAAGTCTTGTTCCTCCTGCTACCGAACTTCACTAATTCCCACTATATCTAACTTTAACCTATCCATTTCCCTTTTTAAATTTTCTAACCTACCTGCCCGATTAAGGGATCTGACATTCCACGCTCCAATCCGTAGAACGCCAGTTTTCTTTCTCCTGATAAAGACGTCCTCTTCAGTAGTCCCCGCCCGGAGATCCAAATGGGGGACTATTTTACCTCCGGAATATTTTACCCAAGAGGACGCCATCATCATTCAATCATACAGTAAAGCTGTATGTCCTCGGGAAAAATTACGACTGTAGTTTCCCCTTCCTTTCAGCCGTTCACAGTACCAGCATAGCAAGGCCGTTTTGGTTAATGTTACAAGGCCAGATCAGTCAATCATCCAGACTGTTGCCCCTGAAACTACTGAAAAGGCTGCTGCCCCTCTTCAGGAACCACACGTTTGTCTGGCCTCTCAACAGATACCCCTCCATTGCGGTTGCACCTACGGTACGGCCATCTGTATCGCTGAGGCACGCAAGCCTCCCCACCAATGGCAAGGTCCATGGTTCATGGGGGGGAGGCAATAACTACAGAATGGAAAATGATCACCTTCTGTATCTTACCATTTATGACCATCGCATCCAATTCAGTAATAAAGTAAAACACCTTGACCGACAACTAAAATGAAAATCTCACCTACTAACAATCCAACACAAAGCCCACAATAGGCTAAAACTGCTACCTGGCTAAACTTGGTAATTACACTTACTGTCCTCCACACATAGGAAAACCTTGACCTGACCTGACCTGTCCTTGTCTATGCTTGTCATGCCCTCCAAATTCTTGAATGTCATGTACTCCACCTCAGATAGTTCCTCCACCAGTTCTTCAAAGTACCACCCTTCCTCACTTGCATCGAAAACCTCTGCATATCTGATAGGAACTGCAAATTAAGATTCCAATAAGCATAATGTTTCCCATGTGATCACCAATCCCAGTTTAATGCCCCACGTTTACAAACACATCACATCATCCCTCCAGCTGCACACACTCCAGATCCTATCCCAGACACTGACCTTTCTCGCACCCCCCCCCTCCCCACCATTTGTTTATCCTACCAGCTACAATTGCCTGTTGAACTCACTTCACATCAGATCACCCCCTCCCTTTTCTCTATCCACCTCTCCCCATCCTGTCCATTCTTTGTATCCGCCCATTCATTAGATTCCTCCTCACCATCTGTTTTCCTGCTACTCATCCCAACATCTGCCTTCTTTCCAGCAGTTCCTTACCTTAAGGACTGCCTGTATTTTTCAGCCCATAGCTGTCAGTCCTATAGAATGCATTCTCTCCTTCCCAAATCCATTTCTCCCACTGCAGGTCCTGCAGATTTTAAGTCAGAGTGCAGCGCTATTTCTCTAGAGATTGTTTGCCTTTCGGCAGTATGTTAATAGCTGCACATATATTGTGTTTTTTAACATTTACTCCTCCCATTTTAATATTTTTTAAAATTACAATGTAATTGCTGACAAAACTCAATTGTACTTCTTAAAATCACTGATAATTCTTCGCATTTTGATAATTTTTGTTTCGCTTTTGTTACTTTTTTTAAAGCTCTTGGCTGAAGAGTGGAATGTTGTACTGTTGACAGCTCATCCCTCCACATGTGGATTGAGGGAAATGAAAGGAAAAAAATTCTGAGCTTAGATTTCATAAATGAAAAATGTATGTTGATGGTCAATGCATTTTTCTGGAATGAAATAAACTCAAATACTAAAATAAAAAACCTGGAGTTATTTTTACTAAAATTTTACTACATTTAGATTGTGCTATGTCTGGAGGCTAATTTGTTTTTTTTTGTCCCAGTATTAAAGTGATTTTAATGTTTGCTTTCATGGGTTTTATGAACTGATAATTGAAATACACAAATATTCTTATAAATGACCTGAAAAGTTATTTTATTTAATGTGAAAACAAAGTCAGAAAATCCTTCATAATTTTGCCATTTTTATGAAATTGCAAAAACCAGTTTTTTGTGAAAGAGAGATATGTTTTTCATGTTGCACACTGCACATATGTGAAACCCTAATATCAAGGCAACCTACATCTGAAATGCCTTACATCAATTCTGTTTAGGTGGCACAGGCTTTGTTGTTCTGGGGCACGTCCTCTTTGGACCTGCATCATCTTTATCAGATTTTTCCTTCTTCTTCTGTCTCCTCTTCCTGATGTATTCTCTCTTATGGGTGTGTAGTTGTTGGCGAGTGTGGAACCAGTGCAACATTAGAAAGAACATATACTGTAGAAATAAAGAATCAATGTTTTCATTGTTTATTGTATATTATAATATCATATTCGAAAACACTGTAGTAGAAAATTGCTAGAAACAAGCAGAAATTACAATTATTTTGTGAAGCCATACTTACAGTGTAATAAATAGCTTTTTTCAAGAAGGTGCTGCCACTACTGCGAGCATGCAGAAACGAAGACAAGTGATAAAGACAAAGCACATGGTGTAATGCGCACATTACACTCAGGGACAACAAGATTAGTTTGCCACGAGCCATAAATATTAAAAGCTGGGTGTAGGTTCTATGTTAAATGAGGTCTGAGCAGGTTACTGAAGGCTCGGTAGGGGTCAGCAGAGTTAATCTTTTTTAATGCTAGTAGTGAGACAACAAATAGCACATAACATTAAATAAGTGTCAAATTTTAGAATGAATTACAAGAGGACCTCACAATTTGGATTTAATTTTTCAGAGAAAATATTGTACACTAGAAAGAATTACAGTTCAACAGTGGAGAAGCTAGGCCAGAGTAAGTGATGTGTGGTGAGTGAATGAAGGGCTTATAACCTCCCTCCAGTTTTGCACCAAACTTTATTATTCACATAGGCTGAAGATGAAATTATATTTAATTAATTTAGTATAATAGGTAATAGCCCTTTCATGAAATTTATTGTTATGCCCTTATGTTCTTGTGAAAACTAAGGAAAACTACTAAATTATAACATCTCCTTTGGCAAATACTGGATTTTATTAATTAAAAAAATCCTTTCATAAAACTACATCTATAAACACTCAACAGGAAACAAATACTATGTGCCATTACGCCTATATTCTGCTACTAAACTCCAGCCTCATTTCCGAGCAACCTTCTCTAGCCTCTCACACACCTTATTTCCACTCAAGAACTCTGACACTCGACTCTCGCTCACATATTCGCACATTGTTGATTGCACTGCAGTCTTTATTTTACGATCGCTGCATAGTGCATGATCGATACTATGTAAGGGTACTGTGCCCTTAGGTATCCCCACCAAAATAATACTTTAATACGATAAAATGTAATGGTGACATTAGATCTGAATACTGAAGTTAAAAAAATACATATAATGACAAAAAAGACAAAAAATGTAAAATTTAACATTATAAAATTACAGTAGTTAGTCAAAACTATTTGTTTATCAATGTAGAACCTCAACTGATTAAGAATAATTCTCAATGGAGTCCCTATTTACAATATTTGTTTATATTTGCAAATGGAAAATGGCATTTAATAAATTAAAGTTAGTATCACACTGCATTAAAATCAATTAGCTCATTCAATCAATCACTAGTTAGCAATAAGATAATTCAGGTTACTCACAAATGCTTGTGTATACTGCATAATCTCACTGAAATAACATAGCAGCATGAGACCAAATGCTGTAACATCCCATTGAAATAGCATGGCTAAATGTGACACATTAATTAACAATTGTCTATTACTATTGACTATTGATGTAATTTGTCAGAATGAATTGAATATAAATCACTGTATTCAATGAATAGAAACATAGGTCTAACTGATTCAAAAGTAAGCAAAATAATAAACAGACCACTCTAACTACTGCACAGTATTGACAGGAAAATATTCTGTTACTACCCCACAAAAATTTATAGTCCTAGTGGCAGCATATTTTGAAAATCTGTTACTGTTAGATTTTGGCACAGAGTTTACAGGGTGAGAAACACAAGAAATTTGGCGAAAAGCACAAACCTTGGAGTGTAAACCATAAGCAAATAATCACATTGGAAGACGCTTTGTTACATAGCACTTCATATCTAATTACTCTGCTTTACGTCCCTGCCTATACGGTGAGTCGTAAATCACAAGCAAACACACTGGTTCAAGATGCACTGGGCTGTGGATACACCACCACATCACTGGTTACTCAGCTTTTTTACTTTCCTGTAGGATGCGATGCAAAACACACGTATTCGTTGCTTTCGATGAATTACAAGGCTGTGGCATAGAAGCCGCTGGGGTCTGTAGAATCGTTGTCTCTGCAATTTGGTGGAATTCTCGTTACGGCGTCATGACAGCGACTCCCGCGTCATGAAGCTTGTTGATCAGCATCCCATGGTTCCGCACTAGCGCAGCGCTGGAACAAGCGATGGTCGCGCTGCGTGCTGTCCTCGGAGGCGTTGCAGATCCACTGCTGTACTAGCGACATGTGACGACCGAGCTGCGCGCGCATCGCTTCACGTCGGTGGCTCCATGTCGGTTCGCCAACATACAAACACGAATGGGAATTTGGCGGTTGGGAAACAAAACACACCGCGCGTTCACATCAGTGTGTAGTAAACACAACTCTCGCACCACGCGTCCCTATTATTGCTTATGGACGTTTCTGTGGCTCAAGCACTGTACAATGTTTTCTTGATGGCACAAAATGTTTGAAAACTGATTACACCTAGCTCACAATGGCTATCTGCTATTGTCCACTATAATGAACTCACAATAGTTACCGACTATTGTCCATTTACTTTCAAACAGACAAAATGATACGTTCACAAATAACACAACGTTCACTTTTCGACAGAGCATCTGTTGTCTTGCAACACTTCTTACAAATGATGCAGTTTTCTACATGTTGTAGGCTATGATACTGACCAGATGCACCATTTCAGTTTCAACCGAGTTAGGGTGAACAAGTTTTCTAATTTTGAATGGTCCTCGGTGGTAGAGATGAAACTTTTTTATCTCTTCATTTGCACTTGACGATTTAATGTGAGTTCGAATGAGTACTAAATTACCGACTATGTACGTAATCGGCTTCACTATCTCGTCAAGATTTTAAAATTGATCGTACTTTCCGTGCCATGTTATCGAAGATGACGTTCTCTTGCAATTTTAGTATACATTTACGTGGTCCAAAATGAGCATAGCTCACGAGCACATATATTATTAATTCGTCCATAACATGTTTGGGTATACATGGCCTCCAATGATCAGAATTCATGTCGCTTCGACAGTAAACGACGCCATCTTGTTTTAAATAATGTTGACGTATCTTGTGGCTACCCTCGGCCTTCGGATCATCATATTTTTCTTTAATCATCTTCAATATTTCGTCTGCATCCTGTTCTTGTTTCCGCAGTCGTTCTTCCCGCGAACCATACCCGACTGGAACAGGAAAGGGAGGTAATGAGAGTGGCACGTAAAGTGCCCTTCGCCACACACCGTTGGGTGGCTTGCGGGGTATACATGTAGATGTAGATGTTCCGCAGAATATTGCGTATATGAAGCTCGCCTTCGACACCTCGCATAAAATGAATCCTTATATGTTTCTGGCATGGATGCGCAACCTTAATGTTTTCCTTCTGATAGCCTTGACAGAGCATGCGGCACGACGTTCTGCTTTCCTGGTTTATACTGAATCTCAAAACTTTATTGCTGAAGCGTTAATGACCACAGGGTTAGCCTGTTGTGCATCAATTTGCAACTCATCAAGAATGATAATGCTTTGTGATCTGTCACTATGACAGTATGCCTTCCAAATAGGTGAAAACGAAACTTTTAGAAACTTCTATTTTCGTGACAGTATGTTTTCGCTCCCAGTTCGTGAGTACGCGACTCGCAAATGCAATAGTATTATGTTCAATAACTCCATTGACTTCAATTACTTGATATAATTCCGCGCCAAGAGCATAATCACTTGAATCGGTCCCAAGCTACAACTTTTTACTTAAATCAGGGTGGTGAAGGACAGGTGTTTCACACAGTTGGTTTCTTATTAAATCAAATGCTTCCTGATGTTCATGAGTCCATTTCCATATAGCATCCTTTCTCAGCAAGTCCATTAAGATATAAGAAGATAAGCAGCATCCGGAAAAATAATGAGGATAAAAGTTGCAGAAGCCAAAAACCGACTTAAGTTGCTTACGGCACTTAGGTGACTGAAAATTTCTTACTGTGTCCACTTTTGTTGGATCCAGTTCAATCCCTCGTGACGAAATAATATGCCCAAGGAATTTAATTTGCAATTTGGCGAATTCCGATTTTTCCAGGTTAACAACCACTCCAGCTTCCCTAAATGCCTGAAGTACCCGATGAATAATTTCCACAGGTTCTTCCCATGAAGCTGTGCTAATCAAAATATCGTCCACATATTTCGACAAATCTTCGCCTAAAACTTTGTCCAGTGCTCTCATAAAAGCCGATGAAGAAATCGACAGACCAAAAGGCATTCTCTGAAACTGGTAACTTCTCCCATTATAAAGAAATGCTGTATGCTTCCTACTATTCTCTTGTAGCAGTAATTACCAGTAACTACTAGTTAAATCAAGGCTACTTAGATGTTGGACTCCTTTAAATCTTTGTAACAAAAATTCCAGATTTTCTGACTGATCACGCTGTGGTAAAATTATGCGATTCATTGCACCGGCGTCAAGAACAATGCGAACTGTGCCATCCTTCTTTGCTACAGTTTGTATTGGGTTTGAATATTCGCTATCTGTGCGCTCAATTATTTGATTATTCAGCATCCTCTGTATTTCCTTGTTAACAGCTTCCCTTTTTGCCAGTGGTATCGCGTATGACTTACTGCGGAATGGTTCATGTTCCTTTACTTTAATTTTACAAACACATCCTTCAATTAATCCCGTTACCTTTGATAATATGTCGACGTAGCCTCTCAGTAGTTCCCTCAGTTCTTCTTGTTCTGCTTCAGTCAAATCCACCAATACTCGAATCTTGGTTCGAACACAATTTAGAGTAGCCTTATCGTTCCTCTCTCGCTGCTTAGCGTAGTTCTCAGAACTGTTTAAAGTTACAGTTTCATCTTCTCCTCTATAACGAATCATCCTTATCTTCACGCTCGCAGCGCCCTTATCATCACCCACAATAAATCCCTTAAATACAATTCTTCTTTCTTCATTATCTTTCCGCGTCCGCAGTCTATTCTCCTCAAAATTAATACCGCATCTCATCTCTGACAACCAATCAACTCCGGGAACTAGTGCGACATTGAGAGAACCAACGATTAACACACTGTGCTCGTATTAGTCCCCTTGAATACGAAATCTTAGTGGTCCTTTAATTGGTTTGCTTCGGTTTCCAACTGCACTGACAATACGTACGCCGTTAACAGGAAACGTGGGAATGGTTACAAGATTGTTTAATTGAGCAGATAGGTTTTCAAAAATAGCACTTCCCTAGCTAGCTGAATCAATTAATGCATCCACAACAATACCACATACTTCTACCTCTTCAAATGGCATCAGAATTTCTTTAGTAGTTTCTTCATCTTCTCGGCACAAATCCTCTTTGACGTCATTTACATGTTCACACTTTATGGCATTTATCATAATATCCGACCCTTGTCCCTGTGACAGAATTTCGGAGCGGGTCGTCTCCGAAACTTTGCTTAGTTTAACTGTTCAGAATCTCGCTGATTGAGATCGCGGCTTCTTGCCCGTTCTGGCGATCGATGCTGTCTTTCTCTGTAATTGCGTGGCCAGTTCGGCGGATGATTTGACGTGAATCCGTCTTGTACATTGTATCTGTTTCTTCTGTGTCTATCATCATCTCGGCGATCAAACACTTTCGGTAGTCCGCAGCTTGGAATTTCTTCCCGCGATGGGCCCTTTTTGACGATTCGGGTGATTACTGTTACTGTTTCGCTCACGTTGTTCCTGTTAGACACTGAGCACTTCCATCCGGTCAATTAGCAAACACACTTGCTCCATTATGACCTGTGGTGTGAGTGCTAACTTCTCACCCACCAAAGATAGTAATTTCTGGATTAATATAAGCATCAGCTCTTCTTCTTTAACCGGATCGTCCAAGTACGCATTGTCATTCCAGTACCTTTGCATAAATTCACGCATTTACCGTGATGTCTTGCATAGTTCGGCGGTGTGAGAATTTTTGGTTTTACATCCCATTGTTTTCCTTTAAACCAAAATTTGTTCAAGAATGCTGTTTCAAATTCTTCATACTTGGCGTAATTGTCGGATACACTTATACGCCAAATATGTGCCTCACCCTTCATGTGACTGACGAAAGTATCGATTTTAGCACGTTCCTTATAATGCCTCCGAAACGCATGTTTCAATTGTTTAATGAACGCAAGTGGGTGTTTCGGTTCATAGTCATGAAATTTTCAACCGGTCAGACCATTGTCAACAATTACTTGCGTCAAACCAACAATATTGCTATCTGATTCCCGTGATACTGCATTAATTTTATCACGCAAAATTTCTTTACTAATTCCTTTTGACAGTGTGTCGTTTGTTACCTTTTCTCGTATCTCATCCACCTCATCACTTACTTCATCGCATCGCGTTTGTACGCCGCTAACCATCTTAATTATTGACCCTTTTTTGTTTTACAAGAACTTTTAATTTTGACAATTTCGTCATCTTGGACCTTAACTTTGTCATTAACTTTACTAACAGAATCTTCCGTTTGCCTGCACCGTCCATTAACCTGTATTTTAAGATCTGAAGTGCGGTAGCGTTCTCGCTTCCCGCGCCCGGGTTCGATTCCCGGCGGGGTCAGGGATTTTCTCGTCCTCGTGATGACTGGGTGTTGTGTGATGTCCTTAGGTTAGTTATGTTTAAGTAGTTCTAAGTTCTAGGGGACTGACGACCATAGATGTCAAGTCCCATAGTGCTCAGAGCCATAAGATATGAAATTTCGCTGCTAATGGCCATATGTCTGTCTTGACATTCTTTTCGGAGCTCATCATGCTTTCGTTCAAATGAGCTGGTGACTCCGCTCGCAAATTACTAATGGCATTAGTTAGTGTCTGATAATCATTTTTGGTTTCCTCATGGAACTTTTTGGGTTCCTCACAAAATTTTGTTATTTCTACTCGCACCTGTCTATTTTGCTCATAAACATTTTTGAATGCTTCTAACAATTGACACATGCAGTCTTTACTGACAATAGCACTTCCTGTTGCTGGAAAGCCACTGGTGTTGAACTTCTTTAGGTAAATCAAAACTGACAGTACCAATGTCCTCTGTCGAATTAACTGTAGTATTTTCCATCACATTAATTTGTTCTCCGTCAACCACGTTATTAAATCGTCCTCCCTCACCTTCAGTAACACTACCGTTTTGTTCTGAATTAGCCATATTAACTCTGTTCACAAAAATCACTGTTCGTTACAACTTATGCCTGCACTTAATTGAAACGTTCACTTGTTACTTAAAAGTCAGTATCACTATTGATTGTTCCTATTCCTGTTCATTCCTACACAACGTTGAATTCATTTAATTTCGAAGAGCTGCTGTGCTGAAATGCTGCAGACTCACCGTTTGCTGTGTTGTCTTCTCCGTCTTCTCCGTCGTTTCCGAAGATTGCTGTGGAATCGAAGTCCGACGCACGTGCCGAAATTTATTATTCGCATACGCTGAATGTGAAGTTATATTTAATTATTTTACAATAATAGGTAATAGCTCCTTTTCAAGAGGCTTACTGTCTTGTCCTTCTATTCTTGTGAAATCTAAGGAAAACTACTGAATGATATCATCTCCTTTCACAATTACTGGATTTTATTAATTAAAAACACCCTTTCGTGAACCAACATTTAGAAACACTGAACAGGAGTCAAATACTGTGTGCCATTACGCCTATATTCTGCCACTAATCTCCAACTTCGTTACCGAGCACCCGCTCTAGCCTCTCGCACACCCGATTTCAACTCACGGACTCTTTAACACTCGACTCTCGCTCACCTACTCGCACATTGTTGACTACACTGCAGTCATTGCTTTAATTTTATGATCGCTGCATAGTGCATGATCGGTACTATGTAAGGGTACTGTACCCTTGCAGGCTGTGATGGGAAAAGGGAGGCCCTAAATATGCAAGAAAAGAAGGATTTCTTAGACGACAGAGCATTTGCCTGCGAAAGGAAAGGTTTCTAGTTTCGACTTCCGGTCGGCGCTCCTTTTAATCTGCCAGGAAATTTCAAACAAACGCACGCAAAAAATAACAAATAAAAAATAAACATAAAAATAAAAAATTAAAACGAATAAAAAAGAATTAGTTACAAAAGTAATTTTTTGGAGGTGTTAATTAAAACTGCCCATAAGCTTCCGGAGATACCCGTTTTTGGTGTGATGACACCGGAAAGGAGGCCTTGAAATAGAGGCTGAAGCCATGATAATCGATATAGTAAAAACGACATTATAAAGGCAGTAGACACATATTGCTGTTAAGTCCTCCATTTACTTAACCGTTTTGGTTTTACGAAGAATAACCATCGTAGCTTACATGAAGTTAACTGACACGTAACAGCTGCTTCAGAAGGCGCCCACCATGCGAAAAGAGAAATACGTTTCTGCTAGGGTGCAAAAATTCTGCTAAACACTCATAGACTATAGCAGTTTAGACACTTTTATCTTCATTTATGTGCGTTACATCAAACTGTTAGTAAATTAAATACGTATATTTTATTTTGCAGCAAATGACACCAAGAGCCCACGGAATGTCACAGAGTGTACTTACGAAGGCAAGACGTTCCTGGAGGGCCAGGTCATTGACGGAACCGTGTCTGAGTGCCAGAGATGTGTCTGCCAGAAGGGGTATGACGGTGAGTAAACAATTTCGCGTCTACAGAAATAATAACGATAGTCAAAATTATTTGGTGTCTTTTACTTTATAGCCAGTAAATAGAAATAGGTGCATGAAGGCCGAGACCTACGTAAAACTAATACAAATTGCAAACCATTGCACTGAACTCTACCGACATGGTATGTATGATATGGTGAGTAATAGAAGAAGCGACCTTTGGCGGAGTCTCCATTGTAATCAGAGCTCCTACCCACCCGTTCTCCATCTCCCTCTCTTCCGGACCGATTGCCTTATGTATAGGTGCTGGGGTATTATCATTCAGGTAAGAAACGACAAATGTTGCAGTTTGAACTACCTAGTTCCAACCGCTTTTCAAGGTCAGCCAACTAACCCACTTCCCCAGCCCAAACTCACATTTAGATAGTTGTGAGCAGCAGACGTTTATGGTTTTTTGCATGGTAGTGAATGAGAAACAAATATTCTCAAACAAAAACTGTTATTAATTTTTATATGTACGTTTAAGCACTGAAAAGAAGTCTTTATTATTTTTGTTTGGTGTAGTTTTAATAGAATCCAGATAAGTTTTAACTTGCAATTTAAATCTGCACCCGAATCACTCAAATCATTTTTACCAGTTATTTTATAAATACAGTAAATACTAGTATACAGGGTGAACTTACACCACAAGTATTGTGGAAATGGAAAGTGTTATTGATGTGCAGTTTGCACAGAATGTATTAGTAGTCAGGGCTCGTACTGTTAGCATATCAACAGATTGTAATAATTCTTAGAATGTGCATTTCTTGTGCATATATACACTTTCTTAGTGGAACAGGCCTATTGACCTTAAAAAATTAAATTTAGGATAAATTAGAATGTTAAATGTGTTTGCTACAGGATTATAGTGCGAGTCGTATACGAGATATCGTATCTTGGAAAGTTCTCACACTGACACATGTACAATAGCTGTAATAGCACACACTAAATAACAACATGCAGGAACATACAGAACGAACTCGAGAGCTGCACTGAACGACAGAAGAAGAAGTTTGCAAGATGCCGGAAACAGACTGACAAGGCTATTCCTGACATTCCACGCACAGTGGTCAACCTCAGTAAACGACAATTGATGGAAGAGGAAGAATCTGTCCATCAAAAAGGAGGCAATTTCGCTACAATCCACGCAACTATACCTACGGAGGAGATCATTGCTAATACTGAAGCGGCCATTCGGGCCCTAACTTGTGAAAAAACAGAGGAAATACGCACTGAAACAGCCAGGATACTGCGCCGAGCAAAACCACCAGCTTGTAACCTGAAGACAGAAGAGGTACAAGCTAATAAGAATCTTAACGCCGACAGGAGTCTATTGGTACTGCCCGCCGATAAGGGAAATGCGACCGAAGATCCAAGATTATGAACAGAAAATCCGGGGCCTGTTAGATCCGACGACGTACCGAAAATTAGGCGCAGATCTCAAGCAGCGTATCACACGGAATATGAATCGGTTAATCAAGGCGTCTTCTCTCTCGGTGGACATACAGAAGAACATGCGCAACAGAGAAACCCTACCACTTCGGCTGTGTGGATAACCAACGGTTCGTAAGAATAACGTTCCATTAAGATCGAATGATAGCGCTCCTGGCCCACCGACGTATAAACTGGCAAAACGCTTGGCATCTCTGGAATGACATTTTCACTCCGCAGCGGAGTGTGCGCTGATATGAAACTTCCTGGTAGATTAAAACAGTGTGCCGGACCGAGACTCTAAGTCGGGACCTTTGCCTTCCGCCGGCAAGTGCTCTACCAACTGAGCTACCCAAGTACAACTGACGACCCGTCCTCACAGGTTCAATTCCGCCAGTACCTCGTCTCCTAATGGCTCTCTGGAGCACATCGGTTCCATTTTCCAGCAATAAATCAAAATTTTTTGATGCAAGTCTCATCTCGAACTCTTTCAAGTGGAATTGGAACTTCTACGAACAGGTGGAAAGCTTCGCCATGCGTAGTCCTCTTGGTCCAGTGGTGCTCTACTTGTCCATAGAACATTTTGAAGTACAAGCACTGGAGTTAGCACCTTGTAAATCTAATGCGTGGTACAGATACTTCTATGACACCTTCGTTGTGTGGAACAGCCTTCATGGCAATATAAAATTTATCATGGAAGTAGAAAACTACAAACAGCTACCATTTCTAGATGTGCTGGTGACAAGGGATGGTAAAATCCCGGGACACGGCGTATATCGAAAACTGACACACACGGACCGATACCTGCACAAACTGTCAAATCACCGCTCGGACCAGAAGAGGGATGATTAATACGCTCGTGACGCGAGCAAGACGAATATGTGAGACGCAGCACCTCAGACGCAAAATGCAACACTTCGAAAGTTACATAAGAAGTGTAACAGAGTCAAGCAATTGACGAAGTGAGCCATAAAAAAAGGAAATATCGGGTGCGGTCTTTCTGTAATACATTACCAGACTGAATGACAGAATCAGTCGTACACTGCGCAAGCACGGCGTAAAGTCTAGTTATAAAGCGACACAAAAGACCGGCAAAGGAAAAAAGGGACCCACTTGCAATGCCAGTAGTATGCCGAAAACCATACACATGCGGAAGAGGATCACAGAGTATAAGCCACAATACAGTATGATGCTGACCACGTAGTAAAATTCGCCGACACGGTAATTCTGGCTGTAGAGAAGAGCTATCACACCAGCTTGTTCAGAGAAGCTACATAAATGCACAAACATGCGACTAGCTTCAGCAAGAAAGAAGAAAGTCTCAAGGTGGACGGATCAAGGATTACCGTGCTGCAGCGAACGACCGTTGCAGGTAGCAAGAGGAGAACCGCACCGGAAATAACCACGGAAAAGCCCTTGGACATACAATCCGCGGCCGCGAGCTCGACTCCATTCCACAACCAGCAATGGAGGGTGAAGCTTTGACAAATTGTGTTCAGAATGACCACCGGCAGCGGCAGTGCACGCTTCCTGTCTAGTATGGACGTCTGCTGCACACTTGCTAGCATTTCAGCGGATATGTACGAGCAGGCTGCAGTAATACGGCCTTGAATATCAACGGGTGCAGTTGATACGTTCTTTCAGACAGCGTCTTGTAGCTTTCCCCACAGAAGAAAGTCTGCAGGCGTCAAATCCGGGGAACGGGCCGGCCAAGGTCCAGGTTCTCTGCGTCCAATCCAACGATTTGTAAATAATTCGTGAAGACATACTGTAGCAATTCGTGCACTATGAGCTGGAAAGCCATCATGTTGGTACCACAGGTTTCTCCTAGTCTCCGGAGGAATGTCTTCCAGTATCCGTGGAAGATGGTCTGTTAGCACGCAGCTATACTTGTGCGAGTTCAGTATTCCATCTATGACAAACGGGCCTATGACCTGATTTTCAGTATCCCAAACCACACGTTTTCATTCCATGTACACTGACGTCCCACTTGGCGGAGTGTGGTTCGGTGGTTTAACTGGCCATGATTGGTAAAAATGGGTACATCCCTAAACAAGATACATGATACATCTGAAATATCGTCCGCATCTCGTGGTCGTGCGGTAGCGTTCTCGCTTCCCACGCCCGGGTTCCCGGGTTCGATTCCCGGCAGGGTCAGGGATTTTCTCTGCCTCGTGATGACTGGGTGTTGTGTGATGTCCTTAGGTTAGTTAGGTTTAAGTATTTCTAAGTTCTAGGGGACTGATGACCATAGATGTTAAGTCCCATAGTGCTCAGAGCCATTTGAACCATTTTTCTGAAATATCTAGTATTAATGTCCACGTACAGAAGTTAACACAATTCTCATAATCGCTTCCTTGAAGCTATTGATGGAGTGAGATGTGATAGGCATGGAACATATGTCGATACGTACGACACTTACCTGATAATGCCCAATGCCAGTTCCTCGTGCGATTGCGTGGGAGCCAACGTGCGGATCAACAGCAACGCCAGCAAGAACATTGATTTCCCTCTCTCATGTCGTCACTTGTTTCCTTCTGTTACGCTGTCTAGAGATCAAACTGCCACATTCACGTAACTGGTTGAAGATGTTGATAAATAGTTTCGGAGATGGTTGACGTCTATTGGCTTATCTTTCCAAATAAACCGTACAAGAACGAACAGCTTTCTAGGGAAGGCAACGCTCCATATACCATGAGCCTGTTGGCTTTTTATGCTTTGGCAAATCTCATCGTCTGCTTTCAACCTGCTTCTTGGACTGTCACACACTAACTGACTAGCAAGTCGCGGTGCACTCAGGGAACACACAAGCACACTGTCAGCAAACATAACAATATCGAACCCAGCAGCTACGTAGATTGATTGACACAAACAAATGTCGGCGTGGAAACGTTTCAAAATACGATATCTCTTAAACGACTCGTACTAGGATCCTGCAACAAACAGGATTGACATTCTGATTTACCCTACTTTTAGTTTCTTAATGCCAATGCGCACTGTTCCATTAAAAAAGTGTATGTTTGCACAAAAAATACACTTTCTAAGTATTATTACAATCTGTGTATTGGCTATATTCAGAGCCATGACTATCAATTGTTTCTGTGAAAACCGCACATCGATAGCACTTTCCATTTCCGCAATATTTGTGAAGCTTGTTGCAGGTGATTCGCCCCACATATATAAATTTCTCTAAAAAATATTTCTCTTACGCCTTCAGGAATAAACTCTGCTCCTTCTTGCAATATGACTGTGGGTAAGGGTATCCAGTACTTCAATTTCTCTTCTATTTTCTCCATAACAATGCATTTAAAACATTCCAGATCTTTCTGACTGTATGTTACTAGCTCTTCTACATCACATTCTTGTGGCATTTTCTTATAAAACTTAAAGTTTATAAACCTTGGAAACAAGTGACCTTTATAAGTAGCGTTTATGCCAATTTTAAACTCCACAAATGGCTGTTCTGTTGGTAGGTGCACAGCGTTCGGTCCACCACATTTAAATGTAAACACCATCATTTGTAAACCAGCCCGAATGGGGGCGGATATTTGTATACAGATTTTTCGAATTTAGATTAATACGGGAAACATCCATGTAGACACTGATTTCTGCATGTACTCCAAGACCTGATCAATTTGCACTGCTATTACAGTAGACAGAGATATCTTGTGTTCCTGGCACAGGCAGATTTCTTTCCAAATGCAGTTTATATTTTTCCATTGCAGCATTTGTTTTCAGTCTATACTCCAATTTTCGTTTTTTGATTTTGATCTCTTACATTTTCAGTTTCCTTTTGCATATGCAGAATACATTAACTGCTCTTAAAGAAATAATCTCCTTTACAGGGAATGGTTTAAGCCCGTTTGGCGACCAAAGGAATTGAGAGGAACGTCACCATAGAGAATATAAAATCCTCACTTGCAACAGCTAGAGACTATTTTCCGAGTAAGGAGACGTATTTTAACACCGAAAACACATTAAGCAAAAAAAGCTAAAGGACCAAGAAGGGGAGGAGGATAAGAAATGAAAATTCACAAATTAAAAGAGTATATGATGTTATTTCAGTGATAAATGATCGAGTTAAATTTGCAAATGACTAGGCAACATGAGTCAGCTGCTGCTATGACGTTGCGCACGCTTCTGAGGCATGCAGCGATTTGATTCGGTAAAGCTTACGTAAAGCCGTTGTATTCTCTTCTGTGGCAAGCTGGCCCACAAGTAAACTGGTAATTGATGTCCTGTATACTGGCCCTGGGATGTACTTTACGTCCAAGCTGCTTCCACGCACGTTCTATCGGGGACAGACATAGGGGTTTTGCAGGCTAAGTGAATACCTCATCACCTTGAATACAGTTCATAGAAACTCGGTTTATCTGTGGACGAGCATACTACTGTTGAAAAGTAATATTGTGCGAGAGATAAGAAAAGAGGACAGAGGATGTGCACCATGGACATGCCGCCAGAGTTACTTCAGTCAGTGCAACCAAAACCTGAAGCTAGATCCAGTGGCTCCTCATAACGTGACGCCAGGAGTAATATTGCTGTACCCCTCTAAAGTATCAGAGAAATGGGGCCCTCTCCGCATATCGCCGTCATACTCACCTCATATTCACCGGCTGTGGTTGTCAGGTGTAGTACAGAACCGCGATTCATCACTAAACGCAGTGTGATGCCATTCATCAGCTGTCTGTTTTTCCTAGTCATGGCACAACTGTGATAGCAGCCGTTTGTGTTGTGGTGTTAACAGAAGCTTACGCATCATATGCTAATTCCGTAATCCAGCTGTGGCTGGTTTCCGATCAGTAATGTGGAATGACACATGAAGTTGCAGGAAGTCCATTACATGTCCTCGGTTGTCACGTGCGGGTGTGAACTGGCTACAATGTGCTTGGGTGCACAATACGAAGAACCTTCCTTGTAGTGATCTGACATGATCGACCAGAACGTGTTCTCACGTCTCCATGTACTCCAGCATTGCGCCACTGTTGCAACTGAATGCCCCACAAATCAGTATATTGAACGATGTGACCAGTTGGCCAGGTAGAGGTCCCGAATAAAGCCTCTTTCCAACTGTGCCACGTGCAGATAACGCCGTCTCACACGACCACGCTACATCTCCGTATTGTCCACAGTGATCACTTAACATTTGATGGTGTTTACGCCCCTTATATACCCAATAAATCCCGGTAACAGGTCAAAATGCCAACAAAAAGAATCCGCTGTGCTGGAAGTATTACGTGTCACAAAGAACTGCATCATATTTATTTATTTACTCTCCACCCTAAGTTTTGTGCGTGAACAAAATTACCTTGATGTTCTACCGTGTCTTCTGGTTGCTTCACATTTTTGAGAGGCAGTATACACGCTAAGACAAAAAATAAGAAAGAAAAGGATTGCACCACAAAGGAATTATCCGAATGGATCCGGAATCGGTAGATGTGAGGTACACGTACAGACAAACAAGTGGTTACTGTTCCAGGCAAACTGGGTGATTTATTATATAGAAAGAGCGCCACAAATTGAGCAAGTCAATAACCGAATTGTCCACCTCTGGCCCTTATGCGAATAGTTATTCGTCTTGGCACTGATTGATAGAGATGTTAGATGTCCTGAGAGATATCGTGCCAAATTCTGTCCCACTGAACCGGTACATCATCACAATAACGAGCCGACTGGATGCCCTTCCCATAGAGCTCCATACGTTCTCAACTGGGGAGGGATCCGGCGACTACGATAGCCAAGGTAGGACTTGGCAAACACGAAAGGAAGCAGTAGAACCTCTCCCCTGTGCGGGCGGGCGTTATGTTGCTTCAGAGTAAGTCCAGGATAGCTTTCCATGAAACTGAAAAAAAAACGAGGCGTAGAATATATGTCGCAAGGGTGTCGCTGATGACAACCAAAGAGTATTGCTATGAAATAAAATGGTTTCCCAGACCATCAGTCCTGGTTGTCGGGCCGTACAGCGGGATACAGTGAGGCCGGTATCCCACCGCTGTCTGGGGCGCCTCTAGATGCGTCTTTGCTGGTCATCGGGGCTCAGTTCGGAGCGTGACTCATCACTGAAGATAATTCTAACCCAGTCGATGAGATTCAGGCCGAGTGTGCCGACAACACCACAGAAGGGCTTGTTAATGAGCAGACATCAACGACAGTCGGCGCAGCGGACGCCATGAGATCAGCACCCTTCTCGTGAGGAGCCTGTTGATGGTCCCTGTGGTCACTTCGGCACCAGTTCCACATCATATCGATGATACCGCTGAAACCGGGGCTCTGAATGCCTCTCTGGCGACTGCTCAGTCCTCACGTTGTGTCGTGTCTCTAGGTTGACCGCTTCTTTCTTGACGATGTGTTAGGTCATGGGTCACCTGTTCCTGCCAACATGGTCGAATAGTAGCGTGGCTCGTATTGAAACGTCGAGCGTTTCGCCGATCACCCCAACCAGCTTCTTTTAGCCCAACTACATATCTTCACTGAAATGCTGACATCTGCGTGTATTGTTCACGCGCTTGTCTGTGCCATAGTCATTGTCAAACTGAGTACACGAAATTAAATTCACGAATATTTTATGCCCTGGTACTGACATGTCCCCTGTGTACTATCCTTGCCACCTGTGCAGTGAATTTGCGCTGCAGGTCAACAAATTCATCCATCGACCGCCAAAGTTTACAATTTTGAATTTTCCGTCGATACATCTATATCAATTTGCGACCGATTTGCATAGCTCCTCCATGACACGTTTTCTTTGTCTCAGAGTGTATATTTACGTGTTAGGAAGTACATTCTGAATATATTTGTTTGCAGTGTAGCCTCATGTGGACGGTAAACATGACAAATGAATGCTTGTATCAAGGCAAGAACATAGCAGTTTAAAATGACCTGTTACACAGGAATGCTGAAGATTAGATTTGTCGACAGGACAACCAGCAAATGAACAGTTACTGAATCATTCCAGGAGGAAAAGAGTTACATGGAACAAAGTGAACGGATAAGTTGATTGGACAAATCCTGGAGCATCAATAAATAGTTGATTTGGTAATGGAAGGAAGTGTGAAGAACGGGCTTGTGGGTGGGGAGTTTGGAAGGGAGATATGATTGAAAGACAAGGATGCTGCAAGAGCATTCAAGGTGATATATAGATTACAGTAGTTACGTGGGCATGGACAGACTTGGGCACTTTAGACGTGTTTGCAGAGCTAAACTGAGCCAGTGTTTAGACTGTAGAGAACAAGAAGCAACAGCCCAAGAAGCAGCAGTGACGCATCCGTGTAGTTGATAGAAGTATTTAGTGTATGCACGTACTGCTGTCGTTAAATACTGACTACACTTACGTTACAGGAACGCTGAAAGGGCCGTGGTGCAGCAGACCCAGCTGCAGGTATCGTCTGACGTGGCCCATTTCACAGCTACGTACGTGTGCGCCACTGTACAGTGAAGAAAACAAGTGCTGTACTTACGAGTTCCACTGCCGTAAGTAGCACCAAATTAACTTGTGTCAATTTCCAGTTGTAGCTTTTTATTTATAGAAGAAAAAAACTTCACGTCTTTCGGTGTAATAAATGCATGTTTTAAACGTCAGCAAATTCAGTTTCGGTTGTGTCTACAACATGAAGAATTATCACAGTCACTCTGCAAATGTCTTTACATGTCAACTGACCTGTAATACATCGTTCCTTAGACAATACGGTATAGAATTTATTGGTGTACTTTATTCTTTCCGCAGCTTCCGCTGAAGATTTTGTAGTAAGGCGTTCTGAGTCATCAACGGCGAACGAAGGTCAGTCTCTACAGCATTTAATTTAAAGCTTTTAGGAAATCAGACATAACAATGATTATAAAAATACTGCCTTAGTTCCATTGTTATTTACGGCTACAAAAACCATTAATTAACTGTTTCATGCAGCATCCGTTTTTGTCGGTTGAAAAATTATTAGTAAGTTTTTTTCGATAAATATCAATGACGATCGCCAGCGGACTGATTGAAACTGGGTGAAAGATAAGTTTATCAAAATTTTTGACATGATTCACAGTAACATAAATACAACATTAAAAAGTGTGGTTGGTGGAAGTTGTTTTCTCAGTGATATGTATTACCAAAACAGCCTTGGTGTTCGGATGCCGGCATGGATTAAGTAACACAAAAAGTTACCATTGCACAAAAGGTAAAAAGTTATCATTGCACAAAACAAAGCTACTTGTAATTGTCGGCGTCTTCAAACAAATATCTAGAACGGTAGTAGTATACAAAATAACAATGGCGTAAGTAAGATTTTGGGGAACCCACTGCAAATAAATTTTGTGGGCCTTATTTACTACAAAAATTAAAGAACAAATCGAAAAAACTCTTCATTCAGACGCCATAATTCAAGGGAAGAGGGAAATAAACTCACTTATCGATACATTATTTGTAGAACGAACAAAGTCTTCAGTGTTGTGAAATGAGGCTTCATGTTAAAACATACACATCTTTCCCATTCTCCTACCATAGCGCTCAAAAACATTTTCACAACGGCATCAAAGTAAATAGAGCAGGTTTCAAGATCAACGCTTAGAATTGCTAAAGCACTTAATCTGGACTCGGACACTGAAATGATGTCTCTGCCATGGCGGATATAACTGGCAGAGTCAAGAACAGCTGTCGGGCTGTGCAAACATCAGGGCTAAACTGCTTGCTGGAAATGTACCTGCAAGAGCCAAAAATTTTACAAGCTCTTTAACTGACAACACGTGTCCTTTCTTTTCAAATTCTTTCGACATAAGAGTTTCTAAGCTAAAAGGTTCACGTGAAATCGTATTAGTACTTTCTAATCACTTTTTTCACTCTTTCCTGGATATCTTCATTTTTTAATTTAAAAAGATGAACAGGACGTAAGAAAGAAAAATAATCATTAGCATTCTTTAGGGTGATAAAGTATTTAACATATGATCATTGAAAACTGGCACTTGAAAAGACTTTAGTTTATTCAAAACTCAAGATCTGCGGAAAACTGGTCCAAAAATTTCTACACTTTAGGTCAGCTTTGTGTCAATGCTACAAACATTCACTAGTACTTTCGTTTCTTCGGCTACAAGTTTAAAATTATATCATAAGGTGAGTAGTTTTATTTAGTCTGAAGGATCTGAGAGGTAATATCTGTATCATTATTTGGGTACTACGGTAGTTGGGAAGGTAGGTTAATGTTTTCCAAAGCTCACCTTAAAATACAGAGGCAGGACAATGCCAGATGTTTCCAATTTTTTATAAGATTAGACACTACTTCCCTCTCTGCTTTCTTCTTGGTGTTTATAATGAGACAAGATAGGCACAACAAAATTTTTATGAAACTCCTGTTTTATTGATAACAAAGAATCACATCTGGAAGGCCATCTGGCTGGGCACAGTTTCTTCACAGCCGTTGTAACTCGTCTGTCATTTGCTACAGTTCCATTTACTTGTTGACGTCGAAACAGTGAAGGAGTAAAGAAAACATAAATGCATTGTATTTTCTCATGAAACTGTTGCAGTTCCGCTGTATTCACGACAGTTAAGTTAGCACCAGATTAAGCTTTTCTGTTGAACAATATGTAAACTCAGGATTTGTAGTTATATTTTTGACCGTAAAGCACTTACCACTCATAGACACAGCACCATCTTATCCTTGATCTATACATCTACCCAGTTGTATTTTCATCGTCTCTAAATCAGTTATTATTTATTTTGCAAAACTCTCAGCATTATACCCCTTACTTTACGAAACCCTGAAAACGATTCATTTATTTCAAAGTCCGGGTGTATCTAGTTCGTTTAAATCTAAGGGCAAATATCTTACATCACTTCCGTGACAAATGAGGGATTGAGTCTACAAGAGAACAGAGTGGCTGTTGTTTAATTTCACCGATGATCCGCTCTAAAACACAACCATTCAGCAGTTATATTCTCTCGTTCTCAATTTGTGGGTTGAAAACTTTGTTTTAGCTTTTTTTTTCATTTGAAAGATATGTCATCAGAGCAGGATCATATCTAGAGCGATGACCTATTATAATTAAAAAGTTGCCACTATATTCCCTATGGCATATTCATGAGATCACCGAAACAATTCGTCACGTAGCTGATGTTCTCGTTAGATACGGTATTCTAGAAATACGAGGGCAGTTCAATAAGTAATGCAACACATTTTTCTTCTCGGCCAATTTTGGTTGAAAAAACAGGAAATTTCTTGTGGAATATTTTCAAACATTCCCGCTTCGTCTCGTATAGTTTCATTGACTTCCGACAGGTGGCAGCGCTGTACGGAGCTGTTAAAATGGCGTCTGTAACGGATGTGCGTTGCAAACAACGGGCAGTGATCGAGTTTCTTTTGGCGGAAAACCAGGGCATCTCAGATATTCATAGGCGCTTGCAGAATGTCTACGGTGATCTGGCAGTGGACAAAAGCACGGTGAGTCGTTGGGCAAAGCGTGTGTCATCATTGCCGCAAGGTCAAGCAAGACTGTCTGGTCTCCCGCATGCGGGCCGGCCGTGCACAGCTGTGACTCCTGCAATGGCGGAGCGTGCGAACACACTCGTTCGAGATGATCGACGGATCACCATCAAACAACTCAGTGCTCAACTTGACATCTCTGTTGGTAGTGCTGTCACAGTTGTTCACCAGTTGGGATATTCAAAGGTTTGTTCCCGCTGGGTCCCTCGTTGTCTCACCGAACACCATAAAGAGCAAAGGAGAACCATCTGTGCGGAATTGCTTGCTCGTCATGTGGCTGAGACTGACAATTTCTTGTCAAAGATTGTTACAGGCGATGAAACATGGGTTCATCACTTCGAACCTGAAACAAAACGGCAATCAATGGAGTGGCGCCACACCCACTCCCCTACCAAGAAAAAGTTTAAAGTCATACCCTCAGCCGGTAAAGTCATGGTTACAGTCTTCTGGGACGCTGAAGGGGTTATTCTGTTCGATGTCCTTCCCCATGGTCAAACGATCAACTCTGAAGTGTATTGTGCTACTTTTCAGAAATTGAAGAAACGACTTCAGCGTGTTCGTAGGCACAAAAATCTGAACGAATTTCTCCTTCTTCATGACAACGTAAGACCTCACACAAGTCTTCGCACCCGAGAGGAGCTCTCAAAACTTCAGTGGACTGTTCTTCCTCATGCACCCTACAGCCCCGATCTCGCACCGTCGGATTTCCATATGTTTGGCCCAATGAAGGACGCAATTTGTGGGAGGCACTACGCGGATGATGAAGAAGTTATTGATGCAGTACGACGTTGGCTCCGACATCTACCAGTGGAATGGTACCGTGCAGGCATACTGGCCCTCATTTCAAGGTGGCGTAAGGCCGTAGCATTGGATGGAGATTACGTTGAAAAATAGTGTTGTGTAGCTAAAAGATTTGGGAATAACCAGGTGTATTTCAATGCTGAATAAAACAACCAGTGTTTCAGAAAAAAAATGTGTTGCATTACTTATTGAACTGCCCTCGTAATGGCTTCCGTTTCATCACACCTATTACACAAATCTGTGTTAATGGTTTTGCCACGTTTCCACATGCTGTAAGTAATACACACATTTAAATGTGTAGCGAAAGTTTTTTCATACTTTTATCTTCTTGCTTAGACCTTGCCAGTCGTCAAAGTGTCCATGACGCCATTTTTTTCTTCATTTCCGAGTAATCAGCAGGCTACACAATTAAGGGGCATTTAAAGTAGGGGAATAGCGTAGCCAAATTTGTTCCATTTCCTGAGCAGTTTTAGTGTCCCCTATGAAACTGCAAAAGTCAGAATCTTTCCCAGTTTCGATTTTGCAACTATATTGACTTCCATTTTCAACTGTAAATCGACAAACTTTTTCCAAATTTCAATCTCGTTACTAATTTTAGTACATGTCTGTTCTTGAGGTGTAGCTGATCACTGGAAGACTATATGTACTTTCAGTATCTTTTTGGCTACTTCGTCTCAGCAGGCTATTTACTTTCTCTTTCGCACACCACCTAAATATAGCCTATTCCTTGACATTGTGAACTTAACTAATGCAAAAGTTTAAGAACAGTCAGTACAATAAAAAGTACCAACACGTTTTACATTAATGCAGAGAAAATAATTGCATTAGTCAGACAACTTACATACACAACTTTAAAGTAAGAGTCACTTTCTATTAGCAATTTACTTGCCCTTTAAGACTGTGGCTGTCACAGAAATACGAATAAACGTATGGGATTGTTAGTAGGGGCGTCTATTGTTGTCATCGAGAGTTAAAGGAAACAAAATGAAGAACGCAGCGCGTTCTAGAGCGCCAGCTGGCGTTCCGGCCACTCGTGCAGAAAACTAGTTGAGTCCACGCAGGGTAAGGTGGCTGATGCGCAGTGACCAACTTGCGTCCAGTGCGCAGGGCGAGTTCATTCTTTTGTTCGGAACGGGAGGCCGACTGTGTCTGCCACCTTTCGGCTGGTCGATGACAAAATCGAGGCCACGCCCTGGAATATTTATCAGACGATTTCACAGGAACTATGAATTTCTGCGTTACTTACATCTTTATACGTCAGGCTCAGGATCATGTGCCTGTCATTTCATTAATGGTCAAAGTTTCTGTGATATTTACATGGAAGAAGACACCGCGCGAAATTCGAAAAAGTTTGCAATGAAAAATACCGTTCGCTATGATTTTGCGTTGGTGCGTATTACGTAATATGTTGCTGCGTATGAAATTTAGCTAAGATACTGAATTTTTTCATTGGACTTGGGTAGAGGTCCTTACCTGTCACCAATCTCGAGAAAATTGAGCTGATGTGACACGCTCATTTGCGATCGCGCCGCGCCAGCGATAAAGCAACAGTGAAATATTCTCAACATTCCTCATATTTCGTAAACGGTTTGACATATGGAAATGAGATTTTGGCAAATGATAGCACGCAAAGAGGAGAGTATTTTGCCATGTGGTTATTATGCAAAACTTTATTATCAACCATGTTATTCCACTGACTACAGATCTTTTCGGTGAAAGGTGATATTTAGGGGCTATAGATAGCTGGTGAAACGAGAAATTCTATAGGTTTGGAACGACATTAGCGAAGGCATTGCCCGTCTATTTTGTACTGAGGATGTACTTTTTAAAAATATGCTACTGACCTTACTTCTCGTCAGTTCCTCTCTCAATGAACTTCAGATACCACTGTTGCGGAATTCTCTCGCTGTTGCATGTGCACAACATATTAGTGAGGTGACATTGTGTAAACTCTGCTGTGTTTTGGAAATAGAGGCAAATTTTAACATGGAAATAAGAGAAATGTGTAGGTTTTACTCAAAATTCGTCACTCATGATACTTCTCTGAAAGTTAAAAATGGTTAACAAATGAAGGGGAAATGAATGGCTGCATTTTCAGAGGATTTCCTTTTAGATACTAACGAAAGAAGAGGTGACGGAACATCTTTCTGAATGGTCACCACGCATGTGCGCATGCAAGGGCTCCGTTTAATACACTCCTGGAAATGGAAAAAAGAACACATTGACACCGGTGTGTCAGACCCACCATACTTGCTCCTGACACTGCGAGAGGGCTGTACAAGCAATGATCACACGCACGGCGCAGCGGACACACCAGGAACCGCGGTGTTGGCCGTCGAATGGCGCTAGCTGCGCAGCATTTGTGCACCGCCGCCGTCAGTGTCAGCCAGTTTGCCGTGGCGTACGGGGCTCCATCGCAGTCTTTAACACTGGTAGCATGCCGCGACAGCGTGGACGTGAACCGTATGTGCAGTTGACGGACTTTGAGCGAGGGCGTATAGTGGGCATGCGGGAGGCCGGGTGGACGTACCGCCGAATTGCTCAACACGTGGGGCGTGAGGTCTCCACAGTACATCGATGTTGTCGCCAGTGGTCGGCGGAAGGTGCACGTGCCCGTCTCCATGAAGCTGGGCTACGGTCCCGCACACCGTTAGGCCGTCTTCCGCTCACGCCCCAACACCGTGCAGCCCGCCTCCAGTGGTGTCGCTACAGGCGTGAATGGAGGGACGAATGGAGACGTGTCGTCTTCAGCGATGAGAGTCGCTTCTACCTTGGTGCCAATGATGGTCGTATGCGTGTTTGGCGCCGTGCAGGTGAGCGCCACAATCAGGACTGCATACGACCGAGGCACACAGGGCCAACACCCGGCATCATGGTGTGGGGAGCGATCTCCTACACTGGCCGTACACCACTGGTGATCGTCGAGGGGACACTGAATAGTGCATGGTACATCCAAACCGTCATCGAACCCATCGTTCTACCATTCCTAGACCGGCAAGAGAACTTGCTGTTCCAACAGGACAATGCACGTCCGCATGTATCCCGTGCCACCCAACGTGCTCTAGAAGGTGTAAGTCAACTACCCTGGCCAGCAAGATCTCCGGATCTGTCCCCCATTGAGCATGTTTGGAACTGGATGAAGCGTCGTCTCACGCGGTCTGCACGTCCAGCACGAACGCTGGTCCAACTGAGGCGCCAGGTGGAAATGGCATGGCAAGCCGTTCCACAGGACTACATCCAGCATCTCTACGATCGTCTCCATGGGAGAACAGCAGCCTGCATTGCTGCGAAAGGTGGATATTCACTGTACTAGTGCCGACATTGTGCATGCTGTGTTGCCTGTGTCTATGTGCCTGTGGTTCTGTCAGTGTGATCATGTGATGTATCTGACCCCAGGAATGTGTCAATAAAGTTTCCCCTTCCTGGGACAATGAATTCACGGTGTTCTTATTTCAATTTCCAGGAGTGTATATACAAAAAATGTGAGCGTAGGCTTCAGTCCAGAACAGCATTTCCCCTACAGCGTCTGCTCGAAACCCCCACCACCATCGCTCTCCCCACACAGTCCCTGCCGGCTGCGAATCTACCGGCGACGGTATTTTGTGAAGACTCTGCTTGTGGAATCTGCGCGCTGTATGTAATGCCCGCCTCCCCCCCCCCCCCCCCGCCACCCCCTCCTCCTCCACCACTCTGAGGAGTCTGCGGGGCCGTTATTTACGTTCCTGAAGCCACAGCTGATAGTTATGGTTGTGTTGGATGACTTGTTACTATCGGAGATGCTAAGGAGACGGACAAAGTAAGTGCACTTCATACACTTAGACAGCCTACACGACAAAACCCACCAGGAGAACACAGGAAGTGCCACAACTCGATTTCCCAGAAACTTCGCGCAGTGGGAGAGGAGACAATATACATAGCAGTTCTTCACATCACAGTTAATATTTCAAATGCAAATAAAATAAAACAAATTAAAGTCTTTCCATATTCAAGAAATAATAAGGAAACATACTTATGCTCTAAAGAAAATGAAATAAACTGCAGTTACCTTTTAATATCAACACCGAAATACACTACACCAAAGATATGAATACTTAGTGTAACAAAGGAAAAGAAATGACGGAAAAGATATAAAAAAATTTACCTATCGCTATCGGCTATATTTCACAGTCTGTATCACCACATGTCAAATGTTTCAGTTCTCTTCTGTTACAGTTTTCTCACATTACCATACAAACCTGTACTCCATACGTACAGTCTCAGAACTTTCTTCCTCAAATTAAGGTCTATGTTTGAGGCTAGCAGACTTGCTTTAGCCAAGAATGCTCTTTTTGCCAGTGCTAGTCTACTTTTCATGTCCCCCTACTCAGTCCATCATCGGTTACTTTGCTACCCAGGCAGTGGAATTTCTTAACTTCGTCTACTTCGTGATCCAAATCCTGTTGGTAAGTTTCTCGCTGCTCTCATATCTGCTACTTCCCTTTTTTTATGTAGGCAGTTGACCATAAATGACGAAAAGTGTGAGATCATCCACATGAGTGCTAAAAGGAATTCGTTAAACTTCGGTTACACGATAAATCAGTTAAAGGCCGTAAATTCAACTGCATACCTAGGAATTATAATTACGAACAACTTAAATTGGAGGGAACACATAGAAAATGTTATGGGGAAGCCTAACCAAATACTGGGTTTTATTGGCATCACACTTCGAAATTGTAATAGATCTATTAAGGAGACTGCTTACACCACGCTTGTTCGTCCTCTTTTAGAATACTGCTGCGCTGTGTGGGATCCTTACCAGATAGAACTGACAGAGTACATCGAAAATATTCAAAGAAGAGCAGCACTATTTGTGTTATGGTGAAATGTGGGAGAGAGTCTCACTGAAATGATACAGGATTTGGGCTGGACATCATTAAAAGAAATGCGTTTTTCGTTGCGACGGAATCTTCTCACGAAATTCCAGTCACCAACTTTCTCCTCCGAATGCGAAAATATTTTGTTGACACCTACACAGGGAGGAACGATCACCACGATAAAATAAGGGAAATCAGAGCTCGTACGGAAAGATATAGGTGTTCGTTTTTTCCCTGCGCTATACGATTGGAATAATAGAGAATGGTGAAGGTGGTTCGATGAACCCTCTGCCAGGCACATAAATGTGATTTGCAGAGTATCCATGTAGATGTAGATGTTCTCCTTACATTCGTCTTTCTTCTATTCACTCTCAGTCCCTATTTTGTACTCATTCCGTTCAGCAGATCCTGTAATTCTTCTTCACTTTCACTGAGGACAGCAATGTCATCAGCTAATCTTATCATTGATATCCTTTCACTCTGAATTTTAATTCCACTCTTGAACCCTTCTTTTATTTTCGTCATTGTGTCTTCGATGTGTAGATTGAACAGTAGGGGCGAAAGATTATATTCCAGTCATACACCTTTTTAATCCGAACACATAGTTCTTGATCTTACATTGTTATAGTTATCTCTTGGCTCTAGTACATATTGTACATTACCCGTCTTTCCATATAGCTTACCCTTGTTTTTTCATAATTTCGAACATCTTGCACCATTTTACATTATCGAACACTTTTTCCTAGTCGACAAGTCGTATGAACGTGCCTTGATTTTTCTTCAGTCTTGCCTCCATTTTTGATCCCAACGTCAGAATTGCCTCCCTGTTGCTTTTACCGTTCCTAAAGTCAGATTGATGGTCATATAACAAAACCTTAACTTCCTTTTCCATTTCTTCTGCATGTCATTCTTGCCAGCAACTTGGATGTGAGCTGTTATGCTGATTTTCGATAGTTCTTGCACTTGTCGGCTTTTTCTATCTTCGGAATTATGTAGATCAAGCTTTTCTTAAATCTGATGGTCCATCACCAATCTGATACGTTCTACACACCAACGTGATTAGTCGTTCTGTAGCCACTTTCCCCAGTTATTTTACAAATTCCAGTGGAATCTTATCCATCCCTTCTGCCTATTTCATCTCAAGTCTTTCAACGTTTTTTTAGTTTCTGATTCTTATACTGGATCCCTCATCCCTTCCCTGTCGACACCTGACTCTTCTATCACACCAGACAAATCTTCCCCACATAGTCGTTCAATGTACTCTTTCCACCTATCCGCTCTCTCCTCTGCATTTAGCATTGAAATTCCCGTTTCACTCTTTCTGTTACCACCACTTTCTTTTAATTTCACCGTCAGGCAGCAATTTCACCTTAGCTTCCATGTAGTTCCTATTTATTTCATCCTGAATTTTCCTCTTTCACCGATCAACTGAAGTTCGTCTTCTGTTACCCAATGTTTCTTAGCTAATATCTTCCTTGTACCTGTGTTTTTCTTTCCAACTATTTCCCTATTTAGACATCTCCATTACGCTTAAACTGAACTGCCTGCTGAGCTAATCTTTATCGCAGTATCTTTAGCCTCACAGAATTAAAAGATGGTGTCTTCATTCCTTAATACTCCTGTATCGCACCTGCTTGTGCATTGACTCTTCATGACTAGTCTCTTGAACTACAGACTACTCTTCATCCTTATTAAATTGTGATCTTAGCTCATGGTTTCGCCTTATAATCGAATGTCTGATTTCGGAATCTCTGCCTGACCGTGATGTAATCTAACTAGAATCACTCCTTATCTCCCGGCCTTTTGCAGTATTCTAATCCCCATGGATATTAGACTTTCATCTCCTTTTACGTACTGAATTACACGTCTGCTATCTTCATATGCTTTCCGTATCTCTTCATCTTCTGCTTACGACGTCAGCATGTATACCTGACGTAGTGTTGCCGTTGTTGGTTTTCTGTTGTTGATGATGGGAAGAAACACTGAACTGTTCAGAATAACTGATTCACCCCAATCTTGCTATTCATAACGAATCCTACTCCTTTTATACCATTTTCTGCTACAGTTGATATTACCCTATACTCTTCTGACTGACTCTCACTGTATCTATATTGAGGTTTAGCATTTCTCTTTTCAGATTTTCTATTTTCCCTACGACGTTCAAACATATTACATACCTCGTCCTGATTCGTAGAATGTTACCCTTGCGTTGGCTATTCAGTCTTTTTTCTCATGTGCACCTCAACAATGGCTGTTCCCTCCTTGAGATCTGGATAGCTGACTAGTATGGTGAGATGCCAGTGGAGAGATCATCATGACAATTTTTCAGTTACAGACCACATGTCTTGTGGATGTACATTATGTGTCTTCCCTTCAGTGGTTTCGATTGCCTTTTGCACCCAAGGCCAAGGGAGTGCCCTGAATCTCTGTCTGCTCCTCCGCCCTTTTTGCCTCTTTGACAAGGCCTTTGGTAGAACGAGGATAACTTTTTATGCCTAAGTCTTCGGCTGCCATTGCTGATTTACGTTCAAAATTTAGGCAGTGGCGAGGTTCAAGTTTCAGACCGAGGATGATTCCTGCTGAAAGGAGCAGCTGCCGAAGCTTCAATCGTGGACACGAGTGTCAGTTTTTGGGCCAGACACCGATTTTCTGTAAGTCGCTCTGCCTGTGGTAAAGTGATTCCACTAGTGTCACCTCCCAGCGGAAAACTGCACCGCCTGTGACCAGCTCCCTAGGGCCGTGTACGTTACCCGACAGGTGATTTTCATTTGACTCAAAAATGTCTGTGGCACTGCGAGGAGAAAGTACTGAGCTGAATCAGGAAAAGAAAGACGTTGCCAGCAGTTGGGAACGCAACGTCAGGAGGAAGAAACTCTACTGTTCGACCAAGGCCTCTTAGCCCGGAGGTTTTAATTAACTGAAAATGAGTAAAAGTTTGAAGTTTGCAGACGACACTTGTCGTTCAGAAAAATGTGATCGTTGGGATTAAATGAGGAAAACTAACGAACGAAAATCGATAAAAGGAAGAAACTACCGATTGAAAATCGACATCAAGGAAACAAAAGAAATAAGGCTTCGAGGAAATGGGAAGGCAAGGATAATACTGAATGAAGATACATTATAAGATGTGCAAATATTTTAACACATAGGACGCAAAACAGACGCTAATATTAAGAAAGGGACATGCACGGAGAAAGAAACATTTTGTAATAAAAGGAGAGATTTCTACAGAAATATCCATAAGTATTTGAGAAAGATCTTTCTATAACTTAAAACGCCCCAGACCTACCACAATCTTTATTTTTGTTCCAGATGCATATCAATCTTTATGACGTTCAGTGGATTTAACATTTATTCTCATGTCCTGCAAAAATATGCGATTCCTCTCATCTGATTATAGCTTATAATGCAAACGTCATTATTAATACTGCAATTTTCTCCTACGCTGCCAATAAAGTTGAGAGACTAACCTATGATTAGCTGAGAGGAAATGGAGATTTCGGGGCGAACAAACAAATAACTATTAAATACACAAATTCCCTAACACAAATGGTGAAGTACACCTAAAACATAAAACATATAGGATGCACCGATAAAAATGCGTCTTAGTTTACAAAAGAAAGTATAAGTACTAGTGGCGGAAAGTAGCCAGACCAAGATATTTTTCACTGATGAGTATCCTCCTGTATGGCGTTAGAAGGTGGACGAGGAGGAAAAAAGACAGAGCAAAGCTCCAGGCATTGCAGATGTAGACATGGAGGAGGAAGAAAAGAACTACTTATATGGATGAGGGGGAAATGAGGAGTTGCTGAGAGGAGTGGGAGGACAGAGAACGTTACTGAGGGAGGAAGCGAGGAAGGAGGAGATTTCAGGTTCTGGAAGATGTGTTGGACGGATAGATATGCAAAGGAATTAAGAAATGGAGATGCTAATGACCTGCTGAACGAGCAGAAAACTGATGTTAATGATAGTTTGAATTATGTTAACGAACAAGTGGAAGTTACCTTCTGGTTTTTCCTGGTGATTCAATTTCCTAGCTGCATAACTAATGACCTACAGATTCATTTACAACTCATCAAGGGAGGGTTAACAAAACTACGTAGTTCTAGCAAATATTTATTATCTGTTCAGCAATGTGCAACAGGAACTCTGGCGAATTTTCATCTGCAAAGATTGTTTTACCCATTAGATAACATGCAGATTCAGAATTACAAATGTCCTTAGTAGGAGGATAATTATGCTTTTGCGAGTGAGATGTTGTGATTTGACATTCATTCAATAAAAACGTATCAGCCAGACACATGAAAAATGAATAAGGTTACGCTGGCAGTTCTCAGCCCATGATGTAGTTACTGTCCTATTCGTACTAATAGAAGCATTACAGTTCCTGACGCCAGCCATTCGTGTTAATGTATATATGGACTTTTTCTTTCAATTTTACTACATGCACTGAAAAACGGAGCTCATGTTTTTCAAATTAGTGCCCTTACTGCTGTGCATATAACAGTTTAACACATCTGAACTCATTGTGAAATGTTTTCACACAGAATTACGAATACTTATAATTTCTCATGTGACTTTCACCCTAATAATTTTTGTGTATGTGTTTGACAACGTTTATTGTTTTATTTCCGCTTATCTCTCATCGAGACGTAAGGATGTACTCATGTGTGTGAAACGTTGTAGGTGATCAGTGCTCGTTCGGAGATCACAAACTGAAGATTGGCGACGAACTTCTATCAACTGGAGGGAAGTGTATCAAATGCTCATGCGATATACCACCGTTCATAACCTGCGAGAAGCTTCCAGACTCTTACTGCCCTACGACGAAGAAGTAAGACAAATGTAAGAATCACAACTATTGATTATCAGTCACAAACAACAACGGAATATAGAATGTAGAAAGGAAAATGTAAAGATGGCATTTAAATAAAGATTACAAGGAATAAATCTACATGAAGACATTGTGTATTTAATTATCTTCCGTATAACTCACAATTTATAGAACGATTCACTCTTAAAATCAGTATTATGACATGAGAAAAAGAATTACAGATGAAACCCGTAGGATACACATTATAACACATTTTAAAATGAAAAATACATTGGATTTTGTATTGATTTAGATGAATAGTCTAGAAATGAAACAATTATATTAGCACAAATGTTTTGTAAAATATTATTGAAAATAAAACATCCCATTCTTACTGACACAAAAATTTCAGATTCATTAATACAAATTAATATGTTTCTTACCTTCTCACAAAAATGCTAAAATTTCTTAATGCCACAAACAAAAGCTGAACTAAGCGAAAATGAGCGTAAGGAGAGCAAAGAGAGAAGCGTTCAATGACTTCGAAAGTAACACGTTGTCAACCGACCTGAATAAAAACTATAAGAGATTTTGGTTGTATGTAAAATCAATAAGTGGGTCAAAATCGTCTATTCATTCTCTAAGCGAAACGGAAGATAACAGAGAGAAGGTCAAAGTACTGAATTCGGTCTTCCGAAGTTGTTTCACCGCGGAAGATCACAACACTGTCCCTCCTTTCAATCGTCGTGCGAACGTCGAAATGGCAGATGTTGAAATATCCGATCGCGGAACTGAAAAGCAGCTACAATCGCTTAATAGTGAAAATGCTGCAGGATCAGATGAGATACTTATAAGATTCTATAAAGATTATGTGAAAGAACTCCCCCCCCCCCCCCCCAAGTAGTAATTTATCGTAGTTCGCGTGAGCAACGAAAGGTACCTAACGACTGGAAAAAAGCGCAGGTCATTGCCGCTTTTAAGAAAGGCCGTAAGACAGACCCACACAATTATAGACTTACATCGTTGACGTCAATCTGTTGTGGAATTATGGAACGTGTTTTATGATCAAGAATTATGACATTCTTGGAAACTGAACAGCTCCTATATAAAAACCAACATGGATTCCGCAGACACAGATCCTGCGAAACTCAGCTCGCTCTGTTCCTCCATGAGATCCACAGTACAGTGGACAAAGGCGCTTAGGTTGATGCCGTGTTTTTTGATTTCAGTAAGACATTTGACATCGTCTCGCATTGAAATTTAATGAAAAAAGATAAGAGCTTACGGAGTATCGGAGCAGACCTGCGACTGGATTCAAGACCTTCTTGCAAACAGAACTCAACACGCCGCTCTTAACGGAATTAAATCGATAGATGTAAAGATAATATCCGGAGTAGCACAGGGAAGTGTGATAGGACCGTTGCTGTTCACAACATATATAAATGATCTAGTAGAAAGCGTCGGCTGCGCATTAAGGCTATTCGCAGATGATGCAGTTGTTTATACCAAAACAACAACGCCAGAAGATAGTAAGAATTTACAGAACGACCTGCAGAGAACTGATGAATGGTGCAGACTCTGGCAGTTTACCCCGAACGTAAATGAATGTAACATATTGCGCATACATAGGAAAAGAAATCTAGTACTGTATAGCTACACTACTGACGACAAACAGTTGGAGACAGAGTATGCCGCAAAATATCTAGGCGTAACTATCCAGAGCAACCTTAAGTGGAATGGCCACAGAAAACAGATAGTGGGAAAAGAAGCAAAAGCCGTGTGGAATTAGCTGAGCGGTCTAAGGCACTGCAGTCATGGACTGTGCGGCTGGTCCCGGCGGAGGTTCGAGTCCTCCCTCAGGCATGGGTGTGTGTGTTTGTCCTTAGGATAATTTAGGTTAAGTAGTGTGTAAGCTTAAGGACTGATGACCTTAGCAGTTAAGTCCCATAAGATTTCACACACAAAAGAAGCAAAATACAAATTTTCAGTTAGTTTCAAAAATGCTTTCATAATGAAATATTTCTGTAACACATCTCTACTCCTGTTTTACCCCTTGAGGGGTCGAATTTCCAAAAACACTAAAACAGATATATTCCTTCAGATATATTTCCTTCTATGTAGCTTTAATTGTAATTTAATAATGATTTATTTTAGAAAAAGCTGTCACTCAGTATTTTACTCTCTTAGTGGTTGAAACTTTTAGAAATGCTGGAGCAGGTTTTTTTAAATTTTTGTATTTTTTATTTTTATTTTTTTAATTTTTGACTGGGGAAACAAATACCCCTTTTCGTAGTTCTAACTTCAGAATTGCCTTAATAGCGACATATTTTTAAAAATCCTTTCATCCCCTACTTCTCCCCTTAGTGGTCGAATTCTGAACAATCCAGAACTAAACGATGCCTACAGTATAAGATCAGCATCCTCTCCAAATCAGAATACTTTTGACCCAGTTTTCTTTCCCTCCGCGGTTGAATTTTCAAAATTGCTGAAGCACGTACTTTTTTATTTCTGACTGAGTGACCAAATATCAATTTTCGTAATTCTAGCTTCAAAACTGCTTTAAAAGCGACGTATCTTCGAAAAGCATTTCATCCTCTACTTTACCCCCTTCCGGGCGGAATTTCGAACAATTCCTTGGTAAACGATGCCTAAGGTATAAGATCAATACCCTGCCCAAATTTCAAGCTTCTATCATTAGGAGTTTAGGCTTGGTGATGATGATTCATTTAATTAGTCAGGGCGTATTTCCCCCTCTTGCGGGTTGAATTTCCAAAAACACTGAAACACTTTTTTTTTTATTTTCAACTGAGAAGTCAAGCACCATTTTTTATGGATATAGCTCTAAAAATACTTTAGTAGCTCTTTAATAGTGATCTATTAAAAAAAGTTTCACCCACTATTTAATCCTTATACGGGTTAAAAAGTTCCAAAAATGCTTAAACACGTATTTATTTGTTTATGACCAATTCCGGTGAGTCTAGGTTGACAATTGCCTTAATAGCGACATATTTTCGAAAACCTTTGAGCATTGTTTCACCCCGTTAGGTGTGTTATTACGAAAAATACCTCCTTCAACAACTCCTAGAAAATAAGATCAATACCCTCTCGAGATTGTCTGTTTCTATTCTTAGTGATATGAAAAGAAAAGGCTTGTACACCTCGAAAGACAACGTTTATTTTGCCCCTCTGACTGTATATGGCTGCTGGGGGATAGGAGATGTACTGATAATGGTTTCGTCACCCTCCAATAGATAGCATAGTAGCATAGCTACCAGTGCGCCAAATGTGCCTACCTTTTGAGAGGTAATGGTCACAGGCAGAAAACTCATTGTGATGCAAACGTATGAAGCAAACAGAAAACCATGCCACAAAGACGCACTAATGCTCCTTACAGTCAACTGAGGGACCTTGAAAAGGGTCAAATTCTGGATGTCCACGCAGCACAGACGGCCTTCAGGATCATCGTACTATAAGGGCAGCAGTGGCAAATCGTACAGCTACCACAGCACAGATAGGAGGGCTTGTGAGGCAAGATATGTGAACATGAACTGTTGAAAACCGTTGATTAGCGGTGGGACTACGGGCATGCACATCTCTGGCCCATCTTCCGCTCAAGCCACAGCCTCGACGTTCACAGCTCGATTGGTGTCGTCAGAGGATCATTTGGAAGGTGGAATGGCGCCCCGTGGTCTTCAGCGAAGAAAGCAGATTCTGGCTGCACGCAAGTGGTGGTCGTCTGCACTTACGCCGTAGACCTGGAGTACTGTCTTATATAGTGCATTCGTCCAAGACACATTGGCCTCTCCCCAGGCCTTAAGGTCTAGGGTGGGATAACCTACAACTTTAGTTTATCTTTGGTGTTTCTGAAGAGAACGCTAACCAACACTCGGTACGTTTAGAATATTCTTAGACCCATTCTTTTGCCGCTATTGCAACAGGAAGGTGATGTGTTGTTCCAACAGGATAATGTTCGCCTACGCATCTCCCTTGAAACTCAACGTGCTCTGCAAGACAAGAAGGAACTTCTCTGGCCAGCACGATCTCCGGACTTGTCTCCAGTGGAGCACGTTTGTGCTATGGTGGGATGCGAAGTGACAGTGTGACTCGTCAGCCAACAACTCTTACAGAACTGCGTGAACAGGTGCAGCAGGCGTGTCATAACATATTCCATACACCACGTGATAATGTCGGTGTTTCACCATAGGTTAATACTTGGTACTGGAGAACAGTTTGTGCTATTGATCCATAAATGTAAAAATTTGATGTGCTCCATATCCACTATCGCAACAATAAATCTTGAGTGAACTAGAAGCCTCTAAAATGTGTGTTAACTTTGTTTTCTGCATAGGTATGTATGTACAAGAATATATGTATAGACATATAAGATTCTGGTAATAATAACCTCATGTGGCTCAAAGGCGTGGTGTAAGCCTTTCAATTGAACGTTACTTCAGTGACTTGCATGTCCCTAACCCACCACAGTTATCCAATTGGGGAAAGAGGACCTTCTGCTTAATGCGGAATCCGAACCATATGTCTTTTCTGGGGAATCTCCGCACCACTGACAGGTGAATGCTAGGTTATAAATCTGACTCATAACCGCTAGTATGACCTCTAGACTAGCAGAGCCGACGCAGATTCTGGTCAAGCTACAATGGACTCTGCAGTTGTAGGGGCTGTCTACTTCACTGATTTTCCCGCCAGATACCGCCTGTTAGCTGAACTGCTCGTAGCTCCCATCAATCTCACGAGATGTCACCAACGTCAGTTAAAAAAATGGTTCAAATGGCTCTGAGCACTATGGGACTTAACTGCTGTGGTCATCAGTCCCCTAGAACTTAGAACTACTTAAACCTAACTAACCTAAGGACATCACACACATCCATGCCCGAGGCAGGATTCGAACCTGCGACCGTAGCGGTCACGCGGTTCCAGACTGTAGCGCCTAGAACCACACGGCCACTTCGGCCGGCTACTAACTACACTTATGGCCGAAACTGAAGGAGTATTTAACGGAACAGATAAGAAATGAGACAAGAATAAAGTGGAAAAAATGGACGAAACGAAGAAAGAAATGGACGTATCTAGGAAGTCAGGTTATTTGGAAAACAGCGACATCAAAATAGGAGATAGCATTAGATGTTGTCATGGATGCGTGAAGGTCAACAAGCACACAAAACCACTATTAGTGAGTGGATGTACTAATGATAAAAGAGGCACAGCAGTCAAGAAAAGAGAAGGAGGCGCAGTGGGGAAGAAAACAGGATGGGCGGCAGACACCCTTGGAAAGGAAAATGGAGGCGGAAGGAACAACTTGAAAAGATAAAGAAAGAGCACGAGGAAATTAGAGAGTCAATAAAACGATGTAAAGCCAAATGTGAGGAACTAGGAGCAAATACTCAGGAAAACTTTCTGATATGGAAACGGGCCCGCTCAATCGGCCTAAGGCAATTAGGGAGGATATCCGAGTGAATACTGAATCATCTAAGAAAGGTAATGCGATTGTAGAACAGCCGGCCGCGGTGGTCTAGCGGTTCTGGCGCTGCAGTCCGGAACCGCAGGACTGCTACGGTCGCAGGTTCGAATCCTGCCTCGGGCCTGGGTGTGTGTGATGTCCTTAGGTTAGTTAGGTTTAAGTAGTTCTAAGTTCTAGGGGACTTATGACCTAAGATGTTGAGTCCCATAGTGCTCAGAGCCATTTTTCGATTGTAGAACACAACGTGCAAGTGGTACATTGATGTAACCAGACTCAAGGTGAATGTAGTAAACTTGCGCAAAATGTCTCTGTAATTATATAATTAAGTGTAAACAGCCAGAAAGGAAATTGCTGAGAACCCTAAGAATACTGAAGAAACCATGCATGAATGGGTTAAGGATCAGTTAACGCAGTCGCACTGGGTACTAAGTGGACGTATAGATGTAGGCTGTGACGTCTCTCGGTTGAGTCAAATTACAAATTTGATCCCCAAAGCTCCAAAAACCCAGTCGCAATTTGAACAAACTTCAAACGAGGTTGGCTTGTGGGTTGGTCAGAAGACACAAAGGTCAAGGAAGCTAAGTGGAGAAACCGATGTGTGACACATGTTGTTATGAAAGGCAACGAAGACCTACACCAATTTTTACGCAGCGTTCCTAGAGGTATACCGGGCAGAAGAAAAACAGACTGAAATAAAATTTACTTTAATAACTGGACCAAGATGCTCAAGAGAGAACAGAATGCTAAAGAGTTTCGGTGGTAAGGAATAAGACATAAATCTATCATGTGTCAACGACATGAAAAATGAATAGTTTTAGTTTTAATAAAAGGACTGCCATGGAACATACACTAGCAGGAACAGTAGTGTAATCCATGGAAACAGCACAGGAGGTTTTAAAGGAATCGACTAGATCCAAAAAGAAGTGCATGCCCAGAGAAACATGCAACATGGAGTAAACATGCAGTACAGAAATTACTTAGAAACAGGGGTAAGTAATGAACAACAGGATTATGATCCCTGAAGTTAAAATCTTCTGGGTTATTAGCCCGCGTCATATTTCTTCTAAAACTATCGGCGTTTTGACCCCTCTGCTGGGATCTTCCGCAGGATCTTCCGGTGTCCACTATTGCTAGAACAGTATTGATGATGGGACGGTATTAATGGCCATAGTGTGCGTGCTTGGCAGAAGTGGGACCTCTATGAATGAGGCCCGAGGCAAGCTTTGTCCACAGCAGAGGACATACAGTATAAGTGGGACAAAGGCTGATATGAAACTCTTGAAGAACTAGAGAAAGGAGGAGGCTATATTCGTGAACTGAATAGCTAGTAGTAGCTCTACAAGAGGCCCAATGTGGAACTGGAGATGAAAGGCCAGCAGAAATACTAATGAAATATACAGATAAATTAAAGGAGAAACAACAAGAGCCGGCCGCGGTGGTCTCGCGGTTCTAGGCGCGCAGTCCGGAACTGTGCGACTGCTACGGTCGCAGGTTCGAATCCTGCCTCGGGCATGGATGTGTGTGATGTCCTTAGGTTGGTTAGGTTTAAGCAGTTCTAAGTTCTAGGGGACTGATGACCGCAGCTGTTAAGTCCCATAGTGCTCAGAGCCATTTGAACCATTTAGAAACAACAAGAACTGTTGTGACAGAATGAGGTGTGAGGAAAGGAACAGAGATCACTGGTAATAACCTCAAAATTTGAGACTATAGAAGTAAAAACAAGTTTTGAGTCAGGTAATGTTACATGTTGAAAAATGGAGTTCACATAGTAAGTTTTCCCACAAGGGACGTAAGATTGTAGGCATAATAGGAGATGTCATCAAATCTAAAAATTGCCAAGTATTTTTGGCTTTGGAAAGAGGACAAGAAACGCATGCATTGGAGGCTTTGGCTGTACCAAACTTACGTCTGGATTGTATACTGGAGGCAGCCGGGTTGACAGAACATCAAGTTGAGGTTAATTTTGGCGAAAATGCTGTAAAGATTCAGAAGGGCGACAGAGGTTACCTTTATACAGGAAAGACAACAGAGAAAAAAGAAGCATTTTCCGTGATACATTGTGTGATGGCTGAAGAAGACAGTGGGAAGTGCGAACCAATAGGTTATGTATAACACAGCAGTCTGAAAGACAACAGAGAATAAAGAAGCATTTTCCGTGATACATTGTGTGATGGCTGAAGAAGACAGTGGGAAGTGCGAACCAATAGGTTATGTACAACACAGCAATCTGAAAGACCATACAGAAGACGAAGAACAAAGAACTGGCAAAGAGGAAATTTTCCAGAAAATTGTACACGTAGAAAATATGTGCAGAACACTAATAAACGAATTACCTACTCAACTAAACAAGTTCACTCTTAGGTTCATGTCAGGACTGTGTGTAAATATGTGTTTGGGGATCTTAGAAAGAGAGTGAGTATGTCGGTATGTCGGCTCTGAGATTCATACAGCGCAGTATCAGCAACTGTAGTAGCAGTGCAATTATTGTGGGTGGGAGCGGTAGACAGCGGTGTACGCAACGCCACAATTTGAGAACGCCACCACTATCCACGCTGCAGTCTGTAGAGAGTTGCTGTCTTTATATCACTGCATGTTTAGCTACAGTCTTCACAGGATAGTCACGTCCATACTGCTATCTGTCGATGCTGCAATTGTAGCAGGCGCGCTGCTCATATCGCAGTTTTCACTGGGCTACCATCTCTGTGTCCAGTTCCCACGTTGAAGTTATCACAGGGACGTGCATCCACATTGCTATCTGTCAGTTCCAAAGCGACTGTAGGACCGTTGCGTCCAATCCTTTGTCTGTCCATGCCGCATCCATCTCGGGGCAGCTGCATCCACAAGCCACCACATGACCATACCTCAGCCACTGTGCTTGTCCACTTCAATGGTGGTCGAAGCTACAGTGTCTGTACATCACAGCAATCACATCCATCCATGCTGAATCCTCTCCCAGCGTCTGCCTACTGGTCTTGAATCCACTGTAGGACTGTTGATCCATACCGCTGCAGTCATTACAGAGTCATTGGTTTGAAACGCTGTCATCAGACCTCGCTGTATCCGATGTGCCAGTCCACAACGATGTCTGTTCTCTGCTCTGTAGCCATTGCGCCTGTCCATGCTGATGTCTGCTTGAGCCACAGTCCCACAATGACGCTGGCTCTCCGCTGCGTTGTCTCCATCCTGACTCCTCTGACTGCAGTGTCTCCGCACCACTGCTTCAGTCTGGATGACTGACTGATCTGGCCTTGAAACATCAGCCAACATGGCCTTGCTGTACTTGCACAGAGAATGGTAGGAAGCAAGGGGAAACCACAGCTGTAATTTTTATGATGCATGCACGTCTACTATACGGTTAAATGATGATCACATCCTCTTGGCTATAATATTATGGACATAAAATTGACCCCCATTCGGATCTCGTCATCAGACAAAGCAGAGTCGGCACGCTACGTGCAGAGCGTGGAATGCAAAATTCCTTAATCATGTAGGTGGTTTTAAAAATTTGGAAAGGGAAATGTAAAGGTTGAAGTTAGATACTGTGGGAGTTAGTGGTGACACGATGAAAAGAACTTTTCATCATAGGGGGTATTGCTCACTCGTAGCTGATAGGGTGCCTAAGGGATTTAGCGTTCTTGGAATGCTATACAACAATTCAAACAAAAAATATAAGTACTTTTATTTCTATAAAGCAATTGACAATACCTAACCTTTGGAGATTTACAAGTAGTAGTTGCAAACGAGGAGCAACAAGCAATATAATTTAGAGTCCTTGATATGTGAGCTATTCAGGGAAGTTGACACGCGTCACTGAAACTAACGTCCATGATCTGGTGCCGATCTGCACTGCTGAGGCTAGCAGGAGCGGCGTTTATATTCCCTTCCTCCAGGTGTCGCTCTTGACGCGGAGCGGTCCAGTTTCGTGCACCACTGGCCGCCGTCTTCTCGCCGCCTTCTCTGCTCTTGCGACCCGCATCTTCGTCCCGGTGCTTGTGGTTACCCCACAACATTCATCCCCCCAAAGCAAGCGACCGTCGACGTGTATGGAGTGCGACCACAGCGAGGGATCCAGGAGCGTGGACGCTCTGATGGGCAGGAAGCTGTGGCTGCAGGAGACGTCCAGCTTCTGGCCGTCCGGCCATCCGGCCTGCGCTTTGCCGGGAACGTCCCCCGGAAAACGACCAGAAGGGCACGCGTCCACCTCCTGCTGCCATGAAAATGACGAGGGCGGAAATTGCTGCGGTGTGGGTGGGTACAGCTCCATCGGTAAGACGAGAGGGGGCGGAGGGGGCGAAGGCTCCTTATCCATGCGGTCGTCCCGCGATCGCGTGATGACACCCTCTGAAAGCTGCTGCGGCCGCGTTATCCTCTGGGCCCGTGAATCTGGGAGAAGAGAGACTGAAGGATCATCGTATACGTGACAGAGGCGAAGTTGATTTTGATGGCAGTGCTGGAAGCCATTCGGACCTGAAATAAGATACATGCAAGCGCCAAGTCGACGGACGACCTCGCCTCGCGCCCACCGTCTGCTGCTGCTAAAATCCCTGTAAAAGACAGTATCATGCGGAGCGAAGCGATACTTGCGGTCGTCCTGCGGCGCCGGATGTTGAGGAGGGTGGAGCAGGTGAAGCAGTGTGCCATGACGGCAGCTGTGAAGCAATTCCGCCGGTGATGGTCCATCTAGTAGGTGTGAACGATGCTTGACCCCTTGTGCGTGCGGAGCGAAGTTTGGCCATCTGCTGCTTGAATGTTCTGACAAAACGCTCCGCTTAGCCGTTTGGCTGTGGGTGGAACGGCGTACTAGTTAGATGCAACATGCCATTGCGTTCACAGAATGTTTGAAATTCGTTTGACGTGAACTGAGGTCCATTATCTGACACCATTAATTCAGGTAAGGCTTCAACGCAAAAAAAAAAAAGATGACAATGCCTGAGTCGTGCTACGGGATGTTGTCGAGTTCATGGGCACAGCAAAAGGAAACTTGCTGTATGAGTAAACCACAATTAGCCAGCGAGTGTTCCAAAAGGCTCCCGCAAAGAATGTGTGAGGACTAATTTTCTGCACATGCGTGACACTGTGACGTCATCTGTTCTATTTGGGCGTCCATACCCTGCCAAGTACAGTGTCGACGCACAAACTGTTCCGTACAAACAATCCTCCAGTGTCCTAGGTGAAGTAACTACAACACTTGTTTTTGCAAAGCTGTAGCGATTAACACACGTGACTGTCCACTGTCATTTTGAACCAGAATTACACCTGTCTGTGCGGCGAGGCTATACCCACATGCAACGTATAGACGCACTACGGAGTTCTTTATGCTATGCAACAAACGACGCCAAGATGAGCGAATGTAGGTTAGCAAAATGTTCAAATCTGGATCAGCTACCGCGGCCTGTGCAATTTTCTTATAGTATAACGGAAAAGACTGAAGGAATCCAGAATCCTGAGCGTCGATGTGTCAAAGTCTGTATCAGAACCTGCCAGCAGCTATGGCCCAGCGGTTCTAGACGCTTCGGTCAGCTACCGCGCGCCCGCTACGTCGCAGATTCGAATCCTACCTCTGGCATGAATGTGGATGATGTCCTTAGGTTAGTTAGGTTTAAGTAGTTCTAAATTCTAGGGGACTGATGACCTCAGATGTTAACTCCCATAGTGCTCAGAGCCAATTGTATCAGAACCGATTGGAAGACGTGAAAGTGCGTCTGCATTACCATGTTGAGCTGTCGGACGATCTCGTACTGATACTGAGACAACAAAAAAGCCCTTTATTGCAATTTTTGTGCAGTTAGTACAGGAACCGGTTTAGCCGGATCAAACAAGAACTGCATAGGCCTCTGATTCATTGCTAAGTAGAATTTTCTGGCATACAAATAGTGGTGGAATTTCATGACACCATACACAATAGCCGATGCCTCTTTTTCAATTTGTCAATAGTTTACACTGGGCTTTGGCCAACAATTTTGATGCGAGAGCAATAGGTCTGTCTTTATCATCAATTCTGTGCGAAAGCGCTGCACCGATTCCGTAAGAAGAAGCGTCAACTTGCAATACAACTGGTTTTTCAGGATCAAAGTGAACTAAGCATCGATCACTGATCAATGCATCTTTAAGTTTTTGAAAAGCTACTTGGCACTCATCTGTCCAGACAAAGGGCACATTCTTGCTGGCAAGCCGCTTATGACTACTAAATACGACTGAAGGGGATGTAAACCTTGACTGTTAGTGACGTGACGAAGATACTGCAACTCAGGTTTAAAAAATCACACTTGTCCAGTGTACACTTTGGTCCTGCTTCAGACAACACATGAAACAAAGCACGTAAATTTGCAGTATGTTCTAATAGTTTGGCATTTATGCAATCAGCTGTTCCAAATACCGTTGGAAAATGGCAGGTGCGGAAGGACTGCAAACGCAAATATTTAAACAAGTCCAAATGAGTATTCACCACACACACTACTTGAGGTTCTTCATCTATCGGTATTTGAAGGTACGCGTCTTGCAAATCAGTTTTCGAAAAATAGCGTCTAGCGCCTAATTTGTCCAAAAGATTGTCTGGGCGTGGCAATGGGTAGGTATCAATGACGTTTCTGGGTTGACGGTAGACTTAAAAGTCGACACAGAGGCGAATTCGACCTGAAGGTTTGGGGGGTAAAACCATTGGACTTGCCCATTAGCTAGCTGATAGCCGGCCATTGTGGCCCAGCGGTTCTAGGCGCTTCAGTCCGGAACCGCGCGACCGCTACGGTCGCAGGTTCGAATCCTGCTTCGGGCATAGGTGTGTGTGATGTCCTTAGGTTAGTTAGGTTTAAGTAGTTCTAAGTCTAGGGGACTGATGACCTCAGATGTTAAGTCCCATAGTGCTTTTTTGAACTAGCTGCAATTCTCCAAGTTCAGCAACGAGTTTGTCCCGTAATGCATTGAGAACAATTCTGGCTCGGCAGAATTTCGGCTGAGCATTGTCTTTCAGCTTAATATGTGCAACAAAATCGTTAGCTTAGCCTAAACCTTCAAAAAATAGTTCCGGGAATTCTTTTAGCAAGCTAGGTAAACTGTCTTCTGTATTGAATGCAGACACTGACAACACATTGGCCTGCATGTTAAAGCCAAACGAATGAAAAGAATCAAGTCCAAATATTTTCTCACATTTACGTGACTGTAGTACTGTGAAAGTCATTGCTCGCGTATGCGAGTGATATATGGCAGGCACGTGGAGATTCTAATCGTTCATATGTGCGACGATTTATCAATGTGACAGAGGCACCAGTGTCCAACTGAAATTTCACACGGTTCCCACAAATAAATAAATAAATGAACAGAAAGTTGGTTTGACTGGTGTATCATTGTTTTGTGAGAGGGATGAATTTTTATCTTTCTTCCATTGCAAACATACGAATTTTACATGTCCTTTTACCTCAAGCGTAGCACTGAGCTTGTCGGTAGGGGCAGTGGTGTCGTTTGTTCCGTGTATAACAGCGAGGACAAGACTTAATTCTCTTCGCCTGTGTAGCCGCCTGTTCAGCGAAGTGCGTATGCGACGTGGAATTCTGTTTACCCGGCGTGGCTAGCGCACGCCGCCTGTGTGGAATGGGGCAATCACGACTAAGGGACTCTACCTGAAAAATAGCTGGCTACTCAAATGTACACTCCTGGAAATGGAAAAAAGAACACATTGACACCGGTGTGTCAGACCCACCATACTTGCTCCGGACACTGCGAGAGCGCTGTACAAGCAATGATCACACGCACGGCACAGCGGACACACCAGGAACCGCGGTGTTGGCCGTCGAATGGCGCTAGCTGCGCAGCATTTGTGCACCGCCGCCGTCAGTGTCAGCCAGTTTGCCGTGGCATACGGAGCTCCATCGCAGTCTTTAACACTGGTAGCATGCCGCGACAGCGTGGACGTGAACCGTATGTGCAGTTGACGGACTTTGAGCGAGGGCGTATAGTGTGCATGCGGGAGGCCGGGTGGACGTACCGCCGAATTGCTCAACACGTGGGGCGTGAGGTCTCCACAGTACATCGATGTTGTCGCCAGCGGTCGGCGGAAGGTGCACTTGCCCGTCGACCTGGGACCGGACCGCAGCGACGCACGGATACACGCCAAGACCGTAGGATCCTACGCAGTGCCGTAGGGGACCGCACCGCCACTTCCCAGCAAATTAGGGACACTGTTGCTCCTGGGGTATCGGCGAGGACCATTCGCAACCGTCTCCATGAAGCTGGGCTACTGTCCCGCACACCGTTAGGCCGTCTTCCGCTCACGCCCCAACATCGTGCAGCCCGCCTCCAGTGGTGTCGCGACAGGCGTGAATGGAGGGACGAGTGGAGACGTGTCGTCTTCAGCGATGAGAGTCGCTTCTGCCTTGGTGCCAATGATGGTCGTTTGCGTGTTTGGCGCCGTGCAGGTGAGCGCCACAATAAGGACTGCATATGACCGAGGCACACAGGGCCAACACCCGGCATCATGGTGTGGGGAGCGATCTCCTACACTGGCTGTACACCACTGGTGATCGTCGAGGGGACACTGAATAGTGCACGGTACATCCAAACCGTCATCGAACCCATCGTTCTACCATTCCTAGACCGGCAAGGGAACTTGCTGTTCCAACAGGACAATGCACGTCCGCATGTATCCCGTGCCACCCAACGTGCTCTAGAAGGTGTAAGTCAACTACCCTGGCCAGCAAGATCTCCGGATCTGTCCCCCATTGAGCATGTTTGGGACTGGATGAAGCGTCGTCTCACGCGGTCTGCACGTCCAGCACGAACGCTGGTCCAACTGAGGCACCAGGTGGAAATAGCATGGCAAGCCGTTCCACAGGACTACATCCAGCATCTCTACGATCGTCTCCATGGGAGAATAGCAGCCTGCATTGCCTCGAAAGGTGGATATACACTGTACTAGTGCCGACATTGTGCATGCTCTGTTGCCTGTGTCTATGTGCCTGTGGGTCTGTCAGTGTGATCATGTGATGTATCTGACCCCAGGAATGTGTCAATAAAGTTTCCCCTTCCTGGGACAATGAATTCACGGTGTTCTTATTTCAATTTCCAGGAGTGTATGAGCGAAAGGCCACAGAATCATGCTGATCTAATATTTGCACTACCTGCTGAAATGATGGATCGGAGTGTTTCCATAGTTGTTCCCTGATTTTGACATCATGGACATTGTACACGATTGCATCATGCAACATAATGTCTTAATGTAAATAACCGCAAGCACATTTGAATTGGCATTTTCTTGTCATACACTGCAAATCTGTTAGCCACTCGCAATAAGTTTGTTCTGCCCGTTTTTCGCAATTAAAGAACTGATACCTAGCTGCTACCACATTTACTCGTTGGTCATAATAGTTTGTTAGAGAGACGATAACCTGGTCGTAATCAAATTCACTCGGAATGGCGTTAGGAAATTTTTTTTGAATTAATCTGAACACTGCACTTCCTATAATAGATATGGAAGTTTCACAATACTTGGGACATTATGAGCTACCATAGGCGCATTGAACGGTGCAGCCACTCGAGCCATTACTCGTCTTATTCACGAAACTGTCGAAAAGGCGGATAGCAGCTGTAGTAGGTGGTGCTTGTTCTATCGGGCGCGCAGCGTTGTCGAGTAGCTGCTGCACCGTGTTGTGCAGGGTAGAAATGTGGTTCGTCTGTAACTGAAACAACTGCATTAGCTACGTGGCGTCGGAGCTGGGGGCGGGACAGGATTGGTGGGCATGTTGGAAGATACAATTGCAACAAATAGACAAAAAAAGCAAAGAAAACTTCTGCAACGCGTTCTGGCGCTTATGGTTACTCCAGAACACATCAAGCTAGTGCAGATTGAACTACTATCAACAGCACAGTGAACTTCTTATCGTAGGCATGACAGACACGAAACCAACACCCACTACATTTGTACAAGTGTATACGGCAACTAGTGCTACAGAGGCCGAAGAAATTGAAAAAAAAATGATAAGGTACAGTAAATTATTCAGATAATTATGGCAGAGGAAAATTTAATTATGATGGTGGACTGGAAATCAGTAATAGGGAAAGAAAAAGGAGGAAAAGTAGTAGGTGTGTGCAGCCTTGGAGAAAGGGAGTAATAGAGGGAGCCGCCTGCTAGAACTCTGCACAAGGCATAATTTAACCATCGCTAACACTTTGCGTAATAATCATGAAAGACATTTTTATACATGAAATTAAAATGGAGAAACAAGAAGTTTTCCGATGTATTATATAATGGTAAGGCAGAGATTATGGAATGAGCAGATGTGGACTCTGACCACAGTTTACTGATTATGAACTGTAGACTAAAACTGAAAAAAAAGCAGAGATAATGTAAACTAAGGAGATGGGTACTGGATAATTTGAAAGAACCAGAGACAGTCGGGAGATTCAGAAGGAGCATTAGACAACGATTCACTGAACAGAGAAAGGAATATAGTAGAAGATGAATGGGTACGTTGCTGGGATGAATTAGTGAATGCAGCAGATCATAAAAAGACAAGGCCTAGTAGAAATCCTTGGATATCGCAAGAGATATGGAATTTAATCAAGAGAAACGAAAATATCAAAATGCAGTAAATGAAGCAGGCGAAGGGAATACAAATGTCTAAAATTGAGATTGGCCGGAAAAGCAAAATAGCTACGCAGGAATTGCTAGAGGACAAATGTAAGGATACGAAAGAATAATGTGTAGGGCAAAGTCGTGTGACTAGGGCCCCCTGTCAGATAGACCGTTCTCCGGGTGCAAGTCTTTCGATTTGACTACACTTCGGCAACTTGCGCGTCGATGGGGATGAAATGATGATGATTAGGACAAACAACACCCAGTCCCTGAGCGGAGAAAATCTCCGACCCAGCCGGGAATCGAACCCGGGCCCTTAGGATTGACATGCTGTCGCGCTGACTACTAAGACATTGGGGGCGAACTAGGGCAAAGACAGATAACGAGTATAAGAAAATTATAGGGATCATTGGCGAGAAGGTAAGCAGCTGTATGAATATCAAGAGCTCAGATGGAAAACCAGTGCTAAGAAAATAAATGGAAGCTGAAAGGAGGAAGGTTTATGTAGAGGAGCTATAAAAGGAAAAGGTCTTCAAGCAAAATTGTACAGAAAGAAGAGAACTTAGATGATGAGAGGTGAAATATGATACTGTGGCAATAATTTGAGTCACAACTACTGATGTCTTGAGAGAGCTAATCATGACAACACTATTTCACCTGGTGTGATGTATGAAACATGCGAAATACAAATAGACATCTGAACGATGGGAGTGTACCATTCTATCAACTGGCCCATCCTCAAAAAATGGTCCAAATGGCTCTGAGCACTATGGGACTTAACTGCTGTTGTCATCAGTCCCCTAGAACTTAGAACTACTTAAACCTAACTAACCTAATGGCATCACATACATCCATGTCCGAGGCAGGATTCGAACCTGCGACCGTAGCGGTCGCGCGGTTCCAGACTGTAGCGCCTAGAACCGCTCGGCCATTCCAGCCGGCCCATCCTCAAGGTCAGTGCTCAATATCCTCCTTATTTCCAAGGACTACAGTCAAGACTTCAAGAAGACTGTAATACTTAAAATTCTGGACATGGTTGTGTGATCAGCGACCGTTTACAAAGTAAAATTAAAGCAACAACAGCACTCTATCGCGCTATGAGAGCCTTCATCAGAAATAAAACTGTCAAACTGGCCTACAACACAAGTATAAAATTATAGGAATTTTTTTAAAATTTAAGTATAAGCACTGACTAACAGTACAAGAAAGAAACAGTACTTGCATATCACGTATAAAATAAATATCATGAGATAAAGCTTTAGATTGTAATACTTCCAAGTCCACATGACGTGTAATATGTATGAGACAAGCGAAATACCATCAGACTTCAACAAGAATGTAATTCCAAAGAAATCAGATGCTGTCAGGGGTGGATACTGGCCAACTATCAGTTTAGTAAACCATGGTTGCTAAATATTAAAATGGTTTTTTTACAGATGAATGAAAAAACTGTTAGAAGGTCAATGTCAGGGAGATCAACTTGCAGTCTGGAGAAATATAGGAACATGTGAGGCAATAGAGCTCTACGACTTTTCGTAGAAGATGGGTTAAGGAAAGGCAAACCAACGTTTATAGCATAATTTTGTAGACTTAGAAAAGCATTTGACAATATTAACTGGAATACTTTCTTTGATATTCTGAAGATAGCAGGAGTAGACTATAAGGAGCGAAAGGCTATTTACAACTTTTGCAGAAAAAAGGTTGCAATTACAAGAGCGATGGGGCATGAAAGGGAAGCAGTGATTGAGAAGGGAGTGAGGTAGGGTTGTAGCCTATCACCAAATTTATTCAACCTGGACAGTGAGCAAGCAGTAAAGGAAACTATAGAAAAATTTGGTGAAGGAATTAACGTTCAGGGAGAAGAAAAAAAATCTTTGATATTTTCCAAAGACATTGTAATCTTGTGAGAAATACAACGGAATTGGAACAGGATTTGAAGGGAATGGACAGTGTCTCGAAAAGAGAATATAAGATGAACATAACTAAGTAAAACAAATATAATGGATTGAAGTCGAAGTAAATCTGTCAGTGCTGAGGAAATGAAATTAGAAAAGGATACACTAAAAGCATCAAAGAAATTCTGTTATATGGCAGTAAAGTAACTGATGATGTTCGAAGTAGACAGGATATAAAATGTAGACTGGAAAAGGCAAAAAATCGTTTCTTAAGAAGCGAATCCTTGTACTAAAATGAAATAGGGATGATAAGAAATTGAGACACAAGAAAACTATAAGCTTTTGGAATGTGGTGCTCGTCAAGAATATTGTAGATTACGTGGATAGATCATGTAAGTAATGAAGAGGAAATGCATTCATGGCACATGTAGACTGAGAGGCAGAATCATTAGACAAGACACTCTCAGAGACATCAAGGAATCATAAATTTAGTATTGGAGGTAAGTGTGTGTGCATGAGTATGTGTGTGTGTGTGTGTGTGGAGGGTGGGGGGGCAGGGGATGGTGGGGAGTAAAAACTGTAGCTGAAGACCAAGAGATGAGTATGTGACTAGGTTGAAAGTGGTGTAGGTTGCAGTAGTGATATAGACATGAAGAGGCTTGCCAAGGATAGAGTTGCATCGCGAGCTACATCAAACTAGTCTTCGGACAGAAAAGCGCAACAGTAAAAATTGATGACCTTTTATGTTACTGTCATAATATAAAGCTGTATAATCTATCACCGCTACTCATTACCTAAATATCACAATTAATGACCTATAGTGCCATTACCATTAATTTTTAACGAATTATAATAAATTATGACCACCAAAAGACAGGCTGGAAAGCTTTAGGTGGCACTGCAGTCGTTTTACCAGCATCACAAGTGAATGCAAGCAGTATAACCTCAGACCAGGTCGATCTTACAGCCAGCGGAACGTGAAGTTTGTCAGGGCAACCATCTCGCCCTAAGACTGAACCTCCACCCATTGAAGACATCCCACCGCAGCACAAAGACAGGGCGAAAATCCAAACCCCATAAAAATGGTTCCCATACTACAGTACAACATGAACAGGTTCAGGACTCATGTTGAGGAACTGAACCTCCTAGCTTGGGCACACCCCATGTGCTTCTGATTACAGGAAACACATTTTAAAACCACCGATGCCTCTGTGTTTCTGAACTACACCCTCTACTGCAAGGATGACCAGACTGAGGAAAGAGGCAAGGGAGGGGTTGCTGTGTTTGTCAATAATGCACCCCATTCCTGTACCTCCCCTTCATTATTGACCAACAAGCAGCGACTATTGAAGTTAATGTTGGTCAGAAGATCACTAACTGCTCACTGTATTTACCTCCATAGGAAGCTATACAATCTATCACAGACCTTATTGAACAACTTCGCTATACAATTCTCCTACGCGGTAACTTTAATGCCCACAATGTGTGATGGGAATCGAACTAAACTTCATATAGGGGTCAAGTTTTGGAGAGCCTCATGATGTCTCAGGAACAGTACATCCTCAACATGGTCAATCCTATTCATTTCTTGGCTGCTCCCGGGTCGTCCTCCGCGATCGACTTCTCTTTCTGTTTCCCAGCTCTGTGGGAAGCAACTGATGACCATCATTCCAGTGATCACTTCTCGCTGTTGATACACCTATTGGATAACATATTACTGGAAAGGAGGCCTCCAGTATGGACGATCAGCAGACCTAACTGGATGTGCTTCAGACAGACAGCTGTGTTTGAACAAAGAGGCAGCATCCAGGAAATGTTGGACTACATCACGCGAATGATCCACCATGCCTCTGACTTATTCATCCCAAAGTCCACCTTAAGTGGCAATCTATACCTTGGTGTACGGATGAATGTTGCTCAACAGTCTGGGTCAGGCATGCGCCTCTTTGACGATATAAATGCCGTACGACAACAGACAACCTCACAGCCTTTAGAGTTGCGACAGCCAAAGTTCATGGCGTGGTTAGCGAGGGCAACGCAAGGTCTTGCCAAGCATTCTATCATCTATTCCACTTCTTCTACAAAAGTATGGCAAGCCATTAGAAGGATTTCCGGGATACGCAGTCATTCATCCGTAGCAGCAGTCCTGAAACAAGGGTGTCCCCTAACAAAACCGTGGGACATCACCCAGACGACGGTACAGCATTCCGCAACGTGTACCGCTACTGCCAGCCAGAATCTGGTGTTTCGTTGCTATGAAGTGACCGTAAATAGGGGCCGGTTTGAGTTTCAAAACTGCCCTTTAACCGTGTGGGAACTGGATTCGGCACTGTCTTTGGACTGACTGTAGACAGGTACCAGTTGGAGCCTTAGAACTAACATCTCTCTATGTGGAAGCTGGATTCAACACTGTCTTCAGCGTGACTGTTGACAGGGGTCCGCTGGAGTCTTACAACTTCCCCTTTCATGTAAGAGATGGGTTCTGCACTGTCTGAGGCCTCTGCAACTGTGCCTCGTCACGGTGAAGTTCGGTACAGCATGCTTTGCCATTTGACAGCAGCGGCAAATGAAATCCTCCTCGAATGTTATAAATTGCTGTGGCAGACAGGCCACTTTCCCTATTCATTAGAGAATAAAGTTTGACGCGTCTCGTAAAATCAGGAAAGGACCGAACGTGAGCCAGTAGTTACTGGAGATGCACGTTACCTATTTGTGTAGGAAAAACCCTGGGACTAATGGTTAACTGTCACCTGGTCTCGATGTTAGATGTCAGCCAACTCCTTAGTCGCTCTCAGCGTGGATTCAGGAGATTTAGATGTACTATCGACAATCTGACCTTCCTAGAGGCGACCTGCAGATCTTCTACTTAAACATCACTGTCTCGGTATATTCTTTGATGTGATCAAAAGTATTCGGCCAGCCCCAAAAACATACGTTTTTCATATTAGGTGCATTGTGCTGCCACCTACTGCCAGGTACTTCATATCAGCGACCTACCTAGTCATTACACATCGTGAGAGAGCAGAATGAGGCGCTCCGCGGAACTCACGGACTTCGAACGAGCTCAGGTGACTGGGTGTAACTTGTGTCATACGTCTGTACGTATGATTTCCACACTCCTAAACGTCCTTAGGTCCACTGTTTCCGATGTGATAGTGAGGTGGAAATGTGGAGGGACACGTGCAGCACAAAAACGTACAGGCCAACCTCATCTGTTGACTGACAGAGACTGCCGACAGTCGAAGGGGTTTGTAATATGTAATAGGCAGACATCTATCCAGACCATCACACAGGAATTCCAAACTGCATCAGGATCCACTGCAAGTACTGTGACAATTAGGCGGGAGGTGACAGAACTTGGATTTCATGGTCGACCGGTGCTCATAAGTCACAAATCACGTCGGTAAATGCCAAACGTCGCCTCGCTTGGTGTAAGGAGCGTGAACATTGGACGATTGAACAGTGGAAAAACATTGTGTGGAGTGACGAATTACAGTACACAATGTAGCGATCCGACGGCAGGTTGTGGGTATGGCGAATGCCTGGTGAACATTATCTGCCAGCATTTGTAGTGCTAACAGTAAAATTCGGAGGTGGTGGTGTTATGGTGTGGTCGTGTTTTTCATGGAAGCGGGTTGCACGCCTTGTTGTTTCGCGTGGCACTATCAGAGCACAGGATTACATTGATGTTTTAAGGACCTTCTTGCTTCACATTGATGAAGAGCAATTCGGGGATGGCGACTGCATCTTTCAACATGATCGAGCACCTGTTCATAATGCATGGCCTGTGGTGGAGTGGTTACACGACAATAAATTCCCTGTAATTCACTGGCCCGCACAGAGTCCTGACCTGAATCCTATAGAACACCTTTAGGATGTTTTGCAACGCCGACTTCGTGCCAGGCCTCACCGAGCGAAATCGATACCTCTCTTCAGTGCAGCATTCCGTGAATAATGGGCTGCCATTACCCAAGAAACCTTCCACCACTTGATTGAACGTATGACTGCGAGAATGGAAGCTGTCATCAAGGCTAAGGGTGGGCCAACACTTTACTGAATTCCAGCGTTACCGATGGAGGGCGCCACGACCTTCTAAGTCATTATCAGCAAGGTGTCCAGACAATTTTGGTCGCATAGTGTATCAGTAAGGTGTACAGCACTACTTGGAGACAAATGTATTCTAGGAGAGATCCACCAATGGGGCTTTCGTCGGCACCTTCATATCTTCACCTGGTCCGTCCAATCTAAGAGCTTTTTTCGGTCCTGAGTTGGTGACAAGCTGTCAGATCGTTTTGAGCAGAAGAATGGTATTCCTTATGTCAGCGTTTTAAGTGTTACACTCTTTGCAGTAGCCATAAACAGTACCACGTCTACGGTAATAGATCCTGGACAATGTTCCTTATTTGTGGACGATTTTGCAGTTTTCTGTTCCTTCTCCAGTACTCCTACTGCGACTCGTCAGAGACAACAATGCAGAGGTTAGAGCAGTGAGCCACAAATATGGGGCCGGCCGGAGTGGCCGAGCGGTTCTAGGCGCTACAGTCTGGAACCGCGCGACCGCTACGGTCGCAGGTTCGAATCCTGCCTCGGGCATGGATGTGTGTGATGACCTTGTAAGTAGGCTGTTTATGTTTTCTTTATGTAAGTAGGCTGTTTGTGTTTTCTCTATGTAAGTAGGCTGTTTATGTTTTCTTATTGGCAACGTTACGTAGCGCTCAATATGAAAATCACTGGCTGTGCTGTGTGCAGTCTGTGGCTGCTTTGCATTGTTGTAATACTCGCCATTGTAGTGTTAGGCAGCTGGCTGTGAACAGCGCGTAGCGTTGCGCAGTTGGAGGTGAGCCGCCAGCAGTGGTGGATGTGGGGAGAGAGATGGCGGAGGTTTGTAATTTGTCATGAACTGATATATATATATATTATGACTTGTGATGATATTAAGGTAAATACATTGTTTGCTCTCTATTAATATCTTTCATTTGCTAACTATCCCTATCAGTAGTTAGTGCCTTCAGTAGTTTGAATCTTCTATTTAGCTGGCAGTAGTGGCGCTCGCTGTATTGCAGTAGCTTGAGCAGCGAAGATTTTTGTGAGGTAAGTGATTTGTGAAAGGTATAGTTTAATGTTAGTCAGGGCCATTCTTTAGTAGGGAATTTTGAAAGTCGGATTGCGTTGCGCTAAAAAAATATTGTGTGTCAGTTCAAGGACAGTCGTGTATAATTGTTCAAAGGGGACGTTTCAACCTTAGGTTAGTTAGGTTTAAGTAGTTCTAAGTTCTAGGGGACTGATGACCTCAGAAGTTAAGTCCCATAGTGCTCAGAGGCATTTCAACCATAAATATGGGTGTTCAGTTTCCGGCAGGTAAGTGTGTGCGTGTTCATTTTAATTTTTTTCACCGTACTTTTAATTTACCTGTTTTCCATATGAGGGATATCATTCTACCCCTTAAAGAGTCAGCGAGGTTTCAAGGCCTCATTTTTGACTCCAAACTGTTGTATTTCCTACTGCTGAGAGACCTGGAAAACCGGCACCCACAAGGCACTGAACATCTTAAGGTGCCTGAGTCAAACGTCTTGGGAAGAGGAAAGTTTTATAGGACTTTGGTGTGATCGCTTCTAGACTATGGGTGCACAGTGTGTGGATCAACGAGGCCTTCTTATCTGTAGATTACTGACGTACTCTACCTTGATGGGCTTAGTTTGAATATGGGGCAACTACAGGATCAGCCCTGTAACCTGTCTCTGTGCAGGGGTTGGGGATCAGACACCCACCATCCGGCGACAGCGCCTCAAGGTTCTCAGGCATGTACGTTCCTTGCTGATTCAAATTCACCTGCATAGCATACTGTGGCTCGTCCGCCTGTGGAGCGTCTTGTCTGCAAACCTCTTCAAGCAACAACGCCGTTTGGAATCCATGTACAGCGTGTGCTGGAATCACTTGGTGTTGGGCCAGTGTAACACCAACTTCAGGATTTTAACCACCTGCCACACTGGTTACTCAAGAGGCCCCGATTAATTTTAGATATATTGCAGTACAGGAGAAGCTGCTCCCCTGCACATATTTTTAACAAATTATTTTATGATATTTTAGCTGAACGCCACAACACTTCAGTTCTATTTACAGAAGGCTGTAAAAGTGGGACTCCTTTGGTTGCTCGGGTGTTTTCCCTGATCATATTCTCAAGGTCAGACTGCCTGAAGACTTTACTGTGTTCGATGCGGAATTATACGCTATATAGCAGGTACTGGAGCAGATGAGATGTGTTTTGAGCGCTAAATTCCTTGTCTGTTCCACTTGTATCCAAAGTTTCCCTGACGCCCTCTTCAAACTACGAAGACTGGGGAAAGGACGTGTCTTTCTACTGGGTGCCAGGGCACATAGGTATTGCAGGGAATGAACGGGCAGAAGTAGCAGCCAAGGAAGCGAGTCAAGATCCGCAGATAGTTCAATGTGCCATCCCACAGGACGCTGTCACATCGCTGTTGACGTACATACTCATGCATCGATGGGAAGAAGAATGACTGGAAGAGGGAGGTAGTAAGCTGTGCCTCGTTAAGTCCACAACGCGGCCATGGTGTTCGCCTTTCCAGCCACGCAGACGGAATGAGGTGCTCCTTACTCTCCTCCACATAGGCCACAGCCCTATGATGCATGGCTTCCTGCTTCACTGGGAGGACCCTCCAATGTGTGTTGCCTGTGATATACAGATCACAATTCGTCATATTTTACTAGACGATGATTTCTTTTCGAACCAGAGGGTTGCTGCTCATTTGCCGAAAGATTTGCCCTCTATTTCAGCTGACAATCAAACGAATGTATCGTAATCACTAAAATTTTGTAAACTATCGGACTTGTTTCCTAAAATTTTAGGGTGACGTTTTTAATGCGTCATAGGTGTTTCTGGCGTGGAAAATCAAAGGTGAATTATCCTGACGACCAGGAAATCTCGCGTGGCATTAATTTCTGTCAGACACTAAGTACACTGATGCTACATAATAATCAAACTCTGTAGATGCAGGTTTCATTTGGGCACTTGTCCATTGGAATACGGAGGTGCATAAAAAATACATTCATACCCCAATTTGTCAACTCAAAATAGAAGTGTTTTTTACATCTATGTGCAGTAAACTGCCAACGTGTGTGGGTCTGAGGATTCATAATCCCCAACTGCACTCATGTCCAACTTTCATACATCTGAGAATAAAATTGGAAACTGAAGTGCCACCAGCAGAGATTAGCTACCACCACCCCAGGTAAATGAAGAAAAAAGGGTCGTATCAGTATTAAGCAATTGCTCTCTTTATACATAGACCTATGATTGGGAGTTCACTACGACACACACAAAACAACGTACTACAGTTGCACTACGGAACACACAAAAGACATTGCTGATATTACACAGGTGGTCTTTTTATCCAGTCGTGATGTAACACTAGGTGCTACAGAGACCAGGCACAGCCACCGTTCCCAGGCAGAGAAAGATAAATTGACATGTAGGTATTAACCCATTCCACTTAAAAAAGCCATACGTAACAATTACACTAGAAATCACAAACGAGACATCGCTAAAATTATCCTGATATACCATATTAAGCTACAGCAGTATCAGAGATGAGCCGCCACCCCAGGCAGGAAGAAAACTTAGCATCTAAGTGCGGGAAATTCAAAAACTGACAGAAAAATCCATGGTATGTTGCTTGTAATTGAAGTACCTCACTTAAGTTTCCTTTTTACAAGTTTATGTTGGTGGAAATACATACACTCCTGGAAATTGAAATAAGAACACCGTGAATTCATTGTCCCAGGAAGGGGAAACTTTATTGACACATTCCTGGGGTCAGATACATCACATGATCACACTGACAGAACCACAGGCACATAGACACAGGCAACAGAGCATGCACAATGTCGGCACTAGTACAGTGTATATCCACCTTTCGCGGCAATGCAGGCTGCTATTCTCCCATGGAGACGATCGTAGAGATGCTGGAACGGCTTGCCATGCCATTTCCACCTGGCGCCTCATTTGGACCAGCGTTCGCGCTGGACGTGCAGACCGCGTGAGACGACGCTTCATCCAGTCCCAAACATGCTCAATGGGGGACAGATCCGTAGATCTTGCTGGCCAGGGTAGTTGACGTACAGCTTCTAGAGCACGTTGGGTGGCACGGGATACATGCGGACGTGCATTGTCCTGTTGGAACAGCACGTTCCCTTGCCGGTCTAGGAATGGTAGAACGATGGGCTCGATGGCGGTTTGGATGTACCGTGCACTATTCAGTGTCCCCTCGACGATCACCAGTGGTGTACGGCCAGTGTAGGAGATCGCTCCCTACACCATGATGCCGGGTGTTGGCCCTGTGTGCCTCGGTCGTATGCAGTCCTTATTGTGGCGCTCACCTGCACGGCGCCAAACACGCATACGACCATCATTGGCACCAAGGCAGAAGCGACTCTCATCGCTGAAGACGACACGTCTCCATTCGTCCCGCCATTCACGCCTGTCGCGACACCACTGGAGGCGGGCTGCACGATGTTGGGGCGTGAGCGGAAAACGGCCTAACGGTGAGCGGGACCGTAGCCAAGCTTCATGGAGACGGTTGCGAATGGTCCTCGCCGATACCCCAAGAGCAACAGTGTCCCTAATTTGCTGGGAAGTGGCGGTGCGGTCCCCTAAGGCACTGCGTAGGATCCTACGGTCTTGGCGTGTATCCGTGCGTCGCTGCGGTCCGGTCCCAGGTCGACGGGCACGTGCACCTTCCGCCGACCACTGGCAACAACATCGATGTACTGTGGAGACCTCACGCCCCACGTGTTGAGCAATTCGGCGGTACGTCCACCCGGCCTCCCGCATGCCCACTATACGCCCTCGCTCAAAGTCCGTCAACTGCACATACGGTTCACGTCCACGCTGTCGCGGCATGCTACCAGTGTTAAAGACTGCGATGGAGCTCCGTATGCCACGGCAAACTGGCTGACACTGACGGCGGCGGTGCACAAATGCTGCGCAGCTAGCGCCATTCGACGGCCAACACCGCGGTTCCTGGTGTGTCCGCTGTGCCGTGCGTGTGATCATTGCTTGTACAGCCCTCTCGCAGTGTCCGGAGCAAGTATGGTGGGTCTGACACACCGGTGTCAATGTGTTCTTTTTTCCATTTCCAGGAGTGTATTTATGAATGTTTGTGGTATGTATACACCAGTATCACGATAAGAAACTGTGCTAAAATCGAGTACGTTCTTTCCACTGAACACTCAGATTACGAACTTGCTAGCATTATGTTTTAAATCCAGCAGATCATACAGCAAGTTGTAAGCATACAGTGCGAACGGATCGCACATATCCTCGCACACCGGAGCACAAGGGAGGCTGGAAGTTAGGATGTTTTTGTAAACATATACAGGGCTTATTATTACTACTGAAATCTCACACAGACGCTAACCTTCACTTTTGACACAAGAATTCGATACCGCATTACTTTGCTTAGACCTACTGCATATATATCAATACCTTAAATGATTATTGCTTGCTTCGTTTCTTTTTTCCTATCGGAATAAAATTAATAAGATGAGAGCGTCGATGTAATGTCTACTGTTTTCGTATGGTTCCAGTGCGAACAACACAGAAAGCTATTGAACAGTCAGCTGAGTAATTCCATCAAGCTATTTTAGCGCGGGATGTCCATCGTTTGAGACTCGTTATGCTGGTACTATCAAAAAGATCTGGATTAACAGTGACGCGTGTGCCTATTATGTCACATTAGTTTCTAAAGGCAAAGTACGTCTTCCCAACCTTGAAGTGTATATCTCCTATGACTTGAGCATTTCGTGAACTTGTTCGTTTAACAAATGAAAACCTTTAATGCCTGTATATCATCTTATAATTTGTGGCGGTGTGTCATGCTACAGTCATTTAACCTCCATCTCTGTTCCATTCGAGCGGAAAGTAATTTGTAAGTATTACCTGTGTACCTGCAATGGCCCTCTTGTTTTCCATTATCAGTTTATATCACTGCATAGTAGCACTTGTTTTCGCCTTATACTCTAGCGCACATGGGCTAATTTGCTTCCCTATCAGTGGTGCACTACATGCAGAAATTGCTATTACACTCGCTGATCGACAATGTATGGCCATCTATTACAGTACATTAATACGGGATGTGTTTAGCAGTCGAAACACAGAACCCTGTCCTGCTCCATTTGCATGGAACGAATTACTGGTGGTAAATCTATGTATCAACTCTAAGTTTTCGACAAGTATATGGGAGGACGAAGTATGATACCCAGAACGTACACTCTCGAAAGTTGTACAACAATATTCATCGCTGTACTCAGTTCGCTTTCCAACATGCAAATAGTCGCAATGATTTTTATAAGGGTTTAGAGTCCCTTTTGACTTTTGAGGCAGGGCTAAAAATCTTAAAATTTTTATTCCACTCCTACAACCTGTACCAATCTAACAGTTACTCAGAAAACTCCACAGATCTCTCGCTGCGTACCATCTCCACTTACCCACCTATAGATATTCCACAAAGAACCCAAAAATTCTGGGAAGAAAAAAAAATTAAAATCTGTGAGATGAAGCTATCATACTAAATTAAATAATCCCTTTTCAAGAGAATTAACAGCCATTTTTAGGTATTTTGCGGTAGTTACTGTTACCGGAGCTAATGAAATTCTGTAGTCGTGGATTTCTATGTCTATTTATATGCAACAGTTATATACATTTATGACTGCGTCTCCTACCAGTCCTTGTCCCAATCATACATGCCCCACATATCATATAACAATACGCTACAGTGTTCCTATAGAAACTGCATCATCTGCGAACATATTACACCGATATGTAAATAAGTAACCCCAAAGCCTCTGTACACTGCAACGCTGATGTTATATCATAGCAGTATTATCGATTTCTCTTTTATACTACACTCACTCACTGATTGATTACTTGATGTGACACTCATAATAATTAACACACTAACCATACCTGAGTTTCAAGTTTGCTTACATTGTCTCTGCCTGATCGTTTTACAGTATGTATCAGTGTTCAAGATCAGTGTTTCGACCACCTAGTGTGACGGCCATGATAATTAACACACGAAATGTACTTAAGTTTCGTGCTTGCTTACATTCTCTGCGCACAGTCGCTCTACAGTATGTGTCATTGCTCAGGGTCAACATTTTGATAACTTGACGCCACAACTATGATATTAAAACGTGAATCGTACCCGAGTTTCGTGTATGCATACATTTGATGTAGTGGGATAGACACTTGAGCTGTTCTCCTAACAGCGAGACAATAGTCTGAAGTGCTGTTATCTTGTCATTGTTTCTTCAAGTTCCACATATATTGTATCGTTGTAGGTATTTGCGTAGGTTCTTTCCAATGCCAAAGAAAAAGTGCACGGTTAAATTTAAAAGAAGTTGGTGCTATACTACTGTAGCTACAAGCGTTAAAGATTGGTTGCTCTATGGCAGAAAATTAGAGAAAATGAGTCCTCTGTATGTTTATTTGTTTTTGATATGTTTCAAGTGGCATTTCCTAGCTGTTGTACCTTACATATAAGTAACTAAATTATGGCACCGAAAATCTTCCACATTTTTTGTTGTTTTGACTCCACTTGTCGTACTATTATACAGAAGGGCTACCTAAATTTAGTTTGCCAATTTTGTTTATTTATAAATATGGCGTGTTTGTTTTATTCTGTAAACCTTTAGATACTATGTGTTAAATGAAAATGAAATATGTATTGTAACTTGTGTAGATTACTCTTCACTGTGTTAAAATTATTCTGTGTTAATGCCACTAGGGAAACTTAGGAAAAGCATTACAGTATCGTTGGCAGAGAGAGAAGACTTGTGTAGGAGCGCTGCCTCTGGCGCGAGTGTGACTTGGTTGGTGGTGGGACGTAAGAGTGGACACAAGCAAGTGGAGTGCCTGTCGGGCCTATGTGAGGCGCACTTGTTACAAGCGGGACATCAAGAGCATGACGGGTATGGCCAGATGTAGGAGTATTCAGTTAGGTCAAAATCCTGCCCCATACCTGGTCACGGCGAATCAGGGAGTGATCGCAATAATAGATGGAGCAGTGATTACATTGTAGACAACAACAAAGACGGCGTCTGAACATCTGCAGCGAATTGTAATGGCGTTTTATTTTCGTTCACTTTAGAAAAATTCTGAGGCACTACTCAGATACATTCTAAGTGAACTTAATTCCCGTGATAAAAGCTGTACCAAAAAAATGTAGTTACCTGATCTTATGTTTGCCCTCAGTCATTGTCACCTATGTAGGCGCCATTCATTTCCAGTTATTGAATAGCCTAGTGTCGTCGTTTAAGTAGCTAAAAGGAACGTAACAAAACGCTATTATGGCCAATTTTCTTTGTTTCAAAAAAGATAACTGAAATTAATTAATAATGAAGTGTCAATAAGTTTTCAGTGTTGATTAATAATATATAGCGGCATAACTATTCTTGATAACTGAGTGAAGAAAAATTAAAGTAACTTAGAGTAAGTCTAGGAATCACAAATGTAAGAAAGAATAAGTTAAGTCTATATGTTTCATCTCTGTGTCTAATGTAACAATGCTGTTTCAGCTTTGGCAGCCTGTTGGAAGCCAGTAGTTCATTATTAAATTCAGTGAATTTTCATAGTAACTGCAATCCATTCAAAGTACGTTGCTTACAATATCATGAAACTTTTAAATGTAAGTTAACAGTAGTCTGAGCGTGTGCAAATTATTGTCGTAACAGAAGAGTTACCTTCATTCAACTATTTACTTTTCAATAATGTGGTTAAATATATTTTAGAAATTAACAAATGGTTCAAATGGCTCTGAGCACTATGGGACTAAACCACTGTGGTCATCAGTCCCCTAGAACTTAGAACTACTTAAACCTAACTAACCTAAGGACATCACACACATCCACGTCCGAGGCAGGATTCGAACCTGCGACCGTAGCAGTCGCGCGGTTCCAGTCTGCAGCGCCTAGAACCACTCGGCCACTCCGGCAGGCTAGAATTAACACATCCAAGTATTAGCGATATAGGACAATGTGTTTCTTTGTTTATTATTATTTTGTAACGTGTTGTGTTACCAGAAACGTGTGTAAATCATCTGTGGCCACATGTATAGTGAAACAACTGCGTCTGCATTGCTGTCTGCATTATCGGTTATTGAACAGACAGTGCCCAAATATTCCATGGATAATTTTGTATGACAAATGGTAATGATGCAGAACAAGTAATTTTTCATTCACATTTCAAATTAACATTGTTAAGGTTTTTTGTTATTAAAAAAAGATGCACAGATTTAAGTAAATGCTAACCACCACTTTATACACATTACAATAACAGAACTTATGCAAGGGAATTCAAGGAATTGTGAAGGAGAAATTTTCTCAGTTTGTGTTCAATTTTTACTTTGCTTTCTGACAGACATTTTATATCACTTGGTAAGTGATCTAAGATTTTAAATTGTGCATTGTGCACCTCTTTTTGTGCTAAAGACAGCCTTAATTTGGAGTAATGAATGTAATTTTTTCTTCTGGTATTGAAACTCTGTACTTCACTGTTCCTTTTGAATGGAAGTCGATTATTTACAAGTTTCATGAGGGGATAAATGTTCTACGAACCAGAAATCAGAATGCCCAATTTTTTAAAAACATATCTAAAAATGGTCATGGGTGAGCATCACATATTATTTTTACAGCACGTTTTTGAGCAATGAAGATTTCCCGTCATAAAGATGAGTTACTGCAGAACATTATTCCATGTGATATTATTGGCAAAGTATTTATCTTACTGATTTGTCTCTTCCCAAGATTTGCAATGGTCTCAATTGCAAATGTGGCTAAACTAAGTTGTTTTAGGAGTTCCTAAATGTACTTCTTCCCATTTAAATTCTCATCAATATGGAAACCTAAGAGTTTTGAAGATTCCATCTTATTATTTCTTCACCTGGAGCTGCGCTTATCACTAGTGTAGGACACCAAGATGGCAGAACCAAATACATTGTACCTTTTTAAAATTGAGTCTGAGACCGCTCACAAAAAATCAGCCAATAATAATGAACTTTGTTTATCATTTCTTCTAGTTCCGCATGTAACCTTGGACTGGTCGCAAAACTAGTGTCATCTGCAAAAAGAACTAATTCTGTTTGTTTTATATTAGATAGAAGATCGTTTACAAGTATGAGGAACAACGGCGGATTTACGATTAAATCTTGAGAAACCCCATATGTGACTTTCTTTCCCCAGTCAGAATTACGTCTCCAGACTATATTAATTGAATTACCAATTACAGCTTTCTGCATTCTTATAATTAGGTATGGCGTTATCCATTGATTGGCTAAATCGTCAATCCCACATAACTTCAATTTCTCTAGGAGAGTACTGCGTTTCATACAGTCAAATGCCTTAGACAAGTCACAGAAAATAATAATAATATTATTCAATGCTTGCAAAATTTGGCGAGTTAACATGTAAGTGGCGTTCTGAGGAAGGTACTGTAGTATTTCAATTAGATTTGTTGTGGACACTGAGTTACATGTACTCCTTTAATTTTGTACTTTACACGAGCCATGGCACTGTGTTAAGTATTAAACAAAATCCAAATAAGTAGAAAGTGCTGGAGTAGAGTAGGTTGTTCGTTAGAGTACCATCGGGTGACATTAAGCCAGATGGGGCAGTTCTAACGCTGGATTCACCCTGCGCCATATCCATAGGCTCAGTTGTCCATGTGTTCATCCCTGTACACATCGCTGTGCTGTTACGGACGTTCTACTTCCCTGTAGACTAAATCGGATGGTGAGCTTTCATCTCCTCCTCCAGTGTCCTGTTTCCCAGGTTGTTGTGGAGCCACCGTCATACCATCCAGTACTTTGTGCCGAAAGCGTTATTGAATGGTATCGTCATGACTGTGCAGATACTAAACATCTTAAAAGGATGTCTGAATGAAGATATTTCGTTCCTAAAATATTCACCAAAGCAAATACTAATCCAATACGGACTGCTTTTTGTTATACAGTCACACTGTCTGAAGGTAAATCTGTCAGTTTGTAGTGTGGTATAGAAAATGTAATTAAATGCAGAGATGCCAAAATTTACTTTTTCTGTAATTTTAATTACAAGCTCTTGTTATATTTGCTCTTTAACAATCTATATTTCTTCTTGATTGTGATAGATATCCAATACATGTTCTCCATAATTTCATCTAATTTCTTGTCTATTGGACAGTCTTTGTCAGGAAGCTTCTCACAGGTTATAAACGGTGGTGTATCACATGTGCACTTTATGCAGTTTCTGCCATAAGAAAGAAAATAGTCACCTATCTTCAGTCTGTGATCTCCAAACGAGCACTACTCACCTGCGATGTTTCAGAGATATAAGTTTATCATAATTAAAGAACTATAGATAAGAAAATATGTACCTATAAACAAATACCTGCACAAAAACTATTAAGCTGAAAATATGGCAAGAAGTTAAAAGCATAATATCTGCTAAAATTGACGTGATCTGAAACACAGTTAGATTTTATTATTTAAATTATCTTTGCAAAAATTTCAGTAGGAGGTCAAACCTGTTAGACTGTTAAGGGCTACTCTAAATTCTTAGATTTCTTTCTCAGTACATTTAGTGAAACTGGAAATAATAACCCAACGTTCATTAGTAGGCAAGGGAGGAGTAAGTCAAAATGATGCTAGGGTTACTACAAACGAGATATTTTGTGTTCCCTTGTCTTATTTTTGACAGAAATTGTGACAATCGCTCAGACCACTTAGCGTAACCATACACATTTTCTATTTCCCTTGCTAGGGTGTTGATTTCGTATAACTATCTGTTCACAGCGTGTACTTCGTAGCAAAATGTTATCGATATTTATGATCTATATTTTGAACTGATTCAACACGCAAAATAATCTGTACAGACGGAAGTCCCCAGAGTTCCTCTCAACTTCGCAAGTGTCCAAACAGACATTGATATATACTTCAAGAAAATGAAGGCAAAAAAGAGAAAATAAACTACGCACCACGAAGGAACTATCAGATTGTGATGGAAATCGATACATGAGGCGTACATGCAAAGACAAACAAATGATTACAATTTCATAAAAGTTGGATGATTTGTTCAAGAGTAAGACCTTCAAAAATCGAGCAGATCTGCTACCACTCATGATTTTCTTTTATTTACATTTCACACAACGCGTGTGGTGCCCATTTTAAAGTGCGTTTTTTCCCTGCGTTCTATGAGATTTTTTGCAATGTTTTTGATGTGTGAGATTCTCCAATATTCTGTGACCTTTACTGAAATAAAAGTACCCAATTTTAATTGATTTTTGATCTTGATGTATAGTTAGTGTCGAAATTTGTAAAAATGCTTGTATTTACAGTTTCTTGCGGTCCGTTTCTGCAGAATCTTACAGATATTAAACATCACACACAATTTTCTGTGTAGAGTATACATCGAAACTAACGAACTTACGTAAACAAACAATTACAATGTTGTTTTTAGATGTAGTTAACATTGATAATGCCATAGATATAATTTGGTACAGTAGTCATTTATCTTAATAATCGGGATTACAATTTTCTTACATCTATTTACAATGGTGATTTAACATTATTCAATTATATTATTATTCAAATATACTGTCAAAGTGCTTGAACAAATTCACTGTTTCAGTGATGTAAACAGATATAAGCAACTTATAGTCCAGATTATTAAGATAAAAAACCCTCATGTAAAATACAAATAAAAGAAAATCGTGACTGATAAAAAAAAACACATCTACCATAATAAAAGCTCATCTAACATTTTTACCATTATTACTATTTCCTATATTGCTGTTGCAGGTGTTTATGGAGATAGGTACCAGCAATTGATGACTGGAAAACTACTAGATTCTAAGTGCCAAATCTCACGTTTCTAAGGAGAATGAAAATCAGTGTATATGTACATAGCTAAATTGTTTCCGATAAACTGAGAAGGTATCCTGATACCACAGAATTACACTGGTCACCACATCATCGCAAAAACTAAAGAGACCGTTATCGGGAAATTTATTAGAAAATTAATACACTATAGGTAACGTTCTGAAGTGCCATACCAGGTACGTGATTGGATCTTGCCGGCCGAAGTGGCCGTGCGGTTAAAGGCGCTGCAGTCTGGAACCGCAAGACCGCTACGGTCGCAGGTTCGAATCCTGCCTCGGGCATGGATGTTTGTGATGTCCTTAGGTTAGTTAGGTTTAACTAGTTCTAAGTTCTAGGGGACTAATGACCTCAGCTGTTGAGTCCCATAGTGCTCAGAGCCATTTGAACCATTTGATTGGATCTAGATGCCAATAAGGAAGTTTTCATTAGTTGATTATTGCAAAGAAGGAGACAGAAACCAGACACCGGTAATCATGCAGGCAAAGCTCAGTAGAGATTCGTGCGGCTTTAAAAATATCTGTGCGCGAAGCATACAAGAACTGTCACCGTCATACCTTCGCAACCAATCTGTCGGAGAACCCGAGAAAATTCTGGTCGCACGTACAATCACTAAGCGGTTCTGAGGCTTCCAAGCAGTCACTCTTTGACCTGTCTGGTGCGACAGTTAAAGACAGCATAGTTTTAAATTTCGCGTTTCATAAACCGTTCACAAAGGAGAATCATACAAACATGGCGTCGTTTGACCATAGAACAGACTTCCGTAAACAGACTTCCGTATGACCGTCACAGTAATTGAAAGAGTTGAAAACAAATAAGTCGACAGGTCGAGATGGAAGCAAAACCCTGTTTTACAAAGAGTACTTCATAGCATTGGCCCCTAACTTTATAGCAAATCTGTCGCTCAGTGCAAGGTCCCAAGCGACTGAAAGAAGTGGCTGTTGCATATAAGAAGCGTAAAAGAACGGAGCCGCAAAATTGCAGACCAATATCCTTAACATCGGTTTTGTGTAGAACACTTGAACACATTCTCAGCTCGAAAACAATAAATTTCCCAGAGACTGAAAAGCTCAAGTGTCATTCGTGCGAACCGCATCTTGCTCTTTTCTCACATGATATACTGCGAACTATGGATGAAGAGCAACAGGCAGACTCCATATTTCTAAATTTCCGAAAAGCATTCGACATGATACCCCACTGCAGACTGTTAACGAAGGTGCGTGCATACGGAGTAGGGTCCACAGCTATATGAGTGGTTCAAAGAGCTCGTAAGTAATAGAACCCAGTGTTTTGTTCTCGACGGTGAGTGTTTATCAGAGACAAGGATTTCGTCAGGAGTGTCCCAGAGAATTGTGACAGGACCGCTGTTGTTCTCTATACACATAAATGATCTGGCGGGCAGAGTGGGCAAGAACTAGTGTTGTTTGCTGATGTTGCTTTGGTGCATGGGAAGGTGTCGAAACTGAGTGACTGTAGTAGGATACAAGATGATTTATACAAGATTTCCAGTTGGTGTGATGAATGGCATCTAGTCCTAAATGTGGAAAAATGTAAGTTAATGCGGATGAGTAGGGAAAACAAACCTTTAATACTCTGCTGCAGCACTGGTAGTGTGCTGACTGACACGGTCCCGTCGATTAAACATCTGAGCATAAGTTTGCAAAGCGATATGAAACAGAATGAGGAGGTCAGTATTGTGATATGGAAGGCGAAGGGTATACTTCGGTTATTGGGGGAAGTTTTGGAAAGTGTGTTTCATCTGTAAAGAAGACCGCATGTAGGATTCTGGTGCGACCTATTCTTGAGTACTGCTCGAGTGTTTGGGATCCCCACCAAGCTTAATTAAATGCGGGCTTCTACATTTGTTCCCGATATGTTCGAAAAACATGCAAGTATTACGTATTTGCTTCGAGAAAGTGAAACTGACTGCACAAGGGTTCTGCCGCCTACATACATTTCGCGTAAGGACCACGAAGATAAGATACGAGGAATTTGGGCTCATATGCAGTAGCTTTTCCCCCGCACTGTTTGCAAGTGTAACAGGAAAGGAAATGATTAGCTGTGGTACAGGGTACTCTCCACCACACAATATATGGTGGCTTCCGGAGTATGTGTGTAGATGTAGATGTAGTTACTTAAACAGCGACATTACCGGCTTCAAACCGATAGGTTTATCTTCCCACGGTTGTACATTTCTATATTACATTTCTTGTAGTTTACATTGTTTGTTGGCTGTTATTTTCCAACTGCTAATGTAAACAACAACAAATGCAATATACACGTGAACAAACGTCTGAAGAAGAACTTGTCGGTTCGAAAGCGGTAAAAGCGCTATTTGTAGAAATAAACAGCATTATTAACAGTGGCTGGCTGTTTCCTTCTTTCCAAGAATCTGTATGTATTCTGTATACAGCCACTATCTCAGATATGTCAGTTTTCAACAAAACAGCAGGAACAAAGTTGTTGTTCCAAGTACCATTAATATGAGGCTCCACGTTTTATTTGTGTTAATACAGGTAAAGAAAAGAGTTAGGTTTGTAGCTGGTAGAACTGCTGTCGACACAAGACGTATTTCGTATAATTTAAAATTTGGATATGGAGAGGGAAGCACAGCTTCGCGCAAAGACCATGTACAGTCTTGTAACTCATGTTTGAAAGACTTTTCACGTGGTTTGGCACCTGAATCATGTCTAGGGACACACCGAGAAAGCATTATCACTGTAAACGGTGTTTTTGGAAAAATTACGCGTAGAAGGTTTTCGATTTCCACTCTTCATTTAGAGGTACTCTCTTTCGATCATGAATAAATTTGTACACTCCTGGAAATTGAAATAAGAACACCGTGAATTCATTGTCCCAGGAAGGGGAAACTTTATTGACACATTTCTGGGGTCAGATACATCACATGATCACACTACAGAACCACAGGCACATAGACACAGGCAACAGAGCATGCACAATGTCGGCACTAGTACAGTGTATATGCACCTTTCGCAGCAATGCAGGCTGCTATTCTCCCATGGAGACGATTGTAGAGATGCTGGATGTAGTCCTGTGGAACGGCTTGCCATGCCATTTCCACCTGGCGCCTCAGTTGGACCAGCGTTCGTGCTGGACGTGCAGACCGCGTGAGACGACGCTTCATCCAGTCCCAAACATGCTCAATGGGGGACAGATCCGCAGATCTTGCTGGCCAGGGTAGTTGACTTACACCTTCTAGAGCACGTTGGGTGGCACGGGATACATGCGGACGTGCATTGTCCTGTTGGAACAGCAAGTTCCCTTGCCGGTCTAGGAATGGTAGAACGATGGGTTCGATGACGGTTTGGATGTACCGTGCACTATTCAGTGTCCCCGCGACGATCACCAGTGGTGTACGGCCAGTGTAGGAGATCGCTCCCCACACCATGATGCCAGGTGTTGGCCCTGTCTGCCTCGGTCGTATGCAGTCCTGATTGTGGCGCTCACCTGCACGGCGCCAAACACGCATACGACCATCATTGGCACCAAGGCAGAAGCGACTCTCATCGCTGAAGACGACACGTCTCCATTCGTCCCTCCATTCACGCCTGTCGCGACACCACTGGAGGCGGGCTGCACGATGTTGGGGCGTGAGCGGAAGACGGCCTAGCGGTGTGCGGGACCGTAGCCCAGCTTCATGGAGACGGTTGCGAATGGTCCTCGCCGATACCCCAGGAGCAACAGTGTCCCTAATTTGCTGGGAAGTGGCGGTGCGGTCCCCTACGGCACTGCGTAGGATCCTACGGTCTTGGCGTGCATCCTTGCGTCGCTGCGGTCCGGTCCCAGGTGCACCTTCCGCCGACCACTGGCGACAACATCGATGTACTGTGGAGACCTCACGCCCCACGTGTTGAGCAATTCGGCGGTACGTCCACCCGGCATCCCGCATGCCCACTATACGCCCTCGCTCAAAGTCCGTCAACTGCACATACGGTTCACGTCCACGCTGTCGCGGCATGCTACCAGTGTTAAAGACTGCGATGGAGCTCCGTATGCCACGGCAAACTGGCTGACACTGACGGCGGCGGTGCACAAATGCTGCGCAGCTAGCGCCATTCGACGGCCAACACCGCGGTTCCTGGTGTGTCCGCTGTGCCGTGCGTGTGATCATTGCTTGTACAGCCCTCTCGCAGTGTCCGGAGCAAGTATGGTGGGTCTGACACACCGGTGTCAATGTGTTCTTTTTTCCATTTCCAGGAGTGTATTTTAATGAAAATTTTTAACTCAATGTAAAAAAGGCTCTGTTCGGGTGTCGATAAATGGTGGTAAGGAAAATATCTGAACTTCGTAGTTCCAATATGATCTCTCGACTTTGGATCCTCATCAATATAAACCCCATTAAATTGTCTGATTGACGGAACAGCTAGATATTCGATTTTGTAGTGATAAAGACCAAATTTCCGTTATTTCTGTTTTTCTAAATACTTAAATGGAAATATTTTAGAGACTGACCTTCATTGGCCGTTGAAGTCTCAGAATGCTGCACTGAAATAGGATCAGTGAAGGCTGCGAAAAGAATAAAGTATATGAATAAATTGTATACTGTAACCTACAAAATAAAACATATTACAGTTCGTTTAATCAGTGAAGAGATTTTCTGAACTAAATTCTTGATATTGGTCACAAAACTGAAACTGTACTTGATGACGCTTGAAAGTGGCCTTTATTATACCAAAAGCGCTCGTGTTTTTCTATTTTACATAACAAAAGCTTAGAACTGGAAAATGCTAGAAGTTCATTTGGAACTATTTACGGCAGTGGAAGACCTTAGCACAACACTTGTCGTCTTCACTGAATATTGGCGCACAACCTTGAAACCGTCCACCAGAACTATAGTCACAGCTGTGCCTACGACACCAAGGCTCTTTCAAGGTCCCTGGAACATCAGTTTGGCTAGAATTTGACAACAGCAGCGAAATGCATAAACTAAATTCTTTTGTCAAGTTTACGGGTAGGTGGCGAGCATTTCGTGGGCCAATTTCAGTGTGTCGCCAGTGTAGCCTTTAGTCTGAAGATAAGTCTCCTTCACCTCTCCACGTTAGTCTAACTTGCTTAAATCTCTTGATCTCCACATAACTACTACAAGCTGTCTATCCTTCAACATTCATACTGCTATCTCAGTCCCTTTACAATTTTTAAGATCCCTCCCCTCATTAGCTCATTACTGTTCACTGGCTCCACATGATGTGTTCTATCAACAGATTCTTTTTCTTAGTCACGTTCTGAAATAAACCTGTTTTTTGTCCGCTTGGATTCAGTACCTCTTCACTGGTTATCCGATCAATCAAATAATTTACAGCATTCATCTGGTGCACCCGATTTCAAACCTCCTCTCCAGCGCTTGACACTGGTGCTTCCGGTCTTCGCTTCAAGTCTTATAAGGCAACCTAAGAAACAATTACTTTTAGAAATGTCTATGTAACACTTAACTGTGTTACTTTGGTGTCAGATTGAGGAAAGCCTTCGGTACCATAAACAAATATGCATTCCACCGACGAACATGGTTCTGTGACTGGGCACTGAAATAGTGCTTGATCTGCTCACAGTAATAAACTGTTCCCTCGTAAGTAGTCGACTAGGCTACTACCTGCTGTGGCACAATGCTGTCTTTTACCTACCCACTACGCAGAGCATGTATCCACAACACAGTGTCGAATTGATTCTACTGCTCTTTCTACTCCTTCGCCGTATGTGAGAGAACTTCAATGACATCGGCAACCTCAGAATCTTTATTTGTTGTCACTGAGCTTCAGTTGCCTTCCCTTATTTCTCCTTCGTTTTCTTTACTGCTTACTCTAAGTTCGGAGTGAATAACATCGGAGATTGGCTACACCCCTGTCTCACTCCCATCTCAATTACTGCTTCTGTGTCCTTCACCTCCTACAACTGCAGTCCAGTTTCCGTACAAATTGTGGATAAGTTTCCTCTTTTTGTATTGTGTACCTAAAGTCAGATATCTAAATATTGTTTTGCTATTTCCTGCTATTCTTAAATCTACAAATGCTGTAAAAGTACATCCATCTTTCTTCAATTGATATGAAGGAATGAGTTCAACAGAGCTGATTTTTGTTAGTTATTACTTTCTGTCTAATTAGTGTTCACATATCTGATGTTTATGTCCACACCGCCACTGTAAGAAGAGTGATTTATTTAAAAATAACAAAAGAAGTCTCACACTGTGAAGCCAAAGAAACTGGTATACCTGACTAATATCGTGAAGGGTACCCGCGAGCACGCAAAAGTGCCGCAACATGACGTAGTATGGAGTCGACTAATGTCTGAAGTAGTGCTGGAGGAAATTGACACCATGAATCCTGCAGGACTGTCCATAAATCCGTAAGAATACTAGGGGGTGGAGATTTCTTCTGAACAGCTCATTGCAAGACAATCCAGATATGTTCAATAATGTTCATGTCTGGGGAGTCTGGTGGCCAGCGGAAGTGTTTAAACTCAGAAGAGTGTTCCTGGAGCCACTCTGTAGCAATTCTGAACGTGTAGGGTGTCGCATTGTTCTACTGGAACTGCCCAAGTCCTTCGGAATGCACAATGTACATGAGCGGATGCTGTTGATCCGACAGGATGCTTACCTACGTGTCATCTGTCAGAGTCGTATCTGGACGTATCATGGGTCCCATATCACGCCAACTGCACTCGCCTCATACCATTACGAGCCTCCACCAGCTTGAAAAGTTCTCTGCTGACATGCAGGGTCCATGGATTCATGAGGTTGTATCAACACCCGTACGCGTCCATCCACTCGATACAATATGAAACGACACTCGTCCGACCGGGAAACAAGTTCCCAGACATCAACGGCCCAATGCAGGTGTTGACGAGTCCAGGCGAGGCTTAAGGCTTTGTGTCGTGCAGTCATCAAGGATACACGAATGGGCCTTCGGCTCCGAAGGCCCATATAAATTATGTTTCGTTGAATGTTTTACACGCTGACAGTTGTTGATGGCCCTGCACTGAAATCTGCAGCAATTTGGGGAAGGGTTTCATTTCTGTCGCGCTGAAAGATTCTTTCAGTCCTAGAGGGTCCCGTTCTTGCAGGATCTTTTTCCGGCCGCAGCGATGTCGGATATTTGATGTTTTACCGGGTTCGTGATAATCACGATACACTCGTGAAATGATCGTTCTGGAAAATCCCCACTTGATCGCAACCTCAGAGCTACCATGTCCCATTGCTCGTGTGCCGACTATAACACTACGTTCAAACTCACTTAAATCTTGATAACTTGCCATTGTAGCAGCAGTAACCGATCTAACGACTGCGCCAGACATTTGTTGTCTTCTATAGGCGTTGCCGACCGCAGCGCCGTATTTTCCCAGTTTACATACTGTATCTCTGTACTTCAGTACGCATTCCTGTACAAGTTTCTTTGGCTCTTCAGTGTAGATGTGTGTCTTGTATTGTATGCGTGATACTTTTCTTTGTATGAAACGAGTAGACTTTGGTGAAAAAGCCTTCGTAACATGGTGTTGGCATTATGGAGTGTAGTAGTTTGCAGCTTGTGGTAGGTCATCGCCTCTATTCTCTTATGTCTGTTTATTGAAGTTACGAAAGGGAAACCGATTTCTTTACTCTATAAGTGCTCTGTTTATAAACGATTATTTGTTAACTTACCGTCATATCCCTCCTGGCAAACACACCTTTCGCACTCAGATTGTGTTCCTTCAATGAACTGGCCCTCCAGGAGTGTCCTCCCTTTGTAAGTACACTCGGCGACGTCTCGTGGGCTCTTGGTGTCATTCGCTGCAAAAAAAACGTACAACTATATATAAAATACTACTAAGGTAATGAGATAGTGCATGGCAATATATCTCTAAATAGTAACATTGTCTGAGAATTTTGCCGATTATTTATACCTTAGCAGAGATTTATTTGCATGTTTGGACAGTCATGTTTTGCAATACGAGGTAGCCGTTATAAATGAATTACTCAATGTGAGCCATAGTGTTATTCTTAGTAAAAACTAGACAGTGATATAAGTGTATTAGTTTACAAAATCCGTCTTTTCAATACAGTTTTTGTGACATTTATATACATATCGAAGTCACAGTTTCACCTTTAATGACCTGCAATGCATCGTCAGCATAACTGAAACAAGTACCTGTGGAAGATACAGTGCATTCTTAACTGGAATTTGAAAATTCGTGATGTAATCTATACGTAATTACGGAAGAAAGCATTTAGGTACTTGTTAAATCTTATACTTGCCTATTCAGCTAATAAAGTTGCTCTTAGCACAATGGGACTTAACATCTGAGGTCATCAGTCCCCTAGAACTTCGAACTACTTAAACCTAACTAACCTGAGGATATCATCCATGCCCGAGGCGGGATTCGAACCTGCGACCGTAGTGGTCGCGCGGTTCCAGACTGAAGCGCCTAGAACCGCTCGGCCACAACGGCCGGCCCAGCTAATACCTGTAATGTATGGCACCACAATGACGCACGTACGACAGGTTGGGCACATTCCGAAAGATAAAAGAGCTAGAAGTCGTCAAACGATTTGTTGGGAAAAGTCAAAGTAAGAGAATAGCCCTAAAGTTTCACTGATCGATACATAAAAATGTGGTTACATAAATAAATTCTTATTTGTTCGTAGATGTAAGTGTGCGTTCTTGGTTCACAGTGAAATCCGTGTGCACAGTGGAGACAATGTAAAATGGTACATCCATTGATATTGTACAGCATCGTGCAGTAAATCGTTTTCTCCGTTTAAAGACGAACAACGTTCCAATAGTCTATGATGAGTTTATGAGCGTCTACAGCAACAATGAAGCATCATGTAACGCAGCTCTCTGGTGGCACAGGAACTGCCAGCGTGGTCAAACAAGTCCGAAAGATGAAGAATGAAGTGGTCTAGGATCTCTCTGCTGCTATGTAGCTTGCTGGCGAGGATATCGATCCAAGTACGTTTACAGATCAGACTGGGCGTAACGGACGTGCCTTATGGCAAGAACGATCTCCCGATCCCATGCCCTGTGACTTTTGGTTGTGGGTCCACGTGAAAGAGTTTACATACTCCCAACGGCATAACGCAAATGCAGCTCAACAAACTCGATGTTCACTGTACCGTAGGAACAAGTTATTGGAGAACTGTGGAGCTGAGTGCACTTACTCCAGTGACATATCGTACGCGCGAGCCGGTTCGTCGGGCGAAAAGGGGTTGCCAGCAGTGGAACCACGACTAACAGACACCATATACAGCAATGCCCCGTGGCAGTCTCAGGCAACTGCGAATGGACAGGGCTGTTGCAGCTAGTGGAGCGGTGTGGCTCGGGCAACTCCACGGGGTCAGAGTTGTTGCAGTTGTCGGTATGAGAATATAACCTTCCCCTTCCTAATCGGCCTCCTGGAATGCGACATAACTGACCTTGATCGCATATGCCTAATGAACTTTTATAGTGAGTAAGGCTATCGTTACCGAAGTAAAATAACACCGGTTAGTTGGAGCGAAGTGTACAACGAACTCTTCTGAAGGGAGAATCTATTCTAAACTAAAGCTAAATACTGATGATAATTTTGAAATGGGTGGAATATAGTGCAATCGCTTACGAATTGCACAGAGGGTGAGGGGGGGGGGGGAGAAGGGGTACCACGTAATATTTACTACAAAAATCACTGATAACGCAAAGAAAACACTGATTAGCTAAAAAGGGGATAACTAAACGGTCGCCAGGCCACTAGGGCAATGAACCTCCAGAATCTTAAGCAAGGTAATGGCAACGAAATTTAAGCAAATAATCACTGGCGTGGTAGCAGAAGGTTGCCACGGTTTTTCACAGCACAACAGTTCACGAGAACATAGGTGATTAAAAACCACTGAGTTTGCAGTTACTTATTCTGAAATTTAGAAAATAACGGTAAATGAAATTACTGGTTAAATGAATCACTAGCTTAACTAAGTCTGTTATGTAAAAAAGATTACTTTCAGTAACCTCAGTGTAACGTAATGCAAACTTTAGAAAGTGGCAAGCAATTTATTTTGGTTATTGGAAGATTGAACTGAATTTAGTTTAAGCAAACGAACAACTGATTTTAATTTTAAAATAACAGCAATAAAATACATACCAAGCCACCAGAAGTCATTCGCTAGGCTGAATACAGAATAAATGAAATTGCGCACTCTTAATTTGTGCTATATCTTTAGTTATTAGTTTTGCCGGTGAAATTTTACTTTACTTCAAGTAACCTCTGTTGTTCAAAACAAGAAGAACAGTTATTGTGACAGAAAATTTAGACTGTAACGTGTCATTAGCAAGCACACAAAACTGGCAGTAAATAGTTAATAAATTTTCATAATTTTACGACACTCGGTGATTGAATGGAAAGGAAAGGAACCCTGCTTGATAATAATATCTGAGGACAATGACAACACAGGTGCACTAAATGTTATTACTATTGCAGGTTATTATTCAGGTTACTCATACTTTGTGAAATAAATGTTGCTGCTAATGCCTACGTCAGTTTATAATTTTTCACTTAACGGTCTTACGATGTTGTAGCTGTGCGGACGACCAAGAATGTAGCCGACGACAATGCTGAGTTGCCGTTGCTGTAGCTGCTGCTGTTCGATGAGAACCCCGAGTCGCCTCCGGAAGCCCGGATAATTATGGGACAGGCAATAGTTGGAACTGCAACTTCCTCCGCCTCTCGACTCCTACCTTGCGTTCAATACTGGCGGGTTAACAAATCAAGCGCGCCTACACTGGCGCGAGCATAGCTGCACACCGCTTCGGCGGGAGCTCCCAACAAACACTTCCGCACTCTTTCGTGGCTCAAGCTGCTCTGCTTCCTCTGTGCTCGCAGCGCGACCGAGACTCGCCACACGCAAAGATAATGAACGGCACAGCTACAAACATTTCGTCGTTACTATCGGTACATTTAAATAAAGTTTTTCCCTAGGCTATTACCTAGAAATTTACAATATTTTCGTTATAATTACAATCAACTGTATACAATCAGAAATATAGTTTTGTAATAAGGTTACAGCTCCGGAATCAGAAGTACAGTACAAGTTATCAACGGATATTAACGGCGAAAATTTTCTCTGGTGCAGAAGGCATTTTATCTGCATTTTCGGTGTTACAAAAAGACACGGGTTTGTTACTGGCTGTAAGTAAATTTCTGGCAAGAATAGAACTGAGGCTTATTGCTCCGAACTACACTATTTCGAAATTATAAGTTTTATCCTAACGGAAGCGTTTACGAACTTTCCGAAATGTGACAACATCTGTTTCATGAAATGTATCCGCAATTGCGAATGTCGACAACCATCAATTGTATGATGTCGTAAATCATGCGTCTACAGTCTACAATCGTACATCCATTATCTGCATTCCCGTGAGGGGACAGATATTTTAATTCAAAGTCATTTGCCTGGTTTCGGCGGATAAGTACCATGTTGCAGTGCCTGTGTTATTCACAAGTAGGATGAAGCGAACATTAAAACGTCCCTCTTGCACTGAAATATACATAACTGATGTACAAGTACAGCTTATAGACACTTGGCTGATGACGTAAGGAAGTTTGTGTCTGATAGCGAGTCGTGCTTGGATAGTCATCTCGTAAGGCGAGCGCTAGCGGTAAGCGGAAAATCCGGGTTTGAGTCGGGGTCCAGCACGAATTTTCATTGTCACTCCATTACAAAGTTGATGGTTGTCCGTATTCGCAGTTGCGAATACATTTACTGTATTTCATAACGGCAATATTCGCCACAGTGCCCATTCCTTAGGTCATACGTGCATGTCCAAAGGAACATTTCATGGTAATTCGTCTGAATAACACAGGCAATGCAATATCGAATCACATTTATTTCATGTTTCGTGCTATTTGTTCTCTCATTATTAGCTTTCAAAAAATTAGCTCCAAGAAACATACCGAGGCTTCACTGTACACCGACTAAATACTTCCTGTGTGGACTTGAGTGTTACTACGGAATGGGGCAAGTAGTACCTGTAACCAGCCTCTGATGAACACAATTTGTAGCATTTTTTGATGACCTTCATCAGAGTGAAGATCAGATGTTGGGTGTCCTTCTCGGTTCCACTGAAAGCCAAATTACGCTTCTTCTAATCTCTTTCGGACCTTTTTCCTCAATCTAGAAGCGAAGATGCTTGACGAGATCGGTCCAGATACCAAGAGTAAGGAAGCACCTATCATTTCATCTAGCATATTTAACAGCTAATTAATAACATTATGGACAATGCTTTAAGAGGAATTACGCGAATATAGTAGGTTGTAAGCAAATTAATACCAGTAGAAATACGAAAAGCTGATACTTTTAATAGTGTTTAGTTTGGTTGTTCCCACTTACTGCACTTAATTCCAATACCACAGCAGTGATCAACTGTGTAGGTCGAGTAACAGAAAGATTCCTTTCCTTCGGGCACACGGTAACCTGCACAGTCACCAACTGCGCAGATGAACCTCGCGTCTCCGATACAGGAAAAAACAAATCGCATAAACAGCTTGCTTTTCGAATAGTAAAGAGAGTTGTTTGTAGAAGATTTAACATTTATTACGTTTTTCCTAACGCACTATTTGCTCATGAAGTGAGAAAAAAATAAAGCGAAAAGTATAGAAGTAAAATGACGAACGGCAGAGTCAAATTAAAGGAAAACAAAACGGGGGAAATTCGTCAGTGAATGGCGAGGTGTACCTCTTGGGTAGGGGTAACGATGTCTCCCTGAACATAAACTCTGAAAAATTTAACATATCATCAAATTTTTTAGTTTATCGGGATATAAATAATGGTTGTTTGGCTGGCACAATGGGTAACTGTTAGTTTCTAAAGAGTCTGGATTCAAACCATTTATTTTCATCTCTGGAAGTAAACTGTATATGTGAAAAAAATAAAAAATAAAAAATAGAAGACTGCAGCGTCTGTCCGAACGAATTGAATTACACATTTGGGTCCTTTGTAAAGGGTCTATGAACTGGACTTAAAGGCGCAGAAAGAGAAGGACACGTAACTCACAGTTTGACGATGGCTGATTGAAGACCAAGATGAAACACATTGGTAGAATTACGAGTATTATGATTGTATGTTCCACATGAAGAACAGGCATACAGTATTAATAGTAACGTCACACTTTTCGCAGATGATGCAGTTACCTATAAGAAGTACTGTCTGAAAAAGGTTATACAGATTTCAATATTGCACAAATAATGTCACCTTGTCTTGAAAGTTCATAAACGTAAACTTGTGCACTTTACAAAATGAAAAAAAAGAAAACACATACTATCCCATGACCACAGTGTTAAAGAGTCACATCTGGACTCTATCAAGTCAAATACCTGGGTGTGACACTTTGGGGGATATGAAATGTAATGACGACATCGGTTCAGTAGTGGCTAAAGCATGTAGCAGACCTCGGCTTGTTGGTAGGATACTAGAGAAGTGGAATCAATCTACAAAGGAGATGTCTTAGAAATCACTCGTGCGATCCATCCTAGAATATTTCTCAAGTGTGTGGGACCCGTACCAGACTGGACTAACAGTGGACATTGAACGTGTAGATAGGACAGCACGAATGGTCACAGGTTTGTTTTACATGAGGAAGAGTGTCACAGAGATGCTGAAGAAACTGAACTGGGGGACGCTTGCAGACAGACGCATTCTGTCACAGAGTTTTAAGAACACTAGAGTAGATTAATTGCAGCACACATAGAGGCGATTAGACGGCCATTCCTCCCGCTCGCTGTTGTGAGTTTATCGGGGAGAAACCCCGATTTCTTGTACAATGTGACGTACGCAATGACGTGCCAGACGTGATATCTAAAGGAAAACAATTTGCTCAAGGAAGCCACAGAATTCAACATGCAGTAAGGATTACATATCTGTATTGTTCAAATGAAGATGAGTGAATGCTCAGAATGTGTCTTTGCATAAATAACGTTAAGCTGGTTACTGTATTTTTTACTAGCCATTATCCCAGGGAGGCAACGGCCTTGCCGCAATGGGTACACCGTTTCCCGTCAGATCACCGAAGTTAAGCGCTATCGGGCGTGGCCGGCACTTGTATGGGTGACCATGTGGGCCGCGATGAGCTGATGCCATTTTTCGGGGTGCAATCAGCCTCGTGACGACAATTGAGGAGCTACTCGACCGTATAGTAGCGGCTCCGGTCAAAGAAAACCATCGTAACGACCGGGAGAGCGGTGTGCTGACCACACGCCCCTCCTATACCCATCCTCACCTGCGGATGATACAGCGGTCGGATGGTCCTGATGGGCCACTTGTCGCCTGAAGACGGAGTGCTTTTTTTTATCATCCCAGGTGCTTGGAACTCAATCATCACAGTCATGAATAGAGTAATACCAATAGCGAGCTCGCAAACATTAATGTTGTTGTTGTGGTCTTCTGTCCACAGACTGGTTTGATGCACCACTCCATTCAACTCTAACCTGTGCAAGCCTCTTCATCTCTGAACGACTACTACATCCAATACCCATTTGAACCCGCGTACTATAGTAGTCGTCACTTCTACACAGTTTATGCTTAACCGGAATTGGCAAGTTAATGTTAAGGGGTGCCCCCTTCCCCCACCCCCCAGGATGGAATGTATATACCCCAACTGTCTGTGACTAGTGTAAACCATAGAATAGTGCAGACTTCTTCAAATGTCTGCGAGTCGTGTAACTGAGGCGGAACGTGGGGACCAGCCCGATATTCACCTAGTGGGATGTGGAAAACCGCCTTAAAACCACATCCAGGCTAGGCGGCACACCGGCCCTCGTCGTTAGTCTGCTGGGCGGATTCGATACGGAGCCAGCGCGCCTACCCGAGGACTGGAAGCAGCACGTGCTCTCGGCTACCTGGTGGTTTGCACACTCTCTCTCTATTACTAAGTTGTTTCTTAACTAGATTCAAGACCTTAACACTGCTTACATTATCAAATCAGTTGTAGTTCAGCAGTCTTCTAAAACAGTATATTTCAAGCTCTTCTACTCTCAGCCATGTTCTGTTTCATATAAGGCTACAGTTCATAGAAATATTTCAGAAAAATGCACAGACGGAAAAAAGGATATAAAGTAATGAAATTAGGGGGAAAAATTAGTCTACGTAACATATTTAAGTGATTAAAATTGCAAGATTACAGATCAATGTAAGTGCGAGATAAGCCATTGCAAGTGCTAAATGCTGGTACTTCAGTAACCGGTGAAAAATTCGGGATGTTGAATACAAGCATGCTAACGTGCATGGATTGTGTTGTACAGATGCCGGATGTCTGTTTGTCGGATGGAGTTCCATTACCGTTACAATTTGTCGGTCAATGCGGGGACGGTTCTTCAGATTGTGGATGACGATAGTATTGTCATCTGATGACGTCCCATATGTGTTCGACTGGAGACAATTCTGGAGATCGAGCAGGCCAAGGCTAAATGTGGACACTCCGTGAAGCATGTTAGGTTGCAACAGCGGTTTGTAGACGAGCGTTATCCTGTTGGAAAACGCCGCTCGGAATGCTGTTCGTGAATGGCAGCAGAACAGGTCGAATCACCACACTGACGTACAAAGCATTCAGGGTGCGTGGGATGACAACGAGAGTTCTCCCTCTATAACGCCAAATCGCATCCCATATCTAAGCTCCAGATGTAAGTTCACTGTGTCTAGCAAGGAGACAGGTTGGTTGCAGGGCCTCAACTAGCCACCTTCGAACCAACACGGCCATCACTGGTACCGAGGTAGGACCAGCTTTCATCAGAAAACACAACAGACCTCCACTCCCCCCTCCAATGATTTCTCGCTTGACACAGCTGAATTCGCAAATGGCAGTCGTTTCGGGTCAGTGGAATGCACACTACAGGTCAGTGGAATGCACACTCGTTCGTACCTATCCTTGAAGTTATCGATTTGTAAGTATTCGGTGAGTCACTGTGGTGCCGACTGCTGCTCAAATTTCTGCTGTAAATGCATTACAATGCGCCAGAGCCATACGGTGAACAAAATGGTCTTCCCTCGATAGTGCCATGTGACCGTCCGGCTCAAGGTCCCCTTGGGGCCGTATATTCCCGTGACCACCACTGCCAGTAATCATGTACAGTGGCTACGTTCCTGTGCAGTCTCTCTGCATTACCGCAGAAGGAACATTCAGCTTCTCGTAGACCTATTACACGACCTCGTTCAAAAGGAGTGAGGTGCTGATAATGCCCTCTTCGTCGCCTTAAATGCACTATTGACTAACATCAACACACCACTCCCAATCTCAAAGGCAACTAACGCTCACGACAATTAGAGCACGTGTTTAAAGAAAACCTGCATTTACATAGTGGCCCTACTGGCGCTGGTCTTATTTGACTTGCGCGAAATCTGAATAGACGTCATCTTTCAGTTGTAGAAACACGCCTAACTTTCGTTTATGTCGCACAACTCCTTCTCGGTGTTGCGATTTTTTTCCGTCAGTGTACTTCCTGACACATAAATTTACATTAGATGTTAACATGTTTCGCTTTTGGAGAGATGTGTCTGTTTCTATTGCTAGTCTGTAATTTATATCTTCCTTACTTCTGTCGCTATCAGTTGTGACAAAATCAGTTTATTTACCTTTAGTGCCTCATTTCCTAATCTAGTCCCCTCAGCACCACTGATTAAATTCGGCTAAATTCCGCGACCATTGCCTTATTTTTGTTGAAAGTCAACTTATAACTCCTTGTCAAGGCACAGTCCATTCCGTTCAACTGACCCAAGCCCTGTGCTGCCTCTGTCAAAAATTACAATCTGATCGGAAAAGCTTAAAAGTTTTATTTCTCGCCCGTGAACTTCAGTTCCATTCCCAAATTAATATTGAGATAATTTATCGTTTGACCTCCAATTTTTCCCGTTATCGAAAGACAGGAAAATGTAATTAAATCATTATTTACCACTAGAAGTAATACGTTGCATTTTATTACTCATATCGAATGACAATTCAAATCACAGTTCTCTCCTTGTGATTTTTAGAGAACAGTAGTTTTGTAATACTTGATTTTCCGCTTCCCTTTTGTGTCTTCCACTATCAGAGAAAGTAGCAGTTTTATACCAAATTTCTGTTTTTATCTGCTGCAAATACTGATACACCTTCTGCCTGACGTATTTATATATAGTGTGACAATTGTCGAACTATATGAAAAAAACGTAAATTAGTTACAAACTACGGTGTGCACACTCTTTATTCAACAGCTAAACGTCACTACAGATATTCGGATCAAGGTTATCACATGTTCGATATGCCTGCCATCAATGGCGACGATGTGGCACAGACGAATAGCGAAATTCTGAATGACCCGCTGAAGAGTTGGAACATCGATGCTGTCGATGACATCCTGAATTTCTGTTTTCAGTTCGACAATGGTTTTAGGGTTATTGCTGTACACCTTGTCTTTAATTTCTGCAGACCTTGTCCTTAATACAGCGCCACAAAAAGGAGTCGCTTATGTTCAGATCCAGATAAGGCGGACAGTCGAGGCCTATGCCAGTGGCCTCTGAGTACCCCAGAGCCGGGATGCAGTCCTCAAAGTACTCCTTCAGGATATAAAACACTCTCCTGCTTCGATAGGGTCGAGCTCCGTCTTGCATTAACCGCATATTGTCGAAATCAGTGGATTATGGGGATTAAATCATCTTCCAAGATCTTAACGTACCGTTCGGTAGTCACCGTGCCATCGAGGAATATCGCAAAGATTATTCTGTGACTGTACAATGCACACCACATAGTCACCCGTTGAGGATGAATGCGCATACTAATTCCCATCATGCCCCGCGCCCAACCGTGCAGTTTGAAGGTCCTAACACAAACTGTTGAAAAGTTATGATGATTTTATTTCATATACACTCCTGGAAATTGAAATAAGAACACCGTGAATTCATTGTCCCAGGAAGGGGAAACTTTATTGACACATTCCTGGGGTCAGATACATAACATGATCACACTGACAGAACCACAGGCACATAGACACAGGCAACAGAGCATGCACAATGTCGGCACTAGTACAGTGTATATCCACCTTTCGCAGCAATGCAGGCTGCTATTCTCCCTTGGAGACGAACGTAGAGATGCTGGATGTAGTCCTGTGGAACGGCTTGCCATGCCGTTTCCACCTGGCGCCTCAGTTGGACCAGCGTTCGTACTGGACGTGCAGACCGCGTGAGACGACGCTTCATCCAGTCCCAAACATGCTCAATGGGGGACAGATCCGGAGATCTTGCTGGCCAGGGTAGTTGACTAACACCTTCTAGAGCACGTTGGGTGGCACGGGATACATGCGGACGTGCATTGTCCTGTTGGAACAGCAAGTTCCCTTGCCGGTCTAGGAATGGTAGAACGATGGGTTCGATGACGGTTTGGATGTACCGTGCACTATTCAGTGTCCCCTCGACGATCACCAGTGGTGTACGGCCAGTGTAGGAGATCGCTCCCCACACCATGATGCCGGGTGTTGGCCCTGTGTGCCTCGGTCGTATGCAGTCCTGATTGTCGCGCTCACCTTCACGGCGCCAAACACGCATACGATCATCATTGGTACCAAGGCAGAAGCGACTCTCATCGCTGAAGACGACACGTCTCCATTCGTCCCTCCATTCACGCCTGTCGCGACACCACTGGAGGCGGGCTGCACGATGTTGGGGCGTGAGCGGAAGACGGCCTAACGGTGTGCGGGACCGTAGCCCAGCTTCATGGAGACGGTTGCGAATGGTCCTCGCCGATACCCCAGGAGCAACAGTGTCCCTAATTTGCTGGGAAGTGGCGGTGCGGTCCCCTACGGCACTGCGTAGGATCCTACGGTCTTGGTGTGCATCCGTGCGTCGCTGCGGTCCGGTCCCAGGTCGACGGGCACGTGCACCTTCCGCCGACCACTGGCGACAACATCTATGTACTGTGGAGACCTCACGCCCCACGTGTTGAGCAATTCGGCGGTACGTCCACCCGGCCTCCCGAATGCCCACTATACGCCCTCGCTCAAAGTCCGTCAACTGCACATACGGTTCACGTCCACGCTGTCGCGGCATGCTACCAGTGTTAAACTGCGATGGAGCTCCATATGCCACCGCAAACTGGCTGACACTGACGGCGGCGGTGCACAAATGCTGCGCAGCTAGCGCCATTCGACGGCCAACACCGCGGTTCCTGGTGTGTCCGCTGTGCCGTGCGTGTGATCATTGCTTGTACAGCCCTCTCGCAGTGTCCGGAGCAAGTATGGTGGGTCTGACACACCGGTGTGAATGTGTTCTTTTTTCCATTTCCAGGAGTGTAGTTCGATAATAGTCACCCTGTGTGTTTACAGGTTGGGATATTCACTCGCTAACTAACTGTTACAATTCATGGTGAAACCTTGAACTGTCCTTTATAATCAAACTTAGCTGGCATCATTTTGATAATGGTAACTGACCGAAACTAGTAGCGAATTGTGCAAAATAAAGTACAGCTGAAGATGTCACCACGAAATTTAACAGTCTGCCTGCCGTGACTGGCACATAGTATGAACGTTTTAAAGAACGTACTTCTTAAATAGGAAAACAGTGATCTGTAATTATTTTAAATAACTTAGAAGCAGTCTTGATCGCTTACCTTTTTAATGGTGATCTTTCAATCATAACCACATAAAGTACCACAATATACAGCTCATATACTGAAAAAATTAAACAGTAAATTTTAATTGTTGCAGACGAATCAACGATATAACGAGAATGGAGGAGAAAGTGTTCACACCTACCTTTGGCTGTAGGGGGTGGAGACAAATTTTCAATAAATTTTGAGCTTTACATAACTGAAGCCAGTAGGAACCAAAATTACTAATGGTGTGTAGGTCGACAACGCACAACTTTTAAACTACGGAAACTTCGGGCTACACGCTCTGGTTGGCCACGGGATTGCCATGTTGCCGTTAGTCGGTTGACGGGCAGCGCTATGGTTGCCGGTTCACACATACAAACGTTCCTCGCACCGTCACTGTCCCGACGTGATACGCACACATGGCGAATGGGTCTTGCTGTTGGTCTCCACCCCACGTCAGAGGCATTCACACTTAAGCTTTGGTGGGGAGCACACACACGTCACCTGCGATTTAGTCATACAGTAAACATTACGACACAGTATCCTTTTGAAGAACAACGAGATATAGTTTTTGTTTATCGACTATCCGACGGTAATGCGCATGAAGCTCGACGGTTGTACGAGGAACGGTACCCAGCAAGACTCGACCCATACCTGCAAACGTTTACAGCTGTTCACGGGCGACTTGGCGAAACAGGCTCTTTAGCGGGATATCACGGTAATGCTGGAAGAACTCGAACACGACGCGATGCTACATTTGGAGAGACTTCCCGAGCGCATCGAGGAAGTATCTACGACTAATACTCGAGCGGTTGGACCCGACCTGGTGGTTACTCGTCGGTTAATCTGGGAGGTTTTGAGGGATGACGGCCAGCACCGATTTAGTTTCCACCCTGTTCAAGACCTAAATACTATGGCGATCTATGAACAGAGGCCAGCGTTTTTCCTGTGGTTTCTGCGACGTGTTGCACGAGATCCCGACTTCCCCGCCATTTTGTTCTTTACCGACGAGTGCTCCTTCCATCGCGATGGCCTTTAAAACACACAAAACGTTCATTATTGCGCAAGGGGAAATCCTATTGCCACGTACGTCCACGGACAGCAGGAACGATTTTCGCTCAACATTTGGGCAGGCATTGTGAGTGACCATCTGATTGGGCCGGTCCGTCTACCTCTTCGACATACCGGGACAAACCGTCTTCACCTTTCGCAAGAAACGCTACCCTGTCTGCTGGAAGATGTTCCCCTGGACATACAGCTATGCATGTGGTTGCAGTATGATGGGGCGCTCGCAAATAGCGGTCGCGCTGTACTCGGATATTTAAATGAACTCTTCGACGGCCGTGTAATTGGCAGACGTGCTCATAGGACCTGGCCCCCGCCATCATCAGACATCACTCCACCGGAATTCTTCCTCTGGGTATTCTTCAAGGTTCTAGTTCACCCACCCGAAAGCGAACCACCTAGAAACGAAGAGGAATTAATAGATCGCATTCAACATGCCGCCAGTCACATTAGGGTAATGCCAGAAATCTTTAATCGCCACTTCGAGCACGTGTTATAAGTAAACAATGCTTTAGCTACAAATAGGCCCTTTTCAGGGCCGACTCAATTTGTAAAAGACTTTCTGTACCTGAACTAACAGATGTTAACGGGTTTGTTCCCGATAGCGTGTATGTGTCGGGACCCCGGCGGATTCCCCCCCCCCCCCCCCCCCTCCCAAGCCACCAGTATACATAGCGATCTGCGGCAGGCAAAGCATTCGCGGCCATGAGTTGTCCAGAGCATGCGGCAACAGGGCAAGCCTTCGGCCAATCGAAGCGCGTGACGTCAAGTTTCCGTGGTTTAAAAACTGTGCGTTGTCGACCTACACAACATTAGCAGTTTTGGTTCCCACTGGCATCAGCTGACCGGGTTTAAAATTTCGCGACACAATTTTTCTCCACCCTGTAGAAGCTAGTAACAAAGGGCATTCGGCACCCTTCTACTACTGGCTCATGCCGACCATGTGAAGTTATGGGAGAAGGTCAGGGAAAGGAAGACTGGTGATCTTGCAGAAACGAAAGGATGGTAATAGGTTAATGTCTTGCAGATAGCCAAGGTTATTAGAGCCGACGAACATAATGAGATGGATAAAAAATGAAGAATATATGATCATATCTTCATCACTGAGGACACTTCACCGCGTTTGGTTCAAGTGGGAACTACAAGAGTATTTTTTTCATCTGTTCGTCGGGCGTCCAACAACTTACCAATCAGTCGACTTGATGAGAAAAGCCTTTATCTGCATGTCTTTCGTCTTCCATTTGTGAGGGATGCTCACGTCAGTTGCTTTTTTGTCCTTGTGTTCTTCTATGCGTTATTATAATCTTGTGAATGTTAGCACTCTTCTTATTTCCGTGCTTGCTAAGAAAACTGGAGAGGAATTCTGCCTTATGCAAGATGGCTTTATTTTCACCCATACATGTTAAGCACTTTCTATGATATTTTCAGCCGGTTTATTTTAGACGTTAACCTTTAAAGAGCTGCAAAATTCACCTCCAAATATTCTGTACCAAAAATTTCTTTAAAAAATAACATGTAACAATTTCTCAAAAGAAAAATAAACGCGATGGCATAAAAAGTGCTTGTGCTTGAAAACAAAACTACAAAGGTGTCCTGCGCAAGGCGAATTTTCTCTCCAATCTATCCGTCATCCAGATCACACACCTTTAATTTTTGCGTGAAGTTTTATTTTCTTATTTCACCTATTAAGAGTACATACAGGCACTGGCACTAGAAACTTTACTACACTGTTTCAGTACTTCTCTTCTCCTTTTTGTTGACATCTCATTTCCCGCAGTCTTACCACTAATTTATAAATTTTCATTTGTGTGTCCGTCCTTGGTTTTTAGGCACGTATTTTGTCTTTACAGTGTCATACATCAATTGAAATTCATTTATTTATCGGGACCTCATCTTGATCATATGATAATGACCTCTTTGAATGAAGTCGCTATTTGTTTAAAAATATCTCTAGGTTGTACCGTATTTTAAAACTGAAAGTTGGCTGAATAGTTGATATGTGGTCAGTTGTAGGTCAGTCTCGTTATATGCGATTCTAACCTGATCGTTAGGAAATAAAAATTAAAGCAACAAACGGACATTTTTCAAGGTTGCGTTTATTTTGCCACAAAATGTTGTGAATAGGTGATAGTAAAGCAGAAACAATGTAAAGGATACAGAACATAATCAACTGCAACACGCATAACGGTAGACAAAAATGTTTTCGTTTCATTTTTCAACTTAACGGATTTGCACACACATTCTGATAACTGGTTAATGTGCTCAGTATGGGGTGTGACCACCTCTGGCAGCGATACAGGCCTGACAACGACGCGACGTGCTGTAAATGATGTCATTCTTCCTGAAGACCTGCTCACAAGCCTTAGAGAATGGTTGGTGGATACTGACGTGATGCACGCTGTCTTCCTAGTACATCGCAGACATGCTGTATGCGACTCAAATCGGGAGAGCGAGCAGGCCACGCCGTGCGTTCAATATCTTCCGTTCCCAATAAACTTCAAGCACCCATGCTGTAAGCGGTCGAGCATTATCGTCCACCAGTACGAAGTCTGGGCCCACAGCATCTCGCAACAACCACGCATGAGATCCCAAGATCTTACGGTACCCGACAGCAATTAAATCTTGCAGACTTATAACAGCGAACCGAGTGTTCTGTAAGGACAAGTTACTCTGTAACTACAATATATGGTCTGAAGATGGGCAGCTAGCCCGAAACCGGTAACTGAAAATAAAGAATAGCGATCGAAGACTGAAACGCCATATTTTATTTAATGAACGATCGCGGAATTCCCATTGAGACAATCATGTCTAGTTTTGATAATCTTGCAGATTCGCCTGTACAATTTCATGACGACCTGTTCGATTGGTCAACATAATCCCTTCACACATCATTATGGATCCTCCTCGATATCGATCTTTATCCACAATGTTTGGGTCCAAAAATCGTGTTCCACGTAGCCTCCAGATGCGAATCCGTCGAGAATCACTCACCAGACCAAATCGGGACTCGTCTTTCGACGGTCCAGGTGGCATGCTGACGGCTCCACTCTAGACGTTCCCTCCTGTGAAGAAACGCCAGAGGTAAAGAGACATCAGGTCTCCAACAATACAGGTATACCGTTTGTCTCGATGCAACACGTCCAGGGGATGCTGCGAGATCAGACGCCAGTTGCAGTGCAGTACTAAGGCGCTACCGTTGTGCCCTTACATCAAATAATGGTCCATTATTTCTGATGTCGCACCTGGTCGGCCCTGTCCTGGTCTCTTTGACACAGTTTCGGTCTCTATAAACTGTCTCCTCATTCGTGAAACAACAGCACGATTCACATTAAGCCATCGGGCCACATCACTTGGCCATCCACCACAGAGAGTCTGAAGGTGTCTTCCTTGTGTCATACTGAACGGTCTGTGACTGTGTACACAGTGATTGTGCATGTGGAACAACCCTGCAAACACTATCCCGCTTGATAGGTGCTCCAACGTCATTGCTGACGTGGTTGTCTGTTGCACCTTCCGTGCAGAACAAGATCATAACGACATCTGTTGACAGTTCACGTGATTACATCGTGAATTAGACACAGAACGGGAAAACAACAGATTGTTGCTTTAATTTTGAACAATAGTGTAAAATTTTGTATAAAACTGTATTGCCAATTGCATAATGTTTAAAATTTCTCTGTCAGCCTCTTTTAGATCTTTGATTGCAAACATCAAAATAAAAATGTTGAAAGGTGAAGTACCTCGAGCTCCAACTATGAACGGACTTTTTACCTGAAAGTAGGTAAGGTGCAGCCTTTGGTTCTCTGCGGCTCTGAAAGGGAATCGTTACTGTTACGTTCAGAATTTTAATCCCACTCCTAAAAACTAATTTTGTCATTGCTTCTTCGACGTACTAGATGAACAAAAGAGGAAAAAGAATACGTTGTACCGTTCACCTTATTGTACCCAAGCACCTCCTTATCCATCTTCAGTTCTCGTTCTACCCTTTTGGTGTGAGATCTCACGATGCTATTTGCACCGGTATGAATAGTAAGAAAGGCTTCACCAATCGAAGTATAGTCCCATATTATACCAATATTAATGACAGCGATACTGGTCTCAGATCTGTGTTTTCAAATGGCACTGTACCATTTTCTGTTGCTGATACCATAAAAAGAAACAAATTTAGTGCCATTACACTGTTCCATGCTCGATAAGAGGTTCTACAGTTACGGAAGTACTCGGACTGTTGGAGTCATCTATTCAGAAATTCTCTTTCATTCTTCTCTTACGCTGCTACAACTGCAGTGTGAACCCGCTTGGTTCTGGTAATCAAAGACACTCACACGTGTTACACAATTATCTGGAGAAACAAATTAAAATATGGACACTACGTTATACCTCCGTAAAGAGTGTATATATGACTCACACGAAATAAAAAATTGGTGACTCCAGGAAACATCACGCTAGTATCGTGTAACACAACCTCAATCCTTCAAAGCGGCCTTAATCTGACGAGGGCAGGTGTCCAAAAGTTTCTTCAGGTATGTCCCATCCAGCAGAACACAACCAGTCGCGAGTAGATACTGTAGAGCTATCGGAGTGTGGGTATCTTGATTGCTAGGTTTCAGCTACTGTTTGAATAGACCCACAAATTTCTGAGTTGTTAATATCGGATGTTTTTGCAAGCCGTTATGTGGCACCTCAGTTTTTATCAAGTCAGGAATGTATGCATCATGCAGTCCTGTGGACACTAGTACTGTCAACATGAAAAACGATAGTGTCCACAGCATACTCAACGTTGGCAATAGTCTTGTCGCCGACAGTGTTGAAGTAAACATCCTGCTTCAAGTTCACCGTAACATGAACTAATGAGTCCAATTCATGGTAAAAAGAAACACTACCAAAATATCACAGAACCATCTCTGGTTTAAACTACATCCAACGCACTCAGCGGGTTCAACAGCTCATTGGTGCGTTGGCGAGCCCGACGCGTTTCATCATTTGCGAGAAGTCAAAGCACCGATTCGTCCGACAACATGACACACCTCCAGCTGGTGTGTTGTTCGGCCCACTGAAGATGTGCAGCCTTATGGCCTTTCCTGTGGTACGCGACTCCATCTGTCAGTTGCATTCAGTTCCCTTCGAAATGTTCTCTCGGAAAGCGGTTGAGCTGGAACTGCGTTCACTGACAGCAGCAGTTCATATCGGATTGGAAACCTATCATCATTGATAAGGCGCTTCGGTAACAGTATAATTTTACGGCCACTGCTCTTACGCCGCGCTGTGTTACACAGCTATGAGTGACACGGCAGTTATCGCTCATATGCCGAGAAATCGGTCAACTTCGTTCACGGTGTGGTAATGGCCACGTCCAGACAGATGTTCAAATATGTCTGAATTCCTAAGGGACCAAACTGCTGAGGTCATCGGGCCCTAGACTTGCACACTACCTAAACTCTCTTAATTTATGCTAAGAACAACACACACACATACACACATGCGCGAGGGAGGACTCGAACCTCCGGCGGTAAGGGCCGCGCAGTCCGTTACATGGCGCCTCAAACAGCGCGACTCGTCCACACACGATGCTCCTTTCTAATAATCTGTCACCTCCCTACGTCGACCGAGTGACACAGACACATCACTTCGCTGCCATAACCTGTATGTCATCGTTGGTGGGTCTCATGAATACCCAGCAGCAGTTTTACATCGACTGCAGCATATAATTTCGATTAGTGTATTTTTTAAGAAGCGTGACTAACGTTTTGCCCATTGAGCTTCTAGAGAGAGCAAGACAGAGAGAGATATATAGAATTCTCTCTAATACCTCCATCAAGCAAAGGAATAATGACTTCACATAACCGGCTTTCGATATGAGTTCGAAGAAATTATTATAAAGTGCTGCAGTTGACTATTACAGGGCCACCTATCACAAAGCGAAAAAAGTGGTCCAACTAAAACAATCATATTTCCTTACGTACTACACGAATATGCAATAAAAATGGGGGCTCCTATTTAAAAAAAACGCAGTTGATAGACGTTTGACTTACGGCAGCGCCATCTAGCGGTACAACCATAGCGCCATCTGGTTTTCCCCTTCAAGGAAGACGAATTTCGTTCTTTGTAGTTTTGTCGTTTGATGTTTATTTCCTGAGATATTTGGCCCGGTCACCGTCAATGGACCACCCTGTATATCGCAAAGCTGCGAGAGAGAACCCGGCGGTCAAGGCCGGCGGTGCAGCTAGCTAACTCGCGGTCTCCCCTGACGTCACTCTGAACCGCACGGATCTTGTGCAGCAACTGTTTCCGGGAAGTGAGGCCTGCCATCGACTATAATTGTCTCTGGATCAGGTAAGTTTCATTATTTTACACGTGCCTACCACAAGAATCAACTTCATGTAAAGTCTACAGAAAATCGTTTAAGTAAAGACAGTCCAATGACCACCATTAAAATCTTGGTTTCAGATAAAGCACGGTTTAAACAGAGCTTAAAAGACTTTTTGATAGGCAATTCCTTCTACTCTATAGATGAATATCTTAACAGGGTCTGCTAGCCAGCTTAAGTGAAAATGTCAGATTTCAGTTTTGACAGCACTTGGTCACAACAGTCGAGATTAGATGTTTTGAGTATGATAAATTTATTAAAAGTTCATAACTATGTTTCAGTCTGACACTGTATTAATTCTGTAAATATTAGCAGTTCCAGGTTACTGTAACGTACTGACATAATTAGACAGTCTCCTGACAAAAAATGGTTCAAATGGCTCTGAACACTATGGGACTTAACATCTGAGGTCATTAGTCCCCTAGAACCTAGAACTACTTAAACCTAACTAACCTAAGGACGACACACACATCCATCCCCGAGGCAGGATTCGAACCTGCGACCGTAGCGGTCGCGCGGTTCCAGACTGTAGCGCCTAGAACCACTCGGCCACCACGGTCGGCGGTCTCCTCGCAGATGGTGGGAGTAGTGAGTATTCTATTCATATGATTGACATTTTTTATGTCAAACTTTCTGATCCTCCACACCCACGACAATTATCTCATTTTCAGGCCTATGCAACGACAACTGAATCTAATGTAATCTAATCTAATAAAATAAGACATTTTCTTTCTGCACCTCTAGCGGCATCGGCGGTACTTTGCCTTGGAGATTTCGATGCACACTACAGATATTTAGATGCAAGGAAATAAAAAATTAATCACGTAACTTCATTTCTTCGATGTGGTAATTGAGGCTTCACGACTACGGTATAAATAAATATTATTATAGCAAACAAGATATTTCTTTAAAAGTCAGCCTGGTATGTCGCTCGTGTACTACTTGGTAAACGTCATATTTTTAAAAAAATGATGATGATAGTAGTAATGCGAAGTGCACATCTCCTATCTTCAGACTGCCGCAGAATCTTATGTGTTACTTGTTGCTTCTTCCGCTTCTGGCGATGTATTTTTAATGCGGGTAGTTCCATGTTGATATGTAGATCAGAGTCCATAGTCAAGTAGAAGCTCCCCAATAAATGCCTAGGGCAGTCGATTCAGAGGTCTGAAGAAGATAAGGGCATACCGCCTCCACTAGTAAGTAATCCTATCAAAACATTATGGTGCTCAAATCAACGTTTTTGAAGGAGAACACTTCACTTATTTGTTACACATTTGCGCAGGCTGTGATAAGATCACATTTATTTGTTGGAGTTATATCCATGCATAAAATCAAAAACAGAAAATGCTGCCAAGTGAAATGTCTTCGACTCAGGCAAAACTTGAGGACGAAAGTAATTTTCATGTGAAGTGTCACTGCCAAGTGACATAGCTGGATGAAACTTGGATCAGAAATAGAATTAGCTGCAGCACTATAGGGCGGAAGGTAACAGAAAGAAATACCAACTGAGACGAACAGAAAGCCGGCCGAAGTAGCCGTGCGGTTAAAGGCGCTGCAGTCTGGAACCGCAAGACCGCTACGGTCGCAGGTTCGAATCCTGCCTCGGGCATGGGTGTTTGTGATGTCCTTAGGTTAGTTAGGTTTAACTAGTTCTAAGTTCTAGGGGACTAATGACCTCAGCAGTTAAGTCCCATAGTGCTCAGAGCCATTTGAACCATTTTTTGAACGAACAGAAATGTCAAATTTATTTGAAGGCAGTGCTTGTAGTGAATCACGGCGATTCATAATGGTCTCCGGACGATAAAATGCGGACCACGGTTCATAGTAACGTGTGTGATCGTAACAGACGGCAAATCATGAACTGCGAACTGCTACCATGCTCTCCACTAAGTTGCTGACCGGTTCTCGTGGTAGGGTGGTCTGTTTCTAGATGAGGGCGACTGACAAATGCGGGATGGTCGCTGGCCCGTGTGGACGTGCTGAAATACGCCTATCCAAAGCATCCCACACGTGCTCCATGGGACTTAAGTCGGTGAGAGCAGGCACGCCAGTCCATTCGCCCAGTATCCTCTCGTTGCAAGAGTTTCTTCACCAGAGCTGTCCGATGCGATGCCATCCATAAAAATAAAGTCGTTTCGGAATGGAGTCCTGAAAATACTCTCATGGTGAAGGAGTACGGAGTCACAATAACACAGGTCGCTGAGTGTACCCTGTGCAAAGAGTCGGAAGTCAGTACATCAGTGTTAAATTATGCCTTCACATACCTTACATCTCGACCACCAAACGATCAAGTTAGACAAAGTTTCTAGCTCTCGTAATACGAGAAACGTCCAGCATTATCGAACATCATTCCTGTGGCTTCCCAAGCAATCAATAGGTTGCTCTGCTTTCTTATAACTAGGTTATAAGTGGTCAACATTTAAATACACACAGACTTCCGTGATTTCAGAATAGGTCTCGTATGTTAGTTGTGTAGATACCTGTCACCCAGTATACATACGTTGTTCAGTGTACACGCCAGTTTACACTAGCATTTGCTGGGGATTATATCATCAGACTGATTCATCTCCTCTGAAATGAATTGGTGTACATTGCTCCTGTTGAATAATTTCGATTATATCGTGTGTCCAACTGATTCTTCTGTTTTACAGTACGCAGCATGGGGATACCGGTCATACCATGTAATTGAAGGGTCGCTTTTTAGTGAGCACTGAATTACATAATACAGTAGAAACATTATTTAACACAGGAACATTCGCCACAGGAACATTTTTATAACAAAATCTTAACAAAATCAACCTTTACAAACACAATGGAATCAAATTACATTTACTATTTAATTTTTTTGAACATTTAAATTTTAGGGGAAAAGTTATAGTTATCTATTCTTTAATATACTCGCGTATTTCTCTCTTCTTGCTAATATAGTTCAGTAAACAGTAATTTCATGTCAAAATAATTGGCATTCTGCAAACAACATCACCTATAATTTAAATCAATTCTGCTTTCATTGACTGTCGCGTGCAGTAAATATCACCTTCTTTAAGTGCCTTCTCACCTGTACATCCTTACGACGTTATTGCCATTTTCAAGTAGAACCGCTTCAGATATAAATTTGGTAGCTGTTGACCTGCTGTACGGCACAGACGTGTCAGCTGTAGACGTGTACTAGAAATATTTTTAGCAATTAATTGGTAATCTCCTTTAGACGAACAAAATATTCATGAAAAGCTGTTCCTGGAGCAAAACAAGGGCCGCGCGGTCTAAGGCGCTGCAGTCACGATCTATGCGGCTGGTCCCGGCGGAGGTTCGAGTCCTCCCTTGGGCATGGGTGGGTGTGTTTGTCCTTAGGATAATTTAGGTTAAGTAGTGCGTATGCTTAGGGAGGAGGAGGAGGAGGAGATTAGTGTTTAACGTCCCATCGACAACGAGGTCATTAGAGACGGAGCACAAGCTCGGGTTAGGGAAGAATGGGGAAGGAAATCGGCCGTGCCGTTTCAAAGGAACCATCCCGGCATTTGCCTGAAGTGATATAGGGAAATAACGGAAAACCTAAATCAGGATGGCCGGACGCGGGATTGAACCGTCGTCCTTCCGAATGTATGCTTAGGGACTGATGACCTTAGCAGTTAAGTCCCATAAGATTTCACACACATTTGAACATTTTTGAACAAAACAAGGACTGTGGGGTAGACGGAAATGAAGTTACTCCATGTCATTTGTACGTGGTGTTACACGAGACTGTTCAGTAGCCAGACATTTCGAGTGAGGATTGAAGACGTCCTGCATCGAATCACTGAGAAAAAAAAATCTACTAAAGAACAAAACTAAACGAATGAATAGAGTCGTTCGGCATATAGAACGACAAGAGTCGTTGCAGTAAAACTTTAGTTTCAAGGAGTGTAGAGGGAAAGAATCGCAGAGTCAGGTCTAGATAAGAGGATATATACAAAAGATCCATCTATCCCAAAGAATCCGTTCCCCACCATTACTGGACAAATCGACTACCAAAATATTCTACTAATCGTGTTATACTATGGAGAGCTTATCGAAACGATGGAAACACACGAAGTCACGTCTACGATACCGTTCTTAGACTCCCAGTTACAATTCATTACCAGTGCGTACATGCAACTTCAAAGCTTCTTGGATTCTAGGATAACAGTCGAAACAAAAATGTTCCAGCCCATTGCTACAGATGTAATCACTAATGATTACTGATGATGAAACCATCACTTTTCCAATCTAGAGCCATGGAATACGATAGAGATGAGACAGACCAGGTAGGCGTCTTTGCACTTGGCCGTCGTCCATGTAAGAAACTGTCTTATTGTTCGAAATAGGATCTACGTCCACACATACACTGGGCATGTCACTGTATAGAGCGTGGCAAAGAGGATTTCCTATACAGTTCGAGTACTACGCGAGGGTAATATGGCTGTCTACATGCTAATGTATGCGCGGCAATCTCTGTTGTCTTACAGTCATGGTCTCGTGGACAGATGTACGATGGTCCTAAGGTAATCGCCGTACAACCTTATTGAAATACAAATTCTGTAATTACACCTACCAGGGATCTCTAAAACGACGTGGCCTTTCCTCCAGAGATACACACTTCTTTTCCATGGACTCCTCTTCTGCACTGCTGCGCTAAAATAAATAGCTTGTTGCAGTCCTAGAATGGCGTCTCTCAATTCATCCGATGTGTGCTTTCATGACTACCTGGTTTATTTATTTGATCGTTTCCGAAAAACATCCATCATATAAACAAAACAATACATAGATAATTTCAGTCTGGTACTATAACCATTACCAACTTTCTACAAACAGAGCTATATAGTTACACGCATTTTAAATGCCATGTGACCAATGTTTAGTCAGCCCACAGGCTCGATTTGCAACGTTGTTGGACATTGCTGGTAAATAAGTTGATGCTCCATAGTTGCTCTTCTCCGCATTCGCACAGGTTGGAGTCAAAGAAATCCCCACTCCTTTATGTTGGTGTTGTAGCTGCTGACTCCATATCGTAACCTGTTGAGTGTTTTCCACGTCGGCCAGCTTACTTCATGGCCAGAGGGTAAGATCGCACATTCATTCTAAGATGTTGCGGTCTCGAATAAGCCAGGAAATTTGTCTGAATGCTGAAGTTTGTTCAATGATATTTTCTGCAACCTGGAAGAAACTTCGGCTTTATTAGGGTCCGGCTGTTGCTGGTGAGTACCTGTACAGAGAATAGTCCTCTAAGTTTATTGCTTTACGTTTTTCTAGTCGGGCTGTTCATTCACGGCACATGTCTGAGAATGGGACACCTACTAGACAGTAGACCTTCTGGAGAAGAGCTGATCTCAGATACTCTGTCATGATTCTGCAAGTCTCCTTTAGAGCAATGTCAACCAGTCTGGCATTTCTAGAGCTGCACCAGACAGCACAAGCAAATTCTACTGCAAATTAACATAGGGCCAGGGCTGATGTTCTCAGAATACGAGTCTGCGCCCCACAAATGGTGGCAGCTAGTTTACGGAGGACGTTATTTCTTACTGGTACCTTTCTTTTACTGTTCAGCAGTGGGATGTGTAAGTTAGTGTTCGATGAAGAGAGACTCCTAAATATCTAGCTGTAGTGCTGCGTTCTGATTCAGTATTTCCGCAGTTTTTTTTTTTTTTTTTTTTTTTTTTTTTTTTTTTTTGTGCAAGGGGAATGCTTAATTTTTTGATGGATGACGTTGTGCCTGGTTGCTTGGCTGTAATTACTGAGCTCTTTGGGACAGCAGCATCCTCTCAACGTGTTCCAAACTTTTTCTTGTTCAGCTTTTGCGTGGTCCTCTGGATATTTAAAACTCCATGTTACTTCAGGGCAGGGTATGGATATTAAAAGGGATGGTAAGTAGGACGCATCCTTGTGGGAAACTATTTTTCTGGTTCTTCCATCACCTTCTATGGACTAAGAATTCGACAAAAAAATTCGGTTATGTATTAGGTATTCTGAGATTTAAATCCTTTGTTATTTCATAGAGCTTTTTTATCAGTAGACGGTGGTCAACGGTGTAATATTTTGCCATTAAACAGGTGAAAACTATTACCTGTGATTTTATTTTACTTTTTCAAAACAGCGCGGCTATGGATGGAAGGTAGTTTTTAAGGAACCGATTGGAACATTGATTGGCAGGCGACGGTATGTTGATATTTTGCAAACGATTCTGCGAGGCACGTTCACAACACCGCTCGCAGGCGAGAAGGCACGGTTCGGCGAGCACTGAATACATGTGTGAAGTAATCAGAGCAGCACGGGGCACTGATGTGCTGTGAAGAACCCGTACGTTGCAGTTGCAACAGCTCCTGGTGATATGTGCGCGGGGGCCGAAGCTTGTTGAGGAAAGCTGACGTTGTAATCAATAAAGAGCATCCCACTTGCCTCCCCCAGAGGAAGTATCTCTAAGGAATAGGGAAAACACGCGTAAATAACCAAGCCCAAAGACTCAAATCAGGCAGCCATGCCACCATTCCATCCGCACCTAGAACCGGAGAGAATGACGATTGTTTAAGTTGCAGGCGAACCACGACGACCTCTCGTGATGGACATCAGCGGCCAACCGGCCCGCTGAAACCACTGCACGGACGCGCCATAGCTGTGGCCACACCGTCGAGGTGCACCGGCGTGAAGGGCTGCTGGGCTCCGCTCTCTGGGTGGCATCGGCCAGCGGACTGCTAGCTTTCGTCCACAGGGGCACGGCCGAGGCGCGAACTCGCGAACTCACGACTGCAGATCTGTCTGCTGTCACTGAACGAGTTGCCCTGGGCGGACAGCCGGAGCTGCTAAGGCTCACTACAACGACGGCAGTCGGCTGCTTCCCTTCAGCACTCCACGTGGGGTCCGCGAGTAGCGCTTGAGAGAGCAGTCAGCTGTGTCGCGGGGTACTGGCGCAGCCAGCAATGCGGCTAACACTTAGCTGTGGCGTGGCTAGGAGACCGAGCGCCAGGACGCCGACTCAGCAGATTCCGGCACGGGCACTGGCGCTGTTCCACGCACGCACGCCGCGTGTCGCTCTCACTGGGATCAGCAAAAGGCCCGCTGTGCACCTTCGATGAGACGAAGTCAGTGACACACTTTCTAGTGTTTCTCTACATGCTTCAATGTCAATCACTCCTTTCTCCCAAACCATACTTATCAGTCGTTCTGACGTATTCAGACCCTGCGCTCGGGGGGTTGTAACAATATACCGCGTTAGGTGGACTACTCAAGAGGTCAGCTTTTGCCTCGTCGGATAGTTGCTTGTTCTGGTATAAGTACTGTTTCTATCCCTTTGGGCAATGTGTCTAATATCATTTGCTCGAGTAGATGGCCGGCCGTTGTTCAAAAATGGCTCTGAGCACTATGGGACTTAACATCTGTGGTCATCAGTCCCCAAGAACTGAGAACTACTTAAACCTAACTAACCTAAGGACATCACACACATCCATGCCCGAGGCAGGATTCGAACCTGCGACCGTAGCAGTCGCGCGGTTCCGGACTGAGCGCCTTAACCGCGAGACCACCGCGGCCGGCCACCGGCCGTTGTGGTCGAGAGGTTCTAGGCGCTTCAGTCCGGAACCGCGCTGCTGCTACGGTCGCAGGTTCGCATTCTGCCTCGGGCATGGATGTGTGGTGTTGTCCTTAGGTTAGTTAGGTTTAAGTAGTTCTGAGTCTAGGGGACTGAAGACCTCAGATGTTAAGTCCCATAGTGCTTAGAGCCATTTGAACCATTTTCGGATAGATGACATAACAACGAAATGTGTTATACTGATACGAAGTACCCTTTGACATGCACTATATAGTGACATGCAGACGCTGACGTCACATTTTCTACCACTTTTTGTTCGTTTTGTGAGAGCTTTAATATTTTGCATCCCTGAAGATACATATTTTCGTAATACGCAAGGTCAACTTTGAAATGCACTAAACATATTAGACTATTTCCTTTCAATATGTAAAACTACCGACGTTTCGGTCCATGTTGCAAGCGACCTTCTTCAGGGTGTCAGCAAAAGCAACCTGAATAAGATCACTTGCAAGAGGGACCGAAACATCGGTAGTTCTATACATTGACAATGCGGTAACAAACCCGAAAGAAAAGTATATAATATGATAATGGCCGCGGAAGCCTACGTTTATATTTGCACTAGACTATTAATAATCCGGCCTTTCGTTACAGGTATGGTTCCCGGATAAGCGGAAGTTCCGGATTAGTGAGAGCGTCTGAAATTTGTTTTAAAAACATAGAGATCATTAGATCCAAAGACCTGCTAGAGATCTATAAAAGATGACACTGAACTGGAAAGAATGCCACAATATCAAATATAGTGGCATTGTTTAATATTGCAATTCAATAACCACATTATGTTGCATGATAATTCATTATTGTGCGCTGTTTAGGATGTGGGCCGGATTACCACTGAAGGTCGGATTAGCGAGAGTTTAAAGTACCCCCCTTGCAAACCAAGAATCGCCCACACTAATAAAAGTTGCTTGTAGAAATTAACTGACCAATCACCATTTTATGGGTGAAAAAGACAATGCATCAAGGGAAAAAGTAAATAAATAAAATTAACGTTATTTACTGACATATATAGATTCCTTTATTAGCTTTTGTCCTGAACATACACGTGATAGCATGGTTATCTGTTGGAAGTTCCATCTTTACACAAAAATTAAATTATTCTTTTGGACTACAAGACGCACACAGGTCGCATATCACAACACAAAAGTATAAATACAGAACTCTTATCATGAACATAATTCCATCTTGTCCGTAGCTCTTCAGATCATTCTAATCCTCACCAGGCTTCAAAACTGCAATGACTCTGGCCTTACTCCAAACTTTTGGAATTTTGCGGCTCTTTATGTAGTTATTTAGTAAATCTAAGAACCATTGTTTGCTAATGGGGCCAAATCTTTTGAGTTGTTCAATACGGATGTCATCTAGGCCTCCACTTTGCTATTTTTGCGTTTGTTAAGTGCTTTGTTAAGATCATTCATGGTGAAAGGACCATGCAGAACGCTATCCTTATGGTCATTAAATGTTATAGTTTTTTTTTTTTTTTTTTTGACTGTGATTTGTCTGCCCAACAAACACTGAAGCAGCAGTCTAGGGTGTCATATGCGATTTCCTTTACAAACGCACTACTCTTTCCCAGGGCCTCAGGACAAATCTCAGATATTTGCTTTCATTACCACTGATTTGTCATGTTCGATTCAAGCCATATGTTTCTTAATGTTTTCTTCAAATATCTAAACAACGTCACTTTCTAAAGATATTCACGGGCAGTCTTTTCAGTACTAAAGGTTTCTTTCCGATTATTATTCGAACCGACTTTCATTTTACCCCGTCATCTTTTGCCGACAGCGCTTGGTCGAGGGTCAGAGCCACATGGCCGGCCGGTGTGGCCGTGCGGTTCTAGGCGCTTCAGTCTGGAACCGCGTGACCGCTACGGTCGCAGGTTCGAATCCTGCCTCGGGCATGGATGTGTATGATGTCCTTAGGTTAGTTGGGTTTAATTAGTTCTAAGTTCTAGGGGACTGATGACCACAGATGTTAAGTCCCATAGTGCTCAGAGCCATTTTGTTCAGAGCCACATGCTCATTCTGCCGATCTGCGTCTAGAAATAGCCACCTAGTCGCGATTCTGTTCACGTCAGACTTTATTGAGGAAACAGTATGCACGAGACGCTCATTTAGTACTGACGTCAAGTGTGACCTACATGTTCTTCTGAAAGATCAAAACTTAACATCACTCCAAGGTCACGATCACTACTGCCGATCTAGATTCGCTTGAAGATGGACAGAGAACTCTCGGAAAAAACTAGCTTCTTGCCCGCATCTCGTGGTCGTGTGGTAGCGTTCTCGCTTCCGACGCCCGAGTTCCCGTGTTCGATTCCCGGCGGGGTCAGGGATTTTCTCTGCCTCGTGATGGCTGGGCGTTGTGTGCTGTCCTTAGGTTAGTTAGGTTTAAGTAGTTCTAGGTTCTAGGGGACTTATGACCACAGCAGTTGAGTCCCATAGTGCTCAGAGCCATTTGAACCATTTTTTGAACCTAGCTTCTTCAAACAGCAAAACGATTTTTATTGTCCTGTGTATCAGCCACTTTAGACCGAAAATCGCTTTATTTACCAGAGCACAAGCATGCAATATTCCGTGTTTCTGTTATGTAACGTATGTTATCAACTATATGTAAACCAACACAAGTAATTTCGTGACTACATATCACACTTTCACATATATAAATAACTTTCAGCAGAGACCGATGACCTCCCTGTTTGGTCCCTCTCCCCAAATCAACCAATCTTTAAGCAGAATTCAGATGTGAAATTTTTTTAATAATATTGACAGTGACTAATAATATATACGGCAGAAGATACCACAAAAAAGTTTTGAAAGCTGTTTGGATAAAGAGAAATTAAACAAACAGTATTTTGTATAAGGCGCAGTAATTTTTCCAAGCAAGCACAGTGAGGCGTTGCGCCGTATACCGATCCTGCCTTGGAGGTGGTTAAGTGGGAAATGTGTCTCAGAGCTGGATAGTGACAGATGGTAACGCGAGACTGGACGCACACGCAGTTTATGTATCAGCCGATAGAGGACAATTTTGGATAGGGGGACTGTGATTTTAGTTTCGATTGTGACCACTAGAGTGCACTAAAGTAATAGAATGTTTTTCATAAACTGTTCTAGTATTTTCATAAAGTGTTATTATGTCTTTTCGTGTACGTAAAATGTTATAAATGTGTTTTGGCAGTATGAATGACGTGAGTATAGTTTAAGGTTAATATGAAGATAATTGTTTAACGAGTTATGTAGTAGGATTTAGTATGGGAACACTTCGAAGAAGTATGGATATGAACAAAGGGAATTTTTGTAGAATAGATCTGTAAAGTAAGTTTATGGTAAAGGGAAAGTTAATTCAGGTATAAATAACAATAGTAATTAACTTTATGCATAAACAAAACTTCAGCATATTAGATAATTACGTCGGTAAAAAGTGCAGTCGTGAGGTTTACTATTTTGCGATTGGTTATGGATGAAAAGCGCGGACTGACGCGGGAGAATGTTGTTTTGCTATTGGCTGTTAAGTAAACTGACCAATGGTAAAGCAATATTCTTCGCGCGCCTTTCTCTGCTGGTAGAGAAGACTTACAGTATTCTAGAGAGAGTCGAAGCCTAGCCGTAAAACAGATAGGACGTGTGTAGTAGTAGTTTCGATGGAAACGATAAGTTGCTGGATCTAGCAATGTTTCTGCATCAAAAGTGTTGGAAAGTGACGGAATAATTATTCCGATGTGTGTGTAGAAATTTCGGAATTTTCAAGTGAATTTTGTGACGATAAAAGACGCATATTCCGCGTGGCGTATTGAGCAGGTCGGTGGCAAAAAAGTGTGACTGCATTTGGTACCGACAGACTTAATATTTGGCGAGCATTCTCAATCAAAAGCAATCAGTATTTTTGTAGCTATTACGTTTTCGGGAAATGCAACACCATAAACTTGGTAACGTGAGTGAAAGGGATTGTGAGTGACTGTTATGACAGAATATACACTTCTGGAAATGGAAAAAAGAACACATTGACACCGGTGTGTCAGACCCACCATACTTGCTCCGGACACTGCGAGAGGGCTGTACAAGCAATGATCACACGCACGGCACAGCGGACACACCAGGAACCGCGGTGTTGGCCGTCGAATGGCGCTAGCTGCGCAGCATTTGTGCACCGCCGCCGTCAGTGTCAGCCAGTTTGCCATGGCATACGGAGCTCCATCGCAGTCTTTAACACTGGTAGCATGCCGCGACAGTGTGGACGTGAAACGTATGTGCAGTTGACGGACTTTGAGCGAGGGCGTATAGTGGGCATGCGGGAGGCCGGGTGGACATACCGCCGAATTGCTCAACACGTGGGGCGTGAGGTCTCCACAGTACATCGATGTTGTCGCCAGTGGTCGGCGGAAGGTGCACGTGCCCGTCGACCTGGGACCGGACCGCAGCGACGCACGGATGCAAGCCAAGACCGTAGGATCCTACGCAGTGCTGTAGGGGACCGCACCGCCACTTCCCAGCAAATTAGGGACACTGTTGCTCCTGGGGTATCGGCGAGGACCATTCGCAACCGTCTCCATGAAGCTGGGCTATGGTCCCGCACACCGTTAGGCCGTCTTCCGCTCACGCCCCAACATCGTGCAGCCCGCCTCCAGTGGTGTCGCGACAGGCGTGAATGGAGGGACGAATGGAGACGTGTCGTCTTCAGTGATGAGAGTCGCTTCTGCCCTGGTGCCAATGATGGTCGTATGCGTGTTTGGCGCCGTGCAGGTGAGCGCCACAATCAGGACTGCATACGACCGAGGCACACAGGGCCAACACCCGGCATCATGGTGTGGGGAGCGATCTCCTACACTGGCCGTACACCACTGGTGATCGTCGAGGGGACACTGAATAGTGCACGGTACATCCAAACCGTCATCGAACCCATCGTTCTACCATTCCTAGACCGGCAAGGGAACTTGCTGTTCCAACAGGACAATGCACGTCCGCATGTATCCCGTGCCACCCAACGTGCTCTAGAAGGTGTAAGTCAACTACCCTGGCCAGCAAGATCTCCGGATCTGTCCCCCATTGAGCATGTTTGGGACTGGATGAAGCGTCGTCTCACGCGGTCTGCACGTCCAGCACGAACGCTGGTCCAACTGAGGCGCCAGGTGGAAATGGCATGGCAAGCCGTTCCACAGGACTATATCCAGCATCTCTACGATCGTCTCCATGGGAGAATAGCAGCCTGCATTGCTGCGAAAGGTGGATATACACTGTACTAGTGCCGATATTGTGCATGCTCTGTTGCCTGTGTCTATGTGCCTGTGGTTCTGTCAGTGTGATCATGTGATGTATCTGACCCCAGGAATGTGTCAATAAAGTTTCCCCTTCCTGGGACAATGAATTCACGGTGTTCTTATTTCAATTTCCGGGAGTGTATTAATTGAGGACAAAAATTCCAACCTTTCATTTGTGTGTAAACTTTCTCCCGAAACGTAGATTAGTGACTTAAATTGCAGCCTCGTTCACGTCTAAGTACAGTAGGTTTCACTCGGCTTTGATACTGATGATCTGCTGAGACAATGTTCACAGGTAGGTGCAGGCCCGTCGTAAAGGGACGGAAAGAACCGCGCCGCCGCAACAGAAACAAGGACGAGAAACATATAAATGATGATTATATATTTTGTGAATTGAGCACAGAATATATTTCAAGGAAATTCAATAAATGTTACCTTAGAATTCGTAAATTTTTCATGTATGTACTCAACAGTTAATGTTTGTCATGGTTCTGTGTTCGTTGTTGTCCTCTTCTTTTCATTTATGGCCTTCTCAGTTTGTAGGTTATCCTTGTGGTTGCCTTGTTGGTACATTTTGATGAGGCCTATCTTGTCCAACTGAAAATTTGTCTTCATTTCATCTACCCAACAAATGAGAAATATAACGCTTCTGTCACGGTATTTCTGACTGTAAAGTGATGTGAACTGCCACTAATATTGAACCTGTGTAGGGAGGGAAAGATCTGTGATTGAAATCTCGAGCTGAAATGGTGTTCGATGGAGAATTCAAGGCTGCAAGGAAGTGCGTATTTTACAGAGAGCCCCCAGGGTCAGCGCTCACTAGTCCGTCAAGGTCGGTGCGTGTTGAGGCTGCTAACAGGCACAGGTTCGGAGAACAGGCGACATCTCCGCGTGTTATGTGTGCGTCATCAGGAGGCCATTGGCCTTCAGAGCCGGGCCAGAAATAACCACGCTGTGCGTGTAGTGCCGCGACTGGCTGTCTGACTGCCCCACGTGAGCCGTGCGTCAGAGCACGGGGGTTCCCCCGTCTGGCGGCAGCGCTCTGCCTTGTTGTGACGTAACGGCGGTAGCTGCGGCTCCGCCTGCGGCAGGCAACGCCAGCCTGTTCACTGAGGCGATACTCCGACCTTCCTTCCGCCTTCCTCGCCGCGCTGAATGTCAGTGCCTATGTGGGCGTCACACACGTGGCGTTTCTTAGAACGACCGACACTGATTACTGCAGTTTCTTGGAAGCTCCGACACAAATTACTGCGGTTTCTTGTAAGCTCCGACACTGATTACGTAGATAACAACGTTCAGATTCGCACTAAAAAGTGGTGTGAAAATACGAGTCTGTAGGTTGGCAGTAATGAAGGGAGAATGCTCACAATACGTGGGAAGTGTTCGTCATGATGTGTTAGTGCACGGCAGTTATCGACGATGAGATGTCTCATGCTGTAAAACGTGTAATCAACATCGATTAACTCAGAAAGATTGGAGAACCACTTTGCTGGATACACGTTCTTGCTGTAGGCGATGTACGTAGTCCTGTGCAACACGTTTTTCCTGTTTTCTGCTTATTCACTTCTGGAATCAATTTTTTTTCATATCTCTAATATTAGCACAATTTGGACAAAAGCCATAAGATAACTCCTGTTATCGTGTCGGATCTCATTTTGCTCGGCATAGCGCACCAACTCGATGTGGCATGGACTCAACAAGTCGTTGGAGTCCCCTGCAGAAATACTGAGCCATACTGCGTTTATAGCCGTCCATAATTGCGGAAGTGTTGCCAGTGCAGGATTTGTGTGCGAACTGACCTAGCGATTATGTCCCATAAATGTTCGATGGGATTGAGACGGGCGATCCGGCTGAACATATCATTTGCTCGAACTGTCCATAATATTCTTTAATCAATCGTGAGCAGTTTTGGCCTGGTGAGACGGCCTTCCGTCTTCCATAATCATTCCATTGTTGTTTGGGAATGTGACGTCCATGAATGGCTGCAGATTGTCTCTAAGCGCCCGACATAACCATTTCCAGTCAGTGATCGGTACAGCTCGACCAGAGGACCCAGCCCATTCCCTGTAAACACAGTCCACATCATTGTGGAGCCGCCACCAGCTTGCACAGCGCTTTGTTGACAACCGGCGTCCATAGCTTCGTGGGGTCGACCCCTACCACCATATCTCACCAACTGGAACCGGGACTCATCTGACCAGGTCATGGTTTTCCAGTAAACTTGGGTCCAGCCGATATGGTTGAAAAGGCGTTGCAAGCGATGTCGTGTTTTAGCGAAGCCGCATCTGCTTCCATAGCCCATTACGCCAAATTTCGCAGCACTGTCCTAACGGACGTTCATCGTACGTCCAACGTTGATTTCTGCCGTTACTACACACATTGTTGCCATCTGTTAGGACTAACAACTCTACTGAAACGCTGCTCCTCTCGGTCAAGTCAAGGCCATCGGTCGTTGCATCGTCCGTGATGAGAGGAAATGCATGAAATGTGGTATTCTCGGCACACTCTTGACGCTGTGGATCTCAGAATGTTGAATTCCCCAATGATTTCCGTAATGGAAGGTCCCTTGCTTCTAACTGCAACTACCATTTCACGTTCAGAATTTGTTAGTCTCATCGCGAGGCCGTAATCAGGCCGGAAATCTTTTCACACGAATCACCTGAATACAGATGACATCTCCGCCAATGCACTGCCCTTTTATATCTTGAGTACACGATACTACCGCCATCTGAGTGTGTGCATATCGATATCCAGTTACTTTGGACACCTCAGTGTAATTAATTATTATGATAAACCTAGAATATTTGCTTTTGTTACTCTTCCGTGTTGCGGCTCCTCTGACTAGGTGCCATCATTCTCTCAACGATCTTTAGCGTTTACGCTGTCATACTGGCGACTTCTTCGAAGGAAATCGTCCTCACAGGCGGTCTTCCTTCATTCGGTCATCTCATGAGTTTTATTCCAGTCAGACATTCGGAATTCTTGTGTGTTCATTTGTTCAATAGGCATGTTTCACTTCTGTTTATTGTCCTGTATTCTGTCACTATAATGAAAACGTTCACTGAATTTTCTATAGTATTATTAATCTTCTTGTCGTGTAGTGAATAAGATGCCACCCTCGTCAACTTGTAACCGTTTCTTTTTTGAGCTACTTAACTTCTGCTTCCAGCTGTCGTAAATTCACACAGAATTTCCGTCACATTGTCATAATCACATCCTTTTGGTTTAGGCAATTTTGCCTGTCCTGGTTTCAAGTAGACCATTGCTAATCTTTCCATTAATTCAGATATTCGTTCATCTGATATCCTTTGAATGTGCTAATGCCATATCTTTCTGTAGTCCTCTGTTTTCTAGAGTAAGCTTTTGACTACCATTTCATTCCTAGTTTCACTGTTTTTTTATCCGATCTACGAGTTTGTAGCCAGCTGAAGGTCTCAGGACTCTCATCTCCGCTGTTTCATCCTCCTCCTTTGACAGGCGGTTAGGGTCCCCACGTCTCTGACCGAAACACTGGAACTGGTACTGCCATCACATTATACAATTTTAGTATTGTCTATCTGCTACCTTTTGTGAGGAGAGTACCTGTTGTTGAAAGTTTTGCAGTTTGTATTCTTGATCAGTGGATGTAATATATGAGACCTCATATTCCAGGTACTTAAAAGTACTTATTCTTTCCAGCAGTTTCCTGCCCATTACAAATTTTGCTCTTAAAGGCTGCTTACAGTAAAATGCCATTAAATTACTTTATCTTCAAATATTTTCGTGTTATAATACTTTGCTACCTAGTTCTAGTACCTAATATCTCTCTGAGCGCCCATGGTATATGTGTAGGATCTTTGACTAGGAATCATCATGCCCTCTGTCCCGGATTCGAAAGCCGCCACCGCTTAAATTTTGATTAATAATCAGCATTGGCGGCCGAAGACTTCCTGCATGAGAAGTCACACTCATTCTGCCATCGGACTCGTGAAAGAGGCGGAGGAACGGACATTGGTTCAGGGCACCCTGTTGTGTTTAGGTTGGGAAACTGCTTCTAAAGGCGGAAGAATCAGCAATGATCAACGGCATGAGGATGCAGAAGGCAAGAGAAACAACTCAATTAAAGATACATAATGTGTACCCACAGGACAACTGGCCTGTAATTGAGAAAGTGTCATGACGATCTCTCCATTGGCAAAAAATTCCCGAATAGTCCTCTATTCGGATCTCTGGGAAGGACCTGCCAAAGGCGGGGTGACCACGATAGAAAGACTGAATAACCGAGGAAAGGGTACGATTCCACTGCTCGGAACGTCAGATGAGTATAGGGTAATATCAAAAGCAGCAGAAAATGGTATAATGGTGCAGCAGTGGTGCTATTCTGGGTCGCCCTTTGAGAGGTAGAAATTCTTTATTTTTTCCTAACCAAATAGTGAGAGTCACGCTCTCTGAAGTCCTGATCACCTGAAGAGCTCATAATTGATGAGCCAGACACCAGTGAACTGGGTTTGGGAGCAGGAGAGCACCGAACTGGTAATATTTGTCAGTGGATTTTAATTTCTGTTATTGGGTTACAGCGCACGAAAATCTCCAGATCGTTGAGGACTTGAGGGGGGGGGGGGGAGGTGGAGGGGGGCGCTGCGATTGTGTTTATTTTTTACTGAAACTGCCTGTACCAAAACTTTGTTAAATTAGACTAACTGCCTGTAGCTGTTAGCATGCGTCAGAATATAATGTTGATGACTTGCGTGTCATTTACTGAAGAGAAGCTGCCTACAGTCTTTGTACAGAGAAGTATGTCTTATTTCATAGTGAAGAAAGCAGGGTGGGCATTTGTAGACCTGTGTTCGTTTCAGTCAAGTGCTGGCGAGCCGGGAGTGGGTCAAAGGATTTTCTAATTGGAAACATTTGGGGAGAAATGGGCAATGCCAGCTTTTTTCTTACAGCCAAGGGTAGAATCCCGTAAACCGTAGACGGAAGTGATGGATGTGGGTTATGGTTAACTTGTTTCTAGGAATACGTGTCCCAACCAATCATATAAAGGACTATTAAGGGCGTATGTACTAACTTAACGTGTGTAACAATATTTTAAACATAGCTGCACAACAGCAACGGTTCCACGTAATAAAATTATAAACAGCCGACCAGTTGCAATGGATAAAGAATTCTTTACCTAGGTTTCGACAAATATAAATTTGTCTTCTTCAGAAGGTGGCAATTTTACATTAGTAAGGACTATTGTACCATCGCCGTTTTTACAAATGTCGGCATAGATCCATTTGTCAAAATGAAATATAGCCCTAGGATTAGGGTTTGTCACGTAAATATAAATTAGTACATGGATCTTGCAGAGCTCACAACCGGTTGTTACTTCAATAACTAGCCCAACATACGATGCCTGACACTTGTGGTACGCCCTGAATTGAGAGAAGACCGATTCAAGCTTGATTCCACATCTATGCGTCTTAAACTATTAGTTACCAATTACTTCCAAACGATAGATCTTCCAAGAGCACCCATGGCAACGTAGAGATCGTTGCCAACATGTAAGGACAGTTTCTCTCAGAAGGAAGGAACGGAGGCGTGTGATGCGCACACGCCTACGAGAGCAGTGCCGACCGTTGCCTGGTACCGATGGGTGGGAGCTGCTCTGACGTAAAAAAAAAAAAAAAAAAAAAAAGCGACGCCGCGAGAGCGGCTGGGTAGCGCGTCAGATCCGGTAGTGTGACGCGCAGCACGACAGGTGCGAATTAGGGTACAGCGGCATCCGGAAGCGACCTCATGATGACGCAGGGGCACAGGTAATCTGGCGAATGTCGTTCGCTCTGGCTGTCCGCACTTGCCAGGGCGCAGTCAACAGACTCTTAGGAATATGGTAACCATCCAACTTGTCAAATTTGTTGCTTTCTATGCAAGGTTTGTCAAACAAGGGCGCAGACATAGCGACAAACCTTGTCGAATTTAACCTCACTTTTGAAACACTTTTCACACCGTGTGTCTTTGTCACTAATTTCACGAAGCGACAAAGAAACTCGTACAGGCATACGTATACAAACACAAATATATGTAAACAGGCAGAATGCGGCGCTGCGGTCGGCAACTCCTGTGTCAGACAACAAGTGTCTGGTCCAGTTGTTAGATCGGTTACTGCGGCTACAATGGTAGGTCATCAAGATTTAAGTGAGTTTGAACGTGTGTTATAGGCGGCGCACGAGCGATGGGACACAACATCTCCGACTTAGCGACGATGTGGGGATTTTCCCGTACGACCATTTCACGAGTGTACCGTGAATATCAGGAATCCGGTATAACATCAAATCTCCGACGTCACTGCCGCCGGAAAAAGATGCCGCGAGAACTGGACCAACGACGACTGAAGAGAATCGTTCAACATGACAGAAGTTGCATATTGTTGCAGATTTCAATGCTGGGCCATCAAGTGTGAGCGTGCGAACCATCCAACGAAACATCATCGATATGGATTTTCGGAGCCGAAGGCGCACTCATGTATCCCTGATGACTGCACGACACAACGCTTTACGCCTCACCTGGGCCCGTCAACACCGACATTGGACAGTTGATGACTGGAAACATGTTGCCTCTTCGGACGATTATCGTTTCAAATGGTATCGAGCGAAAGGACACGTACGGTTATGAAGACAATATCATGAATCCATGGACCCTGCAGCTCAGCAGGGTACTGTTAAAGCTGGTAGAGGCTCTGTAGTGGTGTGGAGCGTGTGCAGTTGGAGTGATATGGGACCCCTGATACCTCTAGATACGACTGTGACATGTGACACGTACGTAATCATCCTGTCTGATCAACTGCATCCATTCATGCCCATTCTGCATTCCGTCAGACTTGGATAATTCCAGCAGGACAACGCGACAACCCACTCGACCAGAATTGCTACTGAGTGGCTCCAGGAACATTCTCATTTTAAGCACTCCAGCTGGCCACCAAACTCCCCAGGCTTGAACATTATTGAGCACTTTGGATTCCTTGCAATGCGCTGTTCAGAAGAGATCTGCACGCCCCTTGTACTCTTACGGGTTTATGGACAGCTCTGCAGGACTTATGGTGTCAGTTCCCTCCAGCACTACTTCAGACATTAGTCGACTCCATGCCATGCCACGTTGCGGTACTTCGGCGTGCTCGTGGGGGCCTTACGCGGTATCGGGCACGTGTAACAGTTGACTCTTCAGGTGTATTTTGATAGTAGTGGAAGTGGCTACCAATTACAGACAAAGCATTTGTCGCACTGCCGGCAGCGCTGTGTGTAAAGAGGAAAATAAAGACAAGACACTTGTTTAGGCAATGGCAGAAGTTGAGAGATAAATAAACCCATGAAAAACGGCTATAAATATGTTACTCACAGAACCCGATGATTAGAAGACTTTTATTCGGTTCCCTTTTATACGTTGTGCATAGAACATTCAATTTATCCTTAATGTCTTCCTGCGCGATACTATTATTTGGCAGCAAACCCTAAGCACATCTACCATTTGGGTAATTATCAGTACTCTTTCGTTTCTATCCTCTTGCGTAATTTCCACAGTTGTGGAAAGTAAAGATACAGCGAGATCAATTGTAATACAAACACTTTCTCGCTAGACATGTGCGACGGAACATGAAACACAGCGTCCTTCATTTCGTCAAATCGGCCTCCAATCAGAATTTCTCACAAACACGTCCAGTTACATCAGTGTAAGACAAACACGTCTAGTAATGTGGCACCCAGCCAAACAAAGGACAAAACTAATGATGTTTGTCAAATTGTTTGATCATTTCCATCGTGTTCCGTAGATACTTTCGAAGTGGTCCATTCACGAATGTGGAACTAGTTAAGGTATACTGAGAGCTTGCGTTGAGACTGTATGACACAGCTGGTTGGGCTACTTCAATTTAAATAGTAGAAATGATGGTACAATCAAAGTGGTGGCCCTGTCTAGTTACGTTACACTGGACGTTAAGTTTGTTAGTCATAAGTAATCAGGATAAAATTAAGTTCACTATTCACCTCAAAAGCAATAATGGTGTACTCGTGTACGCTCCGTGTAGCTTTACTGCAGCAGGTATAAACCAGACTCAAGAAAACTGAATAAACATTACTCTCTGGCATTATAGACTGATCAGCGATAGCATTATGACCACCTACCTAATAGCCGGTAAGGACACCTTTGACACGGATAACGGCGGCGACGCGTCGTGGCATGGAAGCGGTGGGGCCTTGGCAGATTGCACGAGACAGTTGGCTCCACATCAGCAAACACAAGTCGCTTTTTTCTTTGAGTCATCTGCCTTCTGCCTGGTCTAATATGGCCCGCCACGAATACCTCTCCTGTACCAAGCTCTTCATCTCAGAGTAGCATTTGCAAACTACACTCCTGGAAATTGAAATAAGAACACCGTGAATTCATTGTCCCAGGAAGGGGAAACTTTATTGACACATTCCTGGGGTCAGATACATCACATGATCACACTGACAGAACCACAGGCACATAGACACAGGCAACAGAGCATGCACAATGTCGGCACTAGTACAGTGTATATCCACCTTTCGCAGCAATGCAGGCTGCTATTCTCCCATGGAGACGATCGTAGAGATGCTGGATGTAGTCCTGTGGAACGGCTTGCCATGCCATTTCCACCTGGCGCCTCAGTTGGACCAGCGTTCGTGCTGGATGTGCAGACCGCGTGAGACGACGCTTCATCCAGTCCCAAACATGCTCAATGGGGGACAGATCCGGAGATCTTGCTGGCCAGGGTAGTTGACTTACACCTTCTAGAGCACGTTGGGTGGCACGGGATACATGCGGACGTGCATTGTCCTGTTGGAACAGCAAGTTCCCTTGCCGGTCTAGGAATGGTAGAACGATGGGTTCGATGACGGTTTGAATGTACCGTGCACTATTCAGTGTCCCCTCGACGATCACCAGTGGTGTACGGCCAGTGTAGGAGATCGCTCCCCACACCATGATGCCGGGTGTTGGCCCTGTGTGCCTCGGTCGTATGCAGTCCTGATTGTGGCGCTCACCTGCACGGCGCCAAACACGCATACGACCATCATTGGCACCAAGGCAGAAGCGACTCTCATCGCTGAAGACGACACGTCTCCATTCGTCCCTCCATTCACGCCTGTCGCGACACCACTGGAGGCGGGCTGCACGATGTTGGCGCGTGAGCGGAAGACGGCCTAACGGTGTGCGGGACCGTAGCCCAGCTTCATGGAGACGGTTGCGAATGGTCCTCGCCGATACCCCAGGAGCAACATTGTCCCTAATTTGCTGGGAAGTGGCGGTGCGGTCCCCTACGGCACTGCGTAGGATCCTACGGTCTTGGCGTGCATCCGTGCGTCGCTGCGGTCCGGTCCCAGGTCGACGGGCACGTGCACCTTCCGCCGACCACTGGCGACAACATCGATGTACTGTGGAGACCTCACGCCCCACGTGTTGAGCAATTCGGCGGTACGTCCACCCGGCCTCCCTCATGCCCACTATACGCCCTCGCTCAAAGTCCGTCAACTGCACATACGGTTCACGTCCACGCTGTCGCGGCATGCTACCAGTGTTAAAGACTGCGATGGAGCTCCATATGCCATGGCAAACTGGCTGACACTGACGGCGGCGGTGCACAAATGCTGCGCAGCTAGCGCCATTCGACGGCCAACACCGCGGTTCCTGGTGTGTCCGCTGTGCCGTGCGTGTGATCATTGCTTGTACAGCCCTCTCGCAGTGTCCGGAGCAAGTATGGTGGGTCTGACACACCGGTGTGAATGTGTTCTTTTTTCCATTTCCAGGAGTGTACCTACTCAATTATTTGCTGGATGTATTCCAATCTCTGCCTCTCTCTACAGTTTTTGCCCTCTACAACTTCCTACAGTACCGTGGAAGTCATTCACCTATGTCCGAACAGATATCCTATCATCCTGCCCCTCCTTCTTGTCAGTGTTTTTCACATATTTCTCTCGTTTCCGATTCTGTGCTAAACCTCCTCATTCTTTACCGTATTAGTCCACCAAATTTTCAGCATTCGTCTGTAGCACCACATCTTAAATGCTTCGATTCTCTTCCGTTTTGGTTTTCCCACAGTCAATGTTTCACTACCATACAATGCTGTTCTCCAAACGTACATTCTCAGAATTTTCTTCGTCAAATTAAGGCCCATGTTTGATATTAGTAGACTTCTCTTTGCCAGGAAAGCCCTTCTTGCTAGTACTGTTCTGTTTTTGATGTCCTCCTTGCTCCGTCCGTAGTTATTTATTCCTTAACTTCATCTACTTCGTGACCATCATTCTTGATGATAAGTTTCTCGCCATTCTCATTTCTGCTTTTTCTCATTACTTTCATTTATCTTCAATTTACTATCAACCCATATTCTCCACTCATTAGACTGTTCATTCCATTCAGCCGGTCGTGCAATTCTTCCTCACTTTCACTCACGATAGCAATGTCATAAGCGAATCGTATCATTGATGTCCTTTCGCCTTGAATGTTAATCCCACACCTGACCCTTTCTTTACTTCCATCACTGCTTTTTCGATATCTGTACTGAACAGTAGGGGCGAAGAACTAAATCCCTGTCTTACACCCTTTTTAATCCGAGCACTTCACTCTTGGTCGTCCACATTATTATTACCTCTTGGCTCTTGTAAATATTGTATAATATCGGTCACCCTCTATAGCTTACCCTTCTTTTTCTCAGAATTTCGAACATCTTGAACTATTTTACGTTGTCCAACGCTTTATCCAGGTCGACAAATCCTATGAACATGTCTTGATTTTTCTTTCATCTTGCTTCCATCATCAGCCGCGGTCAGAATTCCCTCTCTGGTGCCTTTAGCTTTCGTAAAGCCAAACTGATCGTCATCTAGCACATTCTCAATTATCGTTTTCATTCATCTGTGTATTATTCTTGTCAGAAACTTGGATGCATGCGCTGTTAAGCTGATCGTCCCATAATTCTCGCATTTGTCAGCTCTCGCACTCTTCGGAATTGTGTAAATGATACTTTTTCCGAAAGTCAGATGGTATGTCGCCGGACTCATACATTCTACACACCAGCGTGAATAGTCGTTTTGTCGCCACTTCCCCGAATGATTTTAGAATTCCTGATGGAATGTTACCCATTCCTTCTACCTTATTTAATCTTAAGTCCTCCAAAGCTGTCTTAAAATCTGATTCTAATACTGGATCCCCTGTTGTTGTTGTGGTCTTCAGTCCTGAGACTGGTTTGATGCAGCTCTCCATGCTACTCTATCCTGTGCAAGCTTTTTCATCTCCCAGTACCTACTGCAACCTACATCCTTCTGAATCTGCTTAGTGTATTCATCTCTTGGTCTCCCTCTACGATTTTTACCCTCCACGGTGCCCTCCAATACTAAATTGGTGATCCCTTGATGCCTCAAAACATGTCCTACCAACCGATCCCTTCTTCTGGTCAAGTTGCGCCACAAACTTCTCTTCTCCCCAATCCTATTCAATACTTCCTCATTAGTTATGTGATCTACCCATCTAATCTTCAGCATTCTTCTGTAGCACCACATTTCGAAAGCTTCTATTCTCTTCTTGTCCAGACTATTTATTGTCCATGTTTCACTTCCATACATGGCTACACTCCATACAAATACTTTCAGAAATGACTTCCTGACACTTAAATCAATACTGGATGTTAACAAATTTCTCTTCTTCAGAAACGCTTTCCTTGCCATTGCCAGCCTACATTTTATATCCTCTCTACTTCGACCATCGTCAGTTATTTTGCTCCCCAAATAGCAAAACTCCTTTACTACTTTAAGTGCCTCATTTCCTAATCTAATTCCCTCAGCATCACCCGACTTAATTAGACTACATTCCATTATCCTTGTTTTGCTTTTGTTGATATTCATCTTATAACCTCCTTTCAAGACACTGTCCATTCCATTCAACTGCTCTTCCAAGTCCTTTGCTGTCTCTGACAGAATTACAATGTCATCGGCGAACCTCAAAGTTTTTATTTCTTCTCCATGAATTTTAATACCTACTCCGAATTTTTCTTTTGTTTCCTTTACTGCTTGCTCAATATACAGATTGAACAACATCGGGGAGAGGCTACAACCCTGTCTTACTCCCTTCCCAACCACTGCTTCCCTTTCATGTCCCTCGACTCTTATAACTGCCATCTGGTTTCTGTACAAATTGTAAATAGCCTTTCGCTCCCTGTATTTTACCCCTGCCATCTTTAGAATTTGAAAGAGAGTATTCCAGTCAACATTGTCAAAAGCTTTCTCTAAGTCTACAAATGATAGAAACGTAGGTTTGCCTTTCCTTAATCTTTCTTCTAAGATAAGTCGTAAGGTCAGTATTGCCTCACGTGTTCCAGTGTTTCTACAGAATCCAAACTGATCTTCCCCGAGGTTGGCTTCTACTAGTTTTTCCATTCGTCTGTAAAGAATTCGAGTTAGTATTTTGCAGCTGTGACTTATTAAGCTGATAGTTCGGTAATTTTCACATCTGTCAACACCTGCTTTCTTTGGGATTGGAATTATTATATTCTTCTTGAAGTCTGAGGGTATTTCGCCTGTCTCATACATCTTCCTCACCAGATGGTAGAGTTTTGTCAGGACTGGCTCTCCCACGGCCGTCAGTAGTTCCAATGGAATATTGTCTACTCCGGGGGCTTTGTTTCGACTCAGGTCTTTCAGTGCTCTGTCAAACTCTTCACGCAGTATCATATCTCCCATTTCATCTTCATCTACATCCTCTACCATTTCCATAATATTGTCCTCAAGTACATCACCCTTGTATAGACCCTCTATATACTCCTTCCACTGGATCCCCTATCTCTTCTAAATCGACGCCTGTTTCTCCTTCTAGCACATCGACAAATCTTCCCCCTCATAGAGGCTTTCTACGTTGTCTTTACACCTGTTCGCTCTCTCCTAATTCCCGAAATTTTCGGAGAGGGGAGCAATAAGCCTTGACGTCATGTTCAATACCATCCCGGATGTGCTCCATCAGTTCACATCTGGCCAGTTTTGTGGTGGGGGGTTCACTCAGCACTGTATTCCTCTAAAGCACTCTGTCTCTCTTCCTCCCGTTGCAATAATACAGTGTTCTGGCTGGTTAGTGTAGTTCTGAAAAGTATACAGATGTTAAATTATTGCATTTATCCAAAAATGCACTCAGTCACTTGAAGTATACTTTTGTACCTGATCCATGTGCAGGTGGGCATTGGTTCGGGGTTGTCAATTTATATAAGAATGTTGAAGTGTGCCCTGCATCTGATACAGTCTATTAAGCTCCCTCCAAAATAATGAACGCGGAGTCCCACGACTGCAAATGAGACAAGAAACACAATTTTTTGGTTTACTCTGATGAAGTTATCCACAAAAAACTGAGAGACAATGTCAGTATTAATATATTATGATCTTTGCACATCTGACAAATGGTTTGGGGGGGAAGGACAATAACAATGGCCCAAGTGAATTACTTGCAAAGACGATGTGTACAGCGATTCTCATGATAACTGAAAGGCAGATAGTAATACAGAAGGGAATGAATCACACCTGTGGTCGGAGTTGAAAGCATGCTGTTCATTGAATCAAGATACAAGTCTTCAATGTGAAGATTGCAGTAATCAAAATGGTATGAAGTGACTTAAATTTCGGTACGCATCGTCTCGCGGTTGTATTTGGATCTCACCATAGTTCCTTAGGGGAGGTTGCTGTGGCTGGAGAATCAGACATTGGCATCACTAACGACCCTCGCCAACGACAAAGTGCAAAGCAGCCCAGAATTTTTGTAACTCCTTCGATACATCAACCCTGGCGGTGAATGACTGGCGATGTTACCAACGAATGAGTCTGACGATCTAGACTACCGAAGACAAAGTAAATTCTAATTGAATATATATTTTAAAAGGAAAATTCACATTGCCTGTTTCGTGTCTGTTACTGTACTGACGTTGGTTGGACTTTGGATCTTTCGAGCGCTGACTGATCAAATCGCTCCTTGGAACATGGTTCATTTTTCATTTGGTAAACCAGTAATGTGCGTTCTACCGATTTACACTCAAAAAACGGTAACCAATGAGGCAGTCCTCGTCGGCACAGCTAAAATTCTCTGTTTAGTCTCTTCTTAACTTATGGTAGCCAATCCCTGTGGTTCTTGTATGGACTAAACAATTTGTTTTTGTGAAGCTATTACTCCCAGTGGTGTCTCACAATTTAAAAAGCCGCAAGAACTGCGGGCCTTCATTTCATTTTCGAGGTTTATCTGTGGCCTCCGGTGCTTTGTGGAGAAGAACTCAGCCATTTACTTTTGTGTACAAAAGGGCCTTCTGGTAAAAACGTTACTGCTCTTTCCAAAGTCCTGGGATCTAAAGTGTTCTGTAGCAGGGGGCTAGCGCCATTGGAGATCCTATCTGTGTTCGTACGTGATGCCTTAAGCGCCGCAGTGCGGCATTTCAGAGAGCTGTCCAGCGCGCTGGCTACTGACCTGCAGCACCGTTGGGTATCCTCGAGCAGAATGGCTCCAAGTGTGCCGGCTTACTTTTACTTCCCTGGCATCCCGCGCACTTCTGTATCTTCCAAAATGCTTTCAAAGTTCTCTCATTCACAGAAGGCATGCAAATCCAAATCAGTTGTAAATTAAGGGAAAATTCACACTAGTCAGTGGCCGATAATCGCCAGTACTCTGGTTTATCATATTCCTCGGTATCTATTAAATATTGTGCTTAAATATTGTTATGAATTTACATGCGGTACATGTCTGTTTCCAGAAAAAAGGTCGCAAAATGCACGCAACTTGCGCAATGTTTTAAACAAACAAGCCTGAATACATGTATACCAGTTGTCAGCTTTGAATACAATGTTTACTGCAGTCAGAACAAAGCACATTTATTTACACCCAAGCCACAATGCGGCGTTTTGCAGATCTACCCGATTCAGAATTTATATTATTCATTGTATAAAAAGGCAGAATCAGCGAAATGTGTCATATTCATTGAAGGAATGTGAGCATGTATGATTACTGTTTTACAGGTTAACACAAAAATTGCAGGGAGAGATGTGAGGCAAAAACCATATGCTTTCCAATAGAGAACAGGGTATTGAGCGAGTGACAAACTGCAGCTTCTATGAACTTCAAATCACCTTTCTTAAATTCACACATTTTAAAATGTTTAATGTATTTCTCACATGGGCCCTTTGTGCACATAAACACACACACACAAACACGCACAAAATATATTGACACAAGTGAAACACGTCAGTTATTCTTGGTCTTCGCCAGCTTCCTGGGAACGCAACTGCTTGAAAAGATCAAAACAGACAAGCAGCAGCAGAAACAGTCTTCACATGAAAGAAATAGTAAAATACAAGACTTGTATTATTCCACAAAGTGGGAGGCCAGCATCAGTGCAAATAATTTATGTATGCTATTAAACTAATTGATATTAATATATTTAGTAACTTTTTTAAAAAAAAGATGTTTTTATACTCCTTATTTCTACAGACAATGGACTGGAGATTATTTTACGCTTGTGTAGCATAAATTAAAGCTTTAATGTGTTGAATCGCTGCACCATGAAAGAAAAAAATTGGTGAGTATATACACGAATCATTCACTAGAAGATCTTAGGAAGTGATGCAGGTACGTATATTACATCGACTGAAAAGGCTGTAGACACTTGAATCCAGAGCGAATACAACGGTCACATAGACCTTTCTTCACACAATACGCTGTGACCATCAACAAAAGCGTTGAACGTTTTACAGTGTTCCGCAGTATTATACCTTTATGTTATTAAGTAACTTAAATCGCTGTACTACGTCTTTGCAAATTTTCTGTCACGAAGAAAGGGTATATAATACTGTTTGTCCCATCAAGACCTTTCCTCTCAAGTACACCATCAATAATTCCCTCGCAATAATCGTGACGTGTTTCCCTAGTTGATACGTCTCTCGCATACTTGTCAGGTTATATCTGTCAGTGTAGCCACAAACATACAAAGAAGGATGCGTTTGTCAGCAGATCTTGACGTCTGAGACTGCACTTTTACGGCGGCAGTCATAAATGGACGAACGAAGAGCACCTGTTTTGTGGGTCGCTGAAACCACACCCCTCTGGTTGACAGCCGCTAGGCTCACGAATGCGACTGCAGACTACCTCTGCTGATATGAGACAGCAAACCGTTGTGAGCACAGCGTATAGAGAGTGGAATTTAAATGGCGGGGAAGGCGTCGTAAGGCAGCTTGGGCCAGCATGCGGTGAAGATAGTCTGAATTTTCCAGGTGCTGGATGCGTACCTTTGTGACCTGTGTTATTCCGAATTTCGACGCAATGCTCCGTTTGGACATGCATGCAAGTCCAAAGAAACAGGTACTGCGGAGACTACAGCTGTTATGAAATACATGTAATGTATTCGCAATTGCGAATTTGGACAACCAGCAGCTGTATAAAGGAATGAAGACAATGAAAATTTGTGCCGTATCGGGACCCAAACCCGAATTTCTCGCTTATCGCCAGTGACATAAAAGTAAAATGTCTCCCCTGTACATAGCGAATCTATGAGTACAGGTTGTAGACACATTGGTTGACAATATAGGAAAATTTGGGTCGGGCCGTGGGTCGTGTAATTATAGTCAGATGAAGGCAACCGCTCGCGATTGGCAGAAAATCCGGTTTCGAGTCCGGTCCAGCATAATTTTTATTCTCATCATTGCATTATACAGCTGTCCTTATTCGCGAATGCGAATACATTTCATGTAAACTGCGGAAATTTCGAGCCTACTTGGAGCAAGGCAAGTATCCTCATTCGGTCACTGCGACGATGTCTCGAGCACCGCGGTTTGCCAGTAAGGTGACCATTGTTGCGACTTCCCTTGGCGCTGCAGAAGGCAGTCGCTCCGACTGTAGTGCGTATAACAATGAACACAGGAATGGTACCAAGTTCTGTACCAAGTAATGTTCAGGCAAATCCCAGTGACCACCTCAGCAATTCGATGAACAATTCCCTGCGTGAAGGGTCCGAGGAGAACGGTCGTTACTAGACTGCATTCGTCATAATGTGGAGGGACCAGGAACTGCCGTGATGATATGCGGTACCGCTGCATCACACAATCACCTCTAATTCGTATAGGCGGTAGTATGGACAGCAGAGAGCGGTTCTAGGCCCTTCAGTCCGGAACCGCGCGACTGCTACGGTCGCAGGTTCGAATCCTGCCTCGGGCAAGGATGTGTGTGATGTTCCTGGGTTAGTTAGGTTTAAGTAGTTCTAAGTTCTAGGGGACTGATGACCTCCGATTTTAAGTCCCAAAGTGCTCAGAGCCATTTGAACCATTTGAACCTCCCTCGGGCGTGAGTGTGTGTGTTGTGCTTAGCGTAAATTAGTTTAAGTTAAATTAATTAGTCCGTAAGCCTTGGTACCGATGACCTCAGCAGTTTGGTCCCATAGTCGTTACCACAAATTTCTATATGAAGACACTGTAGACTGCTTAAAATCCGTGGGTAGCGGCAGCTCACCCGCGCTGTATTCACGTATCTAGGACGTTCATTTTAGCATCAGACACTGTAACATCTGTAAAGCTACACATCGGATCAAAAAAGTTATAATTCCAATATTCTTGACTTGGAGGGGAGAAACAACGATTACCACACTCAACCCACTGAACTACCCCGTGTGTGGGAGGCGGGGTGCAACTTTGGAATCTTCAATGGGAACCCCCGTTTCTCATTGCACATTACAACTCTAAGGAAAAACATACATACGTTTTATCTTTATGAATGTTGCAACCACAGATGAAAAAACTGAAATGATCCTGATTTACAGAGGTTGTAGAAGAAATTTTCAGACTGCTGTTGCATCGTATGCCGAGCGTTTTGCAGAGACAAATCGCACTCGTTCGTTCCATTACAAGGTTGTGAACGCCTTTATGTCTGATGACAGCGTACACGCCGGCAAAAGGAAAGGGAGCAAACGTGTGAGGAGAAACTAATGAAATAGCTGTACTAGTGGAAGTGCACTACAACCCACGCATAAGCGCCCGGCAGTTACACAGCGATTCCGGTATGTCCGTAGGTAGTATTGCCACAATACTGCATCCTCATAAGGATCATCCATACCACTTGTCACTGCATCAAGAACTTCATGTCCCCTATTTACATAACAGGATAGTGTATTGTGAATGAGCACGTCAACAAATGCAAATTACTCCTTCGTTCTTTGCCGAGGTACTGTTTGCCGATGAGTCTACATTCACAAACCATTGTTGCGTTAACCAGCATAACACGCATTACTGGCCTGTAGACAATCCCACCTGTTTACGGCACATTGACCATCAGCGTCCTTGAGTGTTTAACGTATGGTGTGGCATCATGGGAACAAATTTATTGGTCCATACTTCATCAACGGCGCGTTGAATGGATGCAAATATCGAACGATTTCGGAACAGGGACTACCGATACTGCTGCAGGATGTTTCCCTGGACGTTCGACAGCATAATATGGTTTCAACATGACGGCCGCCCAGCGCATTACACAATTGAAGCACGGGAAGTCTTAGACCGTGTTTACTCTGGTTGGTGAGTCGACGAGGTGGCCCAATTAATTGGCCCGCTAGGTCGCCAGACTTAGACGAGCTTCTTTCTGTGGTCATATCTAAAATGTAAGCTGTACTAAAAAGTGCCAACAGTCCGTGAAGACATGGTCAACCTCTTCAGAAACGCCTGTGCTGACTTTCCCGCAGATACGGATGTGTCCAGTGTGTAGTTATTTGTAGGCGAATCACTAAGTGTCTTGAAGTTGGAGGTACTATGTGCGAACACTTACTCTAAATGGAAAAGTAGAGTAGCGTTCGGCCTCGAGCCACGGCCACAGTGGCAAGTCGAGTAGTTCCCTGTTCGATACGTCGGAGCGATACAACGTTGCGAAGAAGTTTCCAATTGACAGTTTTGAAGCACAGGCCTGTCCTACACTAGCTGAATGGAGGTTCATATCGAATATTTCCACACTCAATTGTTCTCAAGCAGCATCTTAGGAGGTACAAAGATAAGGCATCATGTTTTTGACTAGAAAAAAAATACATAACATGTTGTTGATTCTCAGTTACTGCTATTGTTAAAAATGGAACAGGCCCACTGAAGGTTACGTACAACAAGAAAAGTTTGCAATTAAAAGACTCCCTAAAATCTTACATACTGTATTTTTCCAATGTTATTGGCCACAATATTCTAAAAATACGTCAGAAATATGAGAGGTACGATGTTCACGTTGCAGCGGTATCGACATGCTTAAGATGTGTATTCAATCTGTGCATTTGTATTTTCGGAAACTATGTCTTACGAAAATAAAAATACGCCATCACAATTGTTATATTAAGGAAGGAACGAATAAGATACTTTTATTTCAAGAATATCACTTAAACTGTAGCGGGACATGAAGTGCTTGTAAGCACATGACCAAAGACGGTAACAGTGAGAGATGCGACATTTCCAAAGACGATATCAGAGTCGATTTCTAGGAAAATAAATAAAAGATTTGCCATATTATGTGAGATGTTCCACATTTTACAAGCACAAATCAAATATTGCCTCATGTAAATTGTCTGTACAACACATTAAAATACGTACAAATACTCCCCTAAGGGAGTACAATAGGGGATGAAAACTTTTAAGAAACTATTTCATTACACTAAAACAAATTTAAAGTTAAATTTGTGAAAATTCGTATTTCACTTCTCGATTAGATATAAAGAAATATTTGTTAGACGATGAAAGTTGTTATGGAAACATATTCACAAGAATCCAAAAGACATGATTAACAAAAACTATGGACTCCAGCAAGCAGAATCGCTATTTGGTCAGACGTACATTCGGGAGAAACCATGCTTATATCGCTTGATTAGCTTGAAAAGCTTATAAGGTTTTATATTTGTGAATAACATAAAAATTCGAATAAATAAATAAATAAGTGTCTGCAGGCCACACAGTCTACGCGAGCGAAACAGTGATCACCAAGCTAGTTGATCAATAAATATGATAGTATACGTATTTGTATGTCAGGTAACATTGGCGTGAAAATTGGAAACGATTATTACCCGCCAATGGTGTTTAGATGTCGACGATGAAAACGAAATCGACATCGTTGGTGTGCCAATATCGCCTATCTTCACTCCCGATTCGAAGAAATATTAGTAGAAGGACAAAGTACTTTGTCGCCATTGCATTCGAAACACTTTCGTCAGATTATAGTCAGTAGTTCCCGGACATGCAGATTGAACTCAACAAGTTTATTTACATGGCTCGGGAGCGTCGGCCCGCAAGAGGAGTAGGAGGCGAGGAAGCGGAACAGCCGACCTTGACTCCTGCCCTCCCCCTCCCCACCTCCACCGTCCCTCCCAGACTCCTACAGTGACGTCTATTGCTGATGACGTAGGTGTGTTCAGCTCCCGTCTCTCTTCCCTGCCTGTATATATAGCACGAACGGCATCAGACGCCCACCTCATGTTTGGAGACGCTGATATGGACGCTCGCTGTGTTTCTGTCATCTCCGTGCTGCTGCTGGCGGTCTTCACAGCTGCAGCCGGTGAGTCGAATTTCATGTAAGAGGAAGGACTACCGCACACGGGTCTCATGACTTTATGCCACTGAAAGTTGTTTTATAAGATGTAGCGAACGATAGCGTGAGGTGAGCCAATTTATTACTTGACCAAGCGATCTGTAAACCTGGGTATAGTGAGAAGCAGTGATTCGAAACGGAGAGAGTACAAGCCGAATTCTGAGGTTTCCATGCATTAGAAATCAAGGTTCCACTGTACGTCATGGAGATATGTTAAGGGGAGGTGGCACTGTACAGTGCTTTCATGTTAGTGTGCCCTAAACATTAGCACACAAATGTTTACCCTTGTTACTTGTTCTTAATTTCTGTCATGTGCACCCAACAGTTATCTTAAATAGCAGATATTACAGTGCTTTCGTGAATAACGCTGAGTCAGGAAGGCTTTTTCAGATATTTACTTGACCTTAAAGGCATATTTTATCCAAGAAAACGACGTACCTTGCCTCGTTAATGTAATTATCTTTATGATACACGTTTCGAATAACCAGGAAGCGACTTCAAGCAGACCGACTAGTACACATGTCAATTATTCAAGCTCGCATTTTTCATTAAAACGCTTCAACCAGAAGCTAGTGTTTGGCTCTAATAACTTGGCGGACGTTGGGTTCACGTTTGTGACAACGTGACAGCTCCTCTTGTTACACCTCCGTGGCTACGCCGGCTTCCTTCCTTCCTTCCCATTGTAGTACTGCGACTAGTCTGAGAACGGTGGCGCCATGTAGCTTCCTACTGGAACACTGCCAGTAGCGAGCCAGGGTGTGAACCGGACATTCAACAAAGCTACTATCCGTCTTGAAAATTTCCTCCGCAGATGGGGACGAAACGTCCGGTTTTAAAGTGAAATCCATTCTACCACAGCATTATATCCGGGAACAGTTCATTAACTATGAGCAAACGAGTGATATTTTACGAAGTGGTAGCTGTGGCTATACCAGTTTGCCTGTACTGCTCAGGCATAGATGACGAATACTAAAAACTTTTCCTTAACACAGGGATTCCTGATATCCACGAAAGACTTCTCGAGATTAGATGGATTTAATAATGACGATGTGTGGACTGATGTGAGTGTATTTAAAACAGAATCAATGAACTTATAAAACGACGAGGCTCACAACAAAACAGAGCTAAGAAGGAAGGATATAAAAACAATATTTATCTTATATACGGAAATGCAGTAGAGACGTAGCATTGCCAAAGGAAATGATCACAAGTAGCTTTTTTGTGGCCAGAACAGGTAAACGGCCTACTCGATAAAAGAAGAAGTAGTAGTACTATAAAACTGTAAAGGACGATGGTGATCTTCCGCCTTGCTGCTTCTGGAGAGACCGTGGAGGTCAGCTCCCAGTAAGTATGGGGTGGATAGGACAGGGGGGATGAAGAGGAGCGCGAATGAATCTGGGAATGAAGTGAGAGAAGGCAGGGGCAGAATGGATTTCTCAGGTTTCCTCGGCGTCGTTGATTAGTGGCGTACTTTCCGATGTTCAGTCAGGCTGTTGATTTCACTCTAATAACACAGCACGCAGCACCCGAGCATGACGGCTGCGTCAGTCGTCCATATTTCATGAAGAAAAACGGAATGAGTAACTCGAATCAACACATGAAACGGAGCAGTAACGGGGACATGATGCAGGGCTTGCAAGTGTTGGATCGGAAGGTGCGAGCTGGAAAAGGGAGGAGCGAAGGTATGATTACGGTAGTCAGGTGAACAGGAAACTAAAAGAGATATTTGGTCGCTGAAGTAAGGAAATGATACTGCTGTAGTTAGTACGACGAGGGGATGGCAAGGATGGAAGTGTCTTTGGCATACTGGAGCAGATTGATCGGACCAGTTGACGAGGCCTACCAGCAGAGTAGGCAAGATAGAGAAGAAGGAATGCAGAAAATAAACTTTAGCCTCCCTGTATAATAAATTACTGCAATCCTTAGAACCAAATATTTTACCTCTGAACCATCAGGCCACTCCTACTTGACCACATATTTCATTAAAACTCCTTTACGTCCAGTGTAAGAAACAAAGCAGTTACGACAGAAGAACTAGTGACCAAAAACTGTGTGTGACCCGCGCACAGAAGGCCTACACATCATTTCTGGTGATATACGAGAAGCTCATATAACTGTCACATGAACGTCACGTAACCGGAAAGGGAAATGGCGGATGGTCATCAGAGCGTGAGGACCTTGCGAACAAAGCGGGAATCACGCCAGAAAAAAATAAGGTAAACCATGAACTGTCGGGTAGTGCAATGGGCAAGTAATTTCCACCTGTTGACTTGTAATTATGGTGATATTTATGCTAGAAACAAATTAACAAAAACTCAACAGCCATTACCATGAAAGAGAATCTGTGACAGCAATAAACACGAATGAGATGGAAACAGTCTCTCAATACTATCCCTGTAGTGGGCGTGTGTTTCTCAATCACAGACATATGAAACAAGCACGAAAAACAAAGACGAGTGTTTTACAATAATATCAGAATGCGGTAGTGTGAGAGCGTATCCGGTAGTCTTAGATGTACACGCCTCGTCAATATCGTGATCATTAGGGACGAAATCAACACACGAGAAAGAGGGAAAGAATAAACTGCGTCCAGGTTGAAGGAACTATGCTAGCGTTCGTATAAGATCATGTGGAACTTGTCCAAAATGATTAGTGAGAGATTTCGAATGTGGGTCCAATCCTTAGAACAACGCGCCGTCTCTCTCGATGAAGAAGTTACATTTTAAAAGCGAGCGAAAATGATTTGCAAATCACCACCTTGTTTCTACACGTGTCTAGAGAAGAAGACTAAACTCTTTTAACCACACTTTGAAAGTTTAGTAGGAATTTTCTCGTTGGTGTTTTATTCTAACCAGAATTATTCTGAAATTATGGGAGAACTGTATTGTATCAACAACCGATTTCATCCTTTTTCTTATACCATTTGAGGCCACTTATGCTTACGATCACCTATTACGAGGCTGAAACAATATTAACAAATGCTGAGAAAAAGAGAAATGTGTCAGTGGCTTTGTAACAAACTGTACTGTTACTTTATGCATGAACAGTTGGCTTCCGTTAATGTTTGGAAAAACAATGTGACAGACAACATCATCAAACGATGGGTGGCGTTTTGTGCAAGTTCCGCCTGTTACTACTAGCATTATTGACGTAAATCTACAAAACACATTCACTCGAGTAGCAAAAATTTCCATGACCCTGTGTTGGCCGCTTGCTTTAGCGTTTTTACGACTGCTGTATGCAGCATTTGCCGTTGTCACGTTCTGGGTCCTATAATATCAAACAAACACCGTTCCAAGATTTCGTAAAGTATGTACGTTGTGAGATTTTTTGAATTTTGAGCCGAAAAAAGCCGCTATCACTGATTTCTAATTTAATAACTATACGAAACGCAAATCACTGAAGAATATTTAAAGGTAAGTCGTTATGATGAATAGGGTTCAGGAACAGTTATAAGAGCAATATGTAAGCAATCATTAGTGGTTAACACACTGGACTCGCATTCGGAAGGACGACGGTTCAATCCCGCGTCCGGCCATCCTGATTTATGTTTTCCGTGATTTCCCTAAATCGCTCCAGGCAAATGCCGGGATGGTTCCTTTGAAAGGGCACGGCCGACTTCCTTCCCCATCCTTCCCTAATCCTACGAGAGCGATAATCTCGCTACTTGGTCTCTTCCCCCAAACAAGCAACCAACCATGCAATAATTTCTAGCAGTCTTACATTGCTAAGCTCTGTTTCGTTTACTGTTACCCTACCTACATTTTGTCTGCCTCTTAGGAATTCTGTGAGAAAGCAGCCTCTGGTTCTAATTAATATACACATTTGTTTGTTACAGATGCCGGGGCCACAAGATGTAGAGTAGAGGACTGCCCCAACTTCAGAGCCATACGGTACTACGAGGAGCTGGGCTGCGTTCCAAGTGACGGCTCCAGAGAATGCTGCCCCAGCCGCTTCGACTGCAGTAAGTATCCTATCTGGAAGTTATGACTTCGATCCATAATGCTTACTATGAGAATAAACTAAAAAGTATAAACTAGAAACATGCCATACCTTTCACAATGGGAACAAATTGTTTTCTAGTCTACAGCTGGGTGCCTTCAGTGCCACAACAACCACTTTCATTCCGCATCCACAACCCCAATGAAAATGTATTTTTGACCTCTTACAATCTGAGCGTAATGCTAGGGTGATACCACCTTTTTCACTGACAGACAGCAAAAGTGCACCGAGCTGCGCTTCGGTATTCGGCAAAATTTACTGTCGTTTGACGGCCAAAGCCAACGGTTGGTTATAATTAAATTGACGGTCTTCAGAACACTAGAGTATCGACTGATATACATCGTAGGACGCTGAAACATCGTAGGTGTGCTCGTCAACCGGTATGTTCACACAATATGCTCAAATAAATGATTGTCCTCCTTGCCGCTTCCAATAATCAGCGCACTTCCTCGAAACGTTCCCCACGTGGGCTTCCTACAACTGAACCACCATTCGGTGCAGTGATTTTTAGTTTCTATTTATTATATTTGTGACAACAAATCGTAATCAAATCACAAAGACAGAAGACGTTTCTGTTTAAAAAATGTTAGTGTGTTCAGGAAAGATCATGTAGTCGTATGCCATATGTAATACTTTAAAAAATTATTTTTCTAGGTACACTTCTGTCGTTGGACAAGGCAAAGTGCTATTACAAAGGGAAAACTTACGAACCTGGCGTAGAAACAGGGGAAGAACTAGACTTCAAGTGCATACCGAGTTGCGAATGCAGTAGCGATACGGACGGAACGAATGGGTAAGTGAAGTGTCCTATCTGCTCTGAATCTGTATAACCTATAATTATATCAGGTTACCTTCCATTAGGAGCGTGGGTGCACCCAGCAACTGTCTTATGGTTTACACATGACAGAGCACAGTAACCAGTCGTCCTTTTTTGTCAAATCTAGATTTCGGCTAGTGCCTAGCCATTGTCAATGCATTATTTCATAGTATCAAATCATGTCAGTTCACTCCTGTTCGAGCGTTTGTAACAATTCTTTCAAGAATACTCACAGTAGTCATTTGTACGTAAATAAAACTATATGTTTTACAGTAATTTCAGCATCGCGAAACAAGCTAACCAAGTTAACCAACAGATATGTACAGTCCACTTATTAGCCGAAAACGTTTGAAATTAGGTTTCTAAAATATGAGATGAATTAAAAACATACAGTGTAACAAGCAGTGCTATCACACGTTATCTGCAAAAGTTAGTAATGTTTGTGAAAATATTCAGTATTTGTCTCATTGTTGACGCAGTGCGTAATTATCACATTTCAGTCTTAAAAGACTGACAAGTATAGCACATTTATACAAGCTTCTGCAGAAAAAAAAAATAATTGGGTGAATGTATACACTAGGTATTAGAAGTGGCACATGTGCTCGCCACAGCGCAATTTCCAGCAGTGGGTCCTGGTCCTACATCTTCCTCTGTTAGTTGTCGGTGAACTGTTCCTGTGAGAACAAGGCCCTGCAGGCGTTTTACGTCCATCCACAGTTGCTTCGACCCCTACCATTTGCTGTCATCACAACTACATCATAAACTAAAGAGCCAAAGAAAGTGCTATACCAGCCTAACATCGCGTAGGGCCCCCGCGAGAGCACAGAAGTGCCGCAACGCGAAGTGACATGGACCCGACTAATGTCAATGAGGCAGAGCATCTACGAGGTAGCGTTCAAGTGGGGATATTCCCATACGACCATTTCACGAGTGTTACGTAAATGTCAGCAGTCCGGTAAAAAAACAAATCTCCAACGTCGCTGTGGCCAGAAAAAGCTCCTGCAAGAATGGGACAAACGGCGACTGAAGAGAATCGCTCAGTGTGACAGAAGTGCAACCCTTCCACAAAGTGCTGCAGATATCAATGCTGGGCCATCAACAAGTGTCAGCGTGCTAATCATTGAACAAAACATCATCGATATGGGCATTCGGAGCCGAAGGCCCACTCGTGTACCCTTGATGACTGCACGACACAAAGATTTAGTCTGACCTGGGCACGTTAACACCAAAATTGGACATTTGATGACTGGAAACATGTTGCCTGGTCGGATGAGTCTCATTTCAAATTGTATCTAGCGGATGGACGTGTGCGGGTATAGAGACAACCTCATGAATCCATGGACCCTGCATGTCAGCAGGGAACTACACAAACTGGTGGAGACTCTTTGATGGTGTGGGGCGTGTGCAGTTGGAGTGGTATGGGATCCCTGATACGTTTAGATGCGACTCTCACAGGTGACGAGTACGTAAGCATTCTGTCTGATCACCCTGCATCCATTCATGTCAATTGTGCTTTCTGATGGACTTGGATGATTCTAGCAGGACAATGCGACACCCTATACGTCCAGAGTTGCTACAGATTGGCTCCAGGAACACTCTTCTGAGTTTAAACACTTCCGCTGGCCATCAAACTTGCAAGATATGGACATTATTAAGCATGATCTGGATGCCTTGTAACGTGCCGTTCAAAAGAGATATCCAACCGCCCCCTCCCCTCCGCCATACTCTCACTGATTTATGGATTCATGGTGTCAGTTCTCTCCAGCACTACTCCAGACATTCTTGATGCAATAATTTACCAACAGCCGTATTGCATCAAAAAGTTCATGCCAGCCGTCGTCCCACGATCCATAATGGATCAACGAAGACTTCAGACATTAGTCGAATCCATGTCACGTCGTGTTGCGGCACTTATGCGTGATCGCGGGGGCCCTGCACAATGTTAGGCAGGTGTACCAGTTTCCTTGGCTCTTCAGTGTATAATATGTACAAGAGATATGAGCTCACAATAAAACGGGAAGATCAAAAACGGAGTGCTCGGATTAAAAACGGTGTAAGGAAGGAGTGAGGTCCTTCACTCTTACTGTTCAGTCTATTACCTCGAAGAAGCAATGATGGAAACAAAAGAAAGTTTCAAGAATGGAATTAATGTTCAGTGTCAAAGGATATCAATAATAAGATTACCCGATGATATTGCTACCCTCAGTGGAAATGAAGATGAATTACAGGACCTTCTGAGTGGAATGTACAGGTAGTGAGTAAAGAATATGAATTGAGAGTAAACAGAAGAAAGACGAAAGTAATGATAAGTAGCAGAATCGAGAACAACGGGAAACTTAACATCAGTAAGTAGATAAAGTTTCGGTATTCTCCTAGCTAGCTAGCAAGGTAACCCGTGACAGACGGAACAAGGAGGATATAAAATTCAGGATTTGTCTGCAAAAAAGAGCATATCTGGCCATGAGAAGGATACTAGCATCAAACATAGGACTTAATTTTGTGAAGAAATTTCGGAGTGTGTGTGTTTGGACGAGAGCATTGTATGGTAATGTAACAAGGACAGTGAGAAGAAGGAAGATAATCGAAGCATTTGAGATTTGGTGCTACAGAAGAATGTTGAAAATTAGGTGGAATGATCACCTAAGGAATAAAGAGGATCTCCGGAGATTCGGGAGGGGAAGGAAACCTGCCAGGAAGAAGGGGTAGAAGGGCAGGACATTTGTTAAGACATCATAGAATAACTTCCATGGTACTATAGCGATCTGTATAAGGTACAATTTGCAGAGGAAAGCAGAGATCGGAATGTGCAGCAAATAATTGAGGAAGTATGTTGCAAGTGTTGTGCCGTATCAAATCAGTCAGAACACCGATGACTTAAAAAGAAAAAGACAAAAAATGCTGACGCGGAAGTGCTTGAGTCTTAATGAGATGGAGGTTCTTCAAAATGATGATTAAACGAGGTGGAGACATTAGTCTTAGAGGTGGGATGTTTCCGTAACTTTCCAGTGCTGAAAATTGGAGTGCTTGAGATGGGGTAGACTGAGGGCAGAATACTTGACAGATTGTAGTGTTCAGGAAAGTTGTGAAGTGCGAAGTTGGTGGAAAGTTCGCAAACGAGAAATGTCATAAGACGATATTTTAATAAAGTTCCCAAATACAGTATTTCTTTCATTAATCAGTGTAAACTGTTTTTGATCTCTGACGGTTTTGTGAGACTGTTCTTTAAGCTGTATGAGCCCAGCGAACTATGCTCAAAACGCCTTAACTTCCAAAACCTTTCAGAATTTTAAAAGGGAAATTTTCTGAAATTTTTGTTCCCTGCAGTTATGAACGGTGCATGAGTCTTGTCAACTTGACATCATTAAATAAGGCTTTGCTTAATACTCGTACAAACTCAACCGATTAGTTTTGGTACTAATGTAGCCTATACTCCGTGAATGTAAATTCGTCACCATGCAATAACGGCTATTTGCTCTAACACAAAGGAAGTAACAGACGCTTTTCTGAGCCTCATAACTCATTCAATTGAAGAACTTCTACTTTATTCAGAATTACTTTCAGTTATTACAAGTAACAACAGCTGTCGCATTCAAAAACAGTATTGGTCTGTTAGAGTTTAATACAGTATTATTGTCCTACGGGCACAGATTCTTTAACTATTTCAATTGACACTCCTTGCATTCGATTAGAAAAATATACAGTGATTCCCACCTAGTTTCGAATCTCGGAATGGTAGTTTTACTTGATGGTTATCTTCTCGCTTTCTCAGCTAGCACCAAATAGTGACCGTTCCTCGTAAAAGCCGCAGAATTGGCAAAGCAAAAGGTATATGTAGTACTGTTATGACCTATAATTTGATTCGCAAATACAACGACAGAATTATAGGAAGATATTTATATTTAAAAGTTCTATAATGCGATCGTTCAAATGTATTCGCTAACACTTGAGAAGGGAAGAAAATATATTTTATTGTACCTAAAAATAAGCTTCTACATTTGAAAAGGATACGAAATGACAAAATGTTTAAATATCATGTATC